>NC_134687.1:22570902-22888402 GCF_050947455.1 Rhinoderma darwinii | reverse complement strand
CGACAATATCTTGCTGGCCTTTGAAGCAGCTGATTGACATTGCATGCTGTTATTTAGTTTATGATTTGCAAGTACACCCAGATCCTTCTCAACAAGTGACTCCCCCAGTGTAGCTCCCCCTAGGACATATGATGCATGCAGGTTGTTCGTACCCAGATGCATAATTTTACATTTATCTTCATTAAACTTCATCTGCCAAGTGGACGCCCAAACACTGTTTCTTTAAATCCGCCTGCAATTCACGAACATCTTCCATAGACTAAACTATATTACATAGCTTGGTGTCATCCGCAAAAATAGAAATAGTGCTATTAATCCCATCCTCTATATCATTAATAAATAAGTTGAATAATAATGGTCCCAGCACTGAACCCTGGGGTACACCACTTATAACCGGTGACCATTCAGAGTAGGAATCATTGACCACAACTCTCTGGATACATCCTGGAGCCAATTCTCAATCAAATTACAAACTATATTTTCTAAACATGTAGTCCTTAATTTACCCATTAGACGTCTATGAGGGACAGTGTCAAATGCCTTTGCAAAGTCCAAAAATACTATATCCACAGTGGCCCCTCTGTCTAGGCTTCTCCTCACCCCTCATATAATCATTATATCCACAGCGGCCCCTAGTCTAGGCTTCTCCTCACCCCTCATATAATCATTATATCCACAGCGGCCCCTCTGTCTAGGCTTCTGCTCACCTCTTCATAAAAACAAATCAGGTTGGTTTTACAGCTTCTGTCCTTAGTAAAACCGTGCTGGCTGTCACTTATAACACTATGTATTGTCACATAATTCTGTATATAGTCTCTTAATAGCCCCTCAAACATTTTCTCCACAATTGATGTTAAGCTTACTGGTCTATAATTACCCAGGGAAGACCTAGAGCCCTTTTTGAACATAGGCACCACATTTGCCCTGCGCCAGTCCCTCGGCACTATAGTCTCGAGAGAATCTCTAAATATTATGAACAGGTGAACAGAAATAACTGAACTAAGCTCTTTAAGAACTCTAGGGTGTAACCCATTTGGTCCCGGGGCCTTGTGTACGTTTATTTTATTTAATTTAGCTTGCACCATATCTACATTCATCCTATTCAGTATATCAACTGATATATTAACAGCACTGGCCCCGCCTAAATCAGCCCCTCAGCACTGGCCCCGCCTACATCAGCTCCTCCGCACTGGCAGCGGCTACATCAGCTGCTCTTTCTTCTGTTGTATATACAGAGCGGAAGAACCCATTTAGTAACTCTGCCTTCTCTTGATCCCGTGACCAACTCCCCATTACCACAATCAAGGGGTCCTACATGTTCAGACCTTGGCTTTTTTGCACTTATATGCTTGAAGAATTTTTGGGGATTTGTTTTACTATCCTTGGCCACCTGCCTTTCATTTTGTATTTTTGCTGATTTTATTACATTTTTACAGATTTTATTAAGCTCTTTATATTTTACAAAGGCTACCGCTGTACCCTCAGATTTGGATTTTTCAAATGCCTTTTTTTGGGATGTATTTCCCTTTTTACAGAAGGTGTAAGCCATGTGGGGTTTAATTTTAGTTGTTTATACTTGTTACCTATAGGAATACATTTTACACTATAATTATACAAAGTAGATTTGAAAATCTCCCATTTATTATTTGTCCCATTAGTTCTTCCCAGTCTATATCCTGAATTGCAGCCCTCATCTTGGGGAAATTGGCCTTCTTAAAATTAATTGTTTTTGCCCTCCCAGCCTGTGTTTGTTTTTTACAGTATAGGTAAAATGTAACTATATTGTGATCACTGCTACCAAGGTTTTCACGAACATTGACGTTCCCAACAAGCTCTGCATTATTAGAAATAACCAGATCCAACATAGCTTCACCTCTAGTCGGGTCTTCCACAAACTGGCCCATAAAATTTTCCTGCAACATGTTGAGGAAATGTCTCCCCTTGGCAGTTGAAGCCGAACCAGGACGCCAATTAATATCCCTGTAATTAAAATCTCCCATTATCACTACAGTACCCGCCTGTGCAGCCCGCTCCATCTTTTTATATAGCTGAACTTCCATCCCTTCAGTTATATTGGGGGGTTTATAGATTACACCAAAAGTATTTTTTTTCAGTGTTTACCTCCATTTGTAATTCCACCCACAAGGTTGCAACCTCCTCACAATCTTCACCCACTATTGTGTCTTTCACACTCACCTTCATATCACTTCTCACATACATATATACATCACCGCCTTCATATCGCTTCTCACATACATACATACACCACCGCCTTCATATCACTTCTCACATCCAGACATACACCACCGCCTTCATATCACTTCTCACATACATACATACGTACATACATACATACATCACCTTCATATCACTAATCACATACAGACATAACAAGAGAAAGGAAGGGAAGTAGGATCCAGCGCTGAGTAGCGTTAAAATGGAAATGTTTTCCAAGTTTAATTATTTTGAATTAAAAAGGGAAAGTCCAGTTGTATGGGGTCCTGGGTGTGTAAGAAGTGGAGGGGTGGTATCCTCTAGGCCTACGCGTTTCGGACGACTGCCGCGTCCTTAAACTTGGCTGTGGTAGGTTTCAAATTGAGCGCGCTGTTAGATTTATACTTTGTTACTGGGACAGCTGATTTTTTGGTGGTGATTGCGTGTCATGGTCATGACTACCTTTGGAACGCAAACACCGGAAATGAGTGTCAGGTAACCGTGACTTAGTATTGTTTAGTGTGATTTAATTCAAAATTCTGCTCTGTATTTATTGATAAAGCTTCTATGCAATGGAACTTCGTATCGATTTGCGTATTTGTATAATTAATTGGATTTTTTGCGTTCCAGTACTCGATTTGACGTATGCAGTGGGAGATAGAAGTCAGCCCAGACATATTTCTATGTCGACTCCGTTTGAACGAAGACGAATCGCGGGCGTTCTTTGTTGCTGGTCAGTACTTATGTCAAAAATGAGTCTTATGTCAATAGTGATAATGAGATATTACGTTACCGTTGTTGTCCCATATATGTCATATATTATTCTATATTTGTCATTTGTTTGTTATATTTTTTATTATTATTCTTTATTGTTTTTTGTTCTTTTTTGTTTTTTTATTTTATGTGTATTTTTATGACATATGTATGATGACCAATAATTAAATAATATTTTAACAAGGCGCTTTTTGTATTGGCGAGGATTGGATGTGGAAAGTGTGGGTAGGACCGCAACTTTGACTGGTGAAGTGGGGAAACGTACATTATTAAAACAACAAGGGCTAAGTGATGTGGGGGTTGCTATGTACATAGCAATTAGCAAATATTATGCATGTACATGATGGGAATTTTGTAACATATAATTAAGGTTATATGTGAACCTTGAGAAAACTTGGAACATGATAACTTGATATGTGCTATGCACTAGTGGAATATATGCATTGTTGACAAGCTATTTTTTATTTTATTGTTATTATTTTTATTACTATTAATGGATTAATAGAGGTACATTAGTTCTTTCTTTAACCCCTTAAGGACGCAGCCTAGTTTTGGCCTTAAGGCTCAGAGCCCATTTTTCAAATCTGACATATTTCACTTTATGTGGTAATAACGTCGGAATGCTTAAACCTACCCAAGCGATTCTGAGATTGTTTTCTCGTGACACATTGGGCTTCATGTTCGTGGTAAAATTTGGTCGATATATTCAGTGTTTATTGGTGAAAAATTGCAAAATTTAGAGAAAATTTTGAAAAAATTGCATTTTTCAGAATTTAAATGCATCTGCTTGTAAAACAGACGGTTATACCACCCAAAATAGTTACTAGTTCACATTTCCCATATGTCTACTTTAGATTGGCATAGTTTTTTGAACATTCTTTTATTTTTCTTGGACGTTACAAGGCTTAGAACATAACCAGCAATTTCTCATATTTTTAAGAAAATTTCAAAAGCCTTTTTTTTAAGGTACCTCTTGAGTTATGAAGTGGCTTTGAGGGGCCTATGTATTAGAAACCCTGATAAAACACCCCATTTTAAAAACTAGACCCCTCAAAGTATTCAAAACAGCAGTTAGAAGGTTTTTTAACCCTTCAGGCATTTCACAGGAATTAAAGCAAAGTGGAGGTGAAATTTTCAAATTTCATTTTTCTTGCTGAATTTCAATTTTATTCATTTTTTTTTCTGTAACATAGAAGGTTTTACCAGAGAAACACTACTAAATATGTATTGTCCAGATTCTGCAGTTTTTAGAAATGTCCCACATGTGGCCCTACTGCGCTCGTGGACTAAAACACAAGCCCTAGAAGCAAAGAAGCACCTAATGCATTTGGAGTCCTCTTTTTTATTAGAATATATTTTAGGCAGCATGCCAGGTTTGAAGAGGTGTTGAGGTGTCAAAACAGTAGGAATCCCCCAATAGTGACCCCATTTTGGAAACTACACCCCTCAAGGAATTCATTTAGGGTTGTTGTTACCATTTTGACCGCACAGTTTTTTCACAGCACGTATTTGAATTGGGCTCTGAAATGAAAAAAATGACATTTTTTCCAATAAAATGTCATTTGTGATCAAAATTTCTTATTTTCACAGGGAACAAAATACCCCATTTTGTTGCCCAATTTGTCCTTAGTGTGGCAATACCCCATTTGTGGTGATAAACTGCCGTTTGGGCCCATGGGAGGGATCAGAAGGAAAGGAGCGCTGTGTGTTCTTTGGAGTACAGATTTTGCTGGTTTGGTTTTCGGGTGCCATGTCGCATTTGCAGAGCCCCAGAGGTATCAAAGCCATGGAAACCCACCAGAAGTGATCCCATTTTGGAAACTACACCCCTCAAGGAATTCATTTATGGGTGTTGTGACCATTTTGACCCCATAGTTTTTTCACAGAACTTATTTGAATTGGGCTGGGAATGAAAACAAAATTATTTTTTTCAAATAATATGTAGTTTTGGCTGAAAATTTCTTATTTTCACAAGAAACAAAATACCCCATTCTGTTGCGCAATTTGTTCTGAGTGCCGCAATACCCAATTTGTTGTGATAAACTGCCGTTTGGGCCCATGGGAGGGCTCAGAGGGAAAGGACCACCATTTGGCCTACTGGGGATTTTCTAGTGCGAAGTCATGTATGCAGAAGCCCCTGAGGTACCAGTACAGTTGAAACCCGCAAGAAGTGACCCCGTTTTAAAAACTACACCCTTAAGGCATTCATCTAGAGGTGTAGTGAGCATTTTGACCGGAGACCTACACCCCATAAACTGTAATGTGGGTTCTCCCGGGTATGGCAATACCCTACATGTGGCTGTTATCAGCTGCCTGGACACACAGCAGGGCCCAGAGGGGAAAGACGAGGGGGGATAAGCTGTGTGGAGTGCATCAGGGTAAGTACAATTGGGGTAAATTATAAACCAAGGGATGTATGATAAATTTTAAAACACTTTCATACAGAGCTCTGGTTATTCGGGACACGTGTCACATTGATATATTGTGTCATCCCTTATCCCCCTCTTATAGCAGACTTTGCACCTCTTTTGACTTTTTCCCTTCTTGCCAGTTTGGGGAACTTCTCCTGGAAAGTGTTGCCCTGGTACGATGCGTGTGGGCTCGCTTCCAGAAGTACTGGGTGCCCCCCCTTCTTGGTCCCTAAAGATTAGGTTCTTGATAATCACCTCTTGAAATTCCAGGAAAGTTCCCGTCTGGCCTGCACATCAACGTAGCACGTACGCATTGTACAATGCCATCTGTATGATGTGCCCGGCCAGCTTCTTATACCACACCGCATGGCGCTGTAGGGCTTCAGGGCTTGATCTTACAAGTCCATCCCTCCCATGTACCTATTGTAGTCCAGGATGCAGTCTGGTTTGGGGGTGGCCTTTCCTTCATATATCCTAAACCTGTAGGTATACCCTGATGCACTCTCACAGCTTATACATCTTCACGCCATACCTTGCCCTCTTACCAAGCAGGTACTCGCGGAATTGAACCCTCCCTTTAAAATGTACCAGGGACTCATCAATAGAAATACACTTCTCGGGGGTGTATGCTTGGGAAAACCGGGCACTGGAACGGTCTAATAGGGGTCTCCGTTTATACAAACGGTCAAAACTGAGGTCATCTCGGGGTGGGCACGGCTCATTATCAGTATAAATGTAAGAAGCGAAGTATTGCCTAATTTATTTATTTTTTTAGGTTCCAGTTCAGTTCTGAAGTTGCTTTAAGGGACCTATATATTAGAAACCCCTATGAAACACCCCATTTGAGAAACTAGACCCCTCAAAGTATTCACAACAGCATTTAGAAAGTTTATGAACCCTTTAGGTGTTTCACAGGAATTTAGAGCAAAGTAGAGGTGAAATTTACATATTTTTTTTGTCAGAAAATCCTCTTTATACCATTTTTTTTATAACACAAAAGGATTTATCAGTGAAACGCAACTTAATACGTATTGCCCAGATTCTGCAGTTTGAGAAATATCCCACATGTGGCCCTAGTGCGGTAATGGACTGAAGCACCGGCCTCCGAAGCAAAGGAGCACCTAGCGGATTTTGAGCCCTCCTTTTTATTAGGCACCATGTCCGGTTTGAAGAGGTCTTGTGGTGCCAAAACATTGGGAACCCCCCAAAAGTGACCCCAATTTGGAAACTAGACCCCTTGAGGAATCCATTGTAGTTTTCTTGGGGTGCATGCGGCTTTTTGATCAGTTTTTATTCTATTTTTAGGTGGCGTGGTGACTAAAAAACAGCAATTCTACAATTGTTTTTTTCTTCTTTTTTTTTTACAGCGTTCACCGTGCGCTATAAATGACATATTCACTTTATTCTGCGGGACGATACGATTACGGCGATACCAGATGTTTATAGTTTTTTTTTATGTCTTATGGCGTTTGCACAATAAAATACGTTTTGTAAACAATCATTCACTTTTTGTGTTACCTTATTCTAAGAGCCAGAACGTTTTTATTTTTCAATCAATAAAGCCGTGCGAGGACTTATTTTTTGCGTAACGAACTGTAGTTTCGATCAGTACCATTTTTCGGTACATGCGACTTTTTGATCTCTTTTTATTCCATTTTTTGGGAGGTGAAGTGACCAAAGAATTGTGATTGTGGTACGGTTTATTATTATTTTCTTTTACGGCGTTCACCGTGCGGGATAAATAATGAAATAATTTTGTAGTTCAGGCCGTTACGGACGCGGCGATACCAATTATGTATAGTTTATTTGTTTGTTTATATATTTTTATTAATAATAAAGGACTGATAAGGGAAAAGGGGGGATTTTTACTTTTAATACTTTTAAATCTTTTATTTTCTTATTTTTACACATCTTTTTTTAACTTTTTTTTCACTTTATTACTTTGTCCCACTAGGGGACATGAGGGCAGGAGGCCCTGATCGCTATTCTAATACACTGCACTACATGCGTAGTGCAGTGTATTAGAACTGTCAGCTACTCACTGACAGCAAGCATAGTGGGTCCTGACGTCAGGACCCACTAGGCTTCCGTCTATGGCATTGCCGGACGCCATTGTTTGGTGTCCGGTTGCCATAGTCACCATCGCCGGCCGCTATCGCGTAGCAGGCCGGCGATGGCAGCTTAACCCCTAAAAAGCCGCGATCTCTATAGAACGCGGCTTTTAAGGGGTTAATCAGCGGGGACACAGCGATCGGTCCCCGCTGTAGGAGCTGTGAAAGCTGCTGAACAAGACAGCAGCGTCACAGCTCCTGTATGTGTCGGGAGGACGGCCGAAACGGCCGTTACTCCCGAGACGTACTATTACGGCATGGAGCGCGAACGATACAGCTGCCATGACGTAATAGTACGTCAAGGAGCGGGAAGGGGTTAAATTTAGACCTTCTGGGTATCTTGTATTTAGCCTATAAATCCAATAGGCTTCTCTCAAATGCGTTTTATGTTTGATGTCGCCACCTCGCTTGGATGGGTGAATCTTTTCAATAGCATAGCAACGAAAGGTTTTGGTGTTTCTATTGTGGTGAGAGATGAAATGTTTAGAAGCATTGGATATGTTGAGAATGTTTGCATTTCTTATGTAGCTGAGGTGTTCTAAGATTCTTATCTTGAATTTCCGGTTTGTACAGCCTACATATTTTAAGTTACATTCTGTGCACTCGATTAAGTAGATGACTGAAACAGAATTACAATTAATGTAACTTTGAATATTGAAAGTGTCTGTTTGTGTGGAATTGTTGAAATTTTTAGTTGGATATGCATAAGAACAGACTTTGCAAGGATGGTGGCCACATCTGTAGAAGCCTTTGGTTTCCAGCCACGTTGTTTTTGTATTTTCGTTAGATGTAAACAGAGATGGAGATAGAGTATTGCCCAAGGAAATACCAACAATACAGATAACTAACGTCACTAACTTATCCTCCACCTCGTTAACTCCAGAGCAAAATGAAGTATTAACACGAGGTCTCAACTTCGCTCCCAAAAAAAATTTCAACCTTTTCAATACAATATTAGACATTAATAAATTCATTCGCAATCTAACTGTCAAAAAACATTTTCTCCAATGCGAAATCAGTCCTGACAATACTCCTGCAGAGACATTACCTACAATCACGTCTGTGGAAGAGATAAGATCAGAAACAGCTTTAGCATCTATACCAGTAGAATTTACATTTCAAGAACTCTCAACTATGGTATGCCTAGACCATCTACGTAGTGAAACGTCCAATCAAACAGTCACGACAGCTCACAAATTTACAACATCAAATCCGAAATTTTATCCCACCAGCTCACGCACGGATTCAATGGATCGATTTCAAACCGTCATAGAAAAATAATTGCATAACCTTGCTGACAGCCTAAAAAACCAACGTCCTAAAACGAATATGTCAACCAAACTTAACCAAGCATCAAAATCATTACATGACAACAAAGAATTAATGATAAAAATGTCAGATAAAGGCGGCAACGTCACGGTAATGAATAAGAAAGATTACGAACAATCAATTATCAACATGTTATCTGACGAAACCACCTACAAAATTCTGGCTAGAAATCCGGTTGATGCAATCAAATATCACATGAAAAAATTACTAGATGATGGGCAACAAGGAGGTTTCATTACCCAGAAACAAAAATATTTCATTTACATCGAACATCCCATCACTCCCATAATCCATGCGCTTCCAAAGATCCACAAACAAACAGTGCCTCCACCAATGAGACCAATTGTCTCTGGTATCGGATCAATCCTTGAAAGGCTGTCAGAATGGCTGGATACATTATTACAGCCTTTAGCACAAAAAACACCTGGCTTTTTAAAGGACACAAAACATGTTCTCAATTTATTGCACAATAAATGCTGGGAAAAGAATTTTACCTGGCTCACTTGTGATGTCGTATCATTATACACATCAATCCCACATGAAATAGCCTATACCGCTCTTGATTACCATCTGTCGAAACATAGTACTTATGAAAAAAAAATTCAATCCTTTATTCTAGAAGTACTTATGTTTCTGCTAACCAATAACTATTTCCAATTTGATACTAAATATTATTTACAACTCAGGGGCGTATCAATGGGGGCCAAGTTTTCCCCTTCAATAGCCAATTTGGTGATGTCATGGTGGGAACAATTCCACATTTTTTCTTCCGACAATACATACAGCAATTGCATAGAATGGTACGGCAGATATATCGATGACATTTTGATTATCTGGAAAGGGAATACTGACATCATCCCCAAATTCGTGGAAGCTCTCAATGACAATCAGTGTAACCTCAAATTCACTTACCATCATGATGCTTCACACATCATATTCCTCGATTTGGAATTAAAAGGTGATAAAGGTCAGGTCATATCCACCAAAACCCATCGAAAACCTACAGCATCAAATAACATACTTCATGCGACAAGTGACCATACAAAACATACCATCAAAGCCATACCTCTGGGTGAAATGCATCGTGCAAAAAGAAACTGTACCTCCCAGAATCAATTTGAGATAGAACAAAAACAAATAAGTACTAGACTCCAAGAAAGAGGCTACCCAAAATGGTCACTTAGCAGAGCCCGCAATATTATGACTAAGAAACCTAGAAGCCAACTTCTTTGTCACGACAAAATCATTGATAAAAGACAAGAATCACAATCTGTTGTTAACCAACCCACACTGATTTTACAACAAAGTAACCAATTTACAAAAATTAAAAATATAGTTAACAACTACTTACCCATTCTTATGGAAGATGACACCTTGCGTACAATTTTGTCTGGTGGCTGTAGAATAGTGGCAAAAAAAGCCCCTTCCTTGGGCAATACTCTATCTCCATCTCTGTTTACATCTAACGAAAATACAAAAACAACGTGGCTGGAAACCAAAGGCTTCTACAGATGTGGCCACCATCCTTGCAAAGTCTGTTCTTATGCATATCCAACTAAAAATTTCAACAATTCCACACAAACAGACACTTTCAATATTCAAAGTTACATTAATTGTAATTCTGTTTCAGTCATCTACTTAATCGAGTGCACAGAATGTAACTTAAAATATGTAGGCTGTACAAACCGGAAATTCAAGATAAGAATCTTAGAACACCTCAGCTACATAAGAAATGCAAACATTCTCAACATATCCAATGCTTCTAAACATTTCATCTCTCACCACAATAGAAACACCAAAACCTTTCGTTGCTATGCTATTGAAAAGATTCACCCATCCAAGCGAGGTGGCGACATCAAACATAAAACGCATTTGAGAGAAGCCTATTGGATTTATAGGCTAAATACAAGATACCCAGAAGGTCTAAATTTAAAGAAAGAACTAATGTACCTCTATTAATCCATTAATAGTAATAAAAATAATAACAATAAAATAAAAAATAGCTTGTCAACAATGCATATGTTCCACTAGTGCATAGCACTTATCAAGTTATCATGTTCCAAGTTTTCTCAAGGTTCACATATAACCTTAATTATATGTTACAAAATTCCCATCATGTACATGCATAATATTTGCTAATTGCTATGTACATAGCAACCCCCACATCACTTAGCCCTTGTTGTTTTAATAATGTACGTTTCCCCACTTCACCAGTCAAAGTTGCGGTCCTACCCACACTTTCCACATCCAATCCTCGCCAATACAAAAAGCGCCTTGTTAAAATATTATTTAATTATTGGTCATCATACATATGTCATAAAAATACACATAAAATAAAAGAACAAAAAACAATAAAGAATAATAATAAAAAATATAACAAACAAATGACAAATATAGAATAATATATGACATATATGGGACAACAACGGTAGCGTAATATCTCATTATCACTATTGACATAAGACTCATTTTTGACATAAGTACTGACCAGCAACAAAGAACGCCCGCGATTCGTCTTCGTTCAAACGGAGTCGACATAGAAATATGTCTGGGCTGACTTCTATCTCCCACTGCATACGTCAAATTGAGTCCTGGAACGCAAAAAATCCAATTAATTAAACAAATACGCAAATCGATACGAAGTTCCATTGCATAGAAGCTTTATCAATAAATACAGAGCAGAATTTTGAATTAAATCACACTAAACAATACTAAGTCACGGTTACCTGACACTCATTTCCGGTGTTTGCGTTCCAAAGGTAGTCATGACCATGACACGCAATCACCACCAAAAAATCAGCTGTCCCAGTAACAAAGTATAAATCTAACAGCGCGCTCAATTTGAAACCTACCACAGCCAAGTTTAAGGACGCGGCAGTCGTCCGAAACGCGTAGGCCTAGAGGATACCACCCCTCCACTTCTTACACACCCAGGCCCCCATACAACTGGACTTTCCCTTTTTAATTCAAAATAATTAAACTTGGAAAACATTTCCATTTTAACGCTACTCAGCGCTGGATCCTACCTCCCTTCCTTTCTCTTGTTTGCTACCCGTGTGCCGACACGAGGATCCGGGCGCTATCTACGACACACCGGAGTGTGTCAGGTGAGCTGGAGGTTCTCTCCCCATTTCTATTTTTTGCACATACAGACATACATACATACATCACCTTCATATCACTTCTAATATACATACAGACATACACCACAACCTTTATATCACTTCTCACATACAGATATACATCACCTTCATATCACTTCTCAAATCCAGACATACACCACCACCTTCATATCACTTCTCACATACAGACATACACCACCACCACCTTCATATCACTTCTCACATACAGACATACACCACCTTCATATCACTTCTCACATACATACATACATACATACATACATACATACATACACCACCTTCATATCACTTCTCACATACATACATACATACATACATACATACATACATACACCACCTTCATATCACTTCTCATACATACAGACATACACCACCTTCATATCACTTCTCACATCCAGACATACACCACCACATTCATATCACTTCTCACATACATACATACATACATACATACATACATACATACATACACCACCTTCATATCACTTCTCACATACATACATACATACATACACCACCTTCATATCACTTCTCATACATACAGACATACACCACCTTCATATCACTTCTCACATCCAGACATACACCACCACCTTCATATCACTTCTCACATACATACATACATACATACATACATCACCTTCATATCACTTCTCACATACAGACATACACCAACGCCTTCATATCACTTCTCACATACAGACATACATTACCACCTTCATATCACTTCTCACATACAGACATACATCACCTTCATATCACTTCTCACATACAGACATACATCACCTTCATATCACTTCTCACAGACATACAACACCTTCATATCACTTCTCACATACAGACATACAGCACCACCTTTCCTATTCGCCCTGTCTTTCCGAAAAAGTGTAAAACCCTGTAGATTTACCGCCCAGTCATGTAAAGAGTCCAGCTATGTTTCAGCAACACCAACTATATTTATATTTTATTCCAGTACCAAGGCCTCCAGCTTCCCCATTTTACATGCTAGACTTCTTGCATTTGTGAACATACACTTTAAATGTTTCACTTTCATTCTTAGAAATGTGATTATTTGACATTATTTGGGCTTTTTTATTTTCACTGCTGTTTTGTAACGAAAGGATCTCCTTATCTTGTTGCCTAGTCCTCTCCCCACCATCTGTTTCTCCCCCCACCAATATAGTCTGACCCCTCTGTAACCGAACTACCACGTTTATTTTCTACATTGACCTCCCTCCTCAGCCCTAGTTTAAATACTCTGCCACCACGGCTAGAATTCTCTCCTCCTTCACAGTGGACCCCCTTCCATTTAGGTGCAAATCATCTGCAGAATACAGTTTGTACCCCAATGAAAAGTCAGCCCAATGCTCTAGGAACCCAAAGCCTTCTCCTCTACACTAAGACTTAAGCCATGCATTTAACTCCCTGAGCTCCTGCTGTCTTTCCTGTGATGTGCATGGCACAGGCAGTATTCCTGAGAATACAACCTTGGAGGTCCTTCCATTCAGCTTGTAGCCTAGTTCTTTAAAATTATTCTTAAGGCTCCTCCACCTACCATTTATTCTATTGTTGGTACCTACATGGACCACAACAGCTGGATCATCACCAGCCCCTCCCAGCAATTTGTCCACACGTTCCACCACATACCGAACCCTGGCCCCAGGGAGACAGCAAACCATTTGAGACGGTCTTGGCGACAAATTATTCTATCCGTCTACCTGATTATAGAATCCCCTACAACTATCAATTGTCTTGGCTTACCTGCAATACCATCCCGTCGACTACTAGCTGGGCTGTTCTCCCGGCTGTTAGGGAGATCAGTATCCACTAGGGCTGCCATTTCTGAGACCGACACCCTCGCATCATCACCCAACTTGGCAATTTTGCTTGGAATGTCAGAAACAGGATTGGCCTTCCTTTTCTTGGACCCCTTTCTACTGCCCCTAACTACATTAACCCAGCTCCTTACTTGATCCTGCTCACCCATGTCTTCACCTCCAGTTCTAACCCACTAACTGCATACTCCGTGAGCAGCATGCTCCGCTCAAGATTGTCTATCTTCCTCAGTGTTGCATTCTGCTCCTCCAGATCTCTAATGCGAGCTTCCAGGTGACCAACATGCTCACATCTGCCACAGAGGTATTCACCCTGGAACTCAGGCTCCAGTCGTGCATACATATGGCAAACTGTGCACTGAAGAAAACCTCCAATCTTGCTCCATTATCCCAGTTACAAAAAAACAGTGAACAATTGTCAAAGTAAAAGAAAAGAAGAGAAGAGCACTTACTGGGGCCTTTACTCGTCTTTAAAACTCCGGTTTTATAACTCCACTTATATCACAAGCCACTTAAACCACCAAGTTCATTTTAAAGTAGTAGCCTTAACCCCTTAGGGACATGGACTAGTTGGCACGTTCAGGACGCAGCCCTATTTTTCAAATCTGACAGGTGTCACTTTATGTGGTAAGAACTCTGGAATGCTTTCACCTATCCAAGCGATTCAGAGATTGCTTTCTCGTGACAAATCATACTTTAAGTTAGTGGTAAAATTTTCTCAATACATTCAGTATTTTATTGTGAAAAACACCAACATTTTGTGAAAAACTGAAACAATTACCATTTTTCTCACATTTTTAAGAAAATTTCAAAAGATCCTTATTACAGGGGCCAGTTCAGATGTGAAGCGGCTTTGAGGGCCTTATATATTAGAAAGTCCCCATAAATCACCCCATTTTAAAAACTGAACCCCTCCAAGTATTCAAAACAGCATTCAGAAAGTTTCTTAACCCTTTAGGTGTTTCACAAGAATTACGGCAATGTAGAAGTGAAAATTACAAATTTCCCTTTTTTTGCAGAAATTCATTTTTCGTTTCAATAGTTTTTATTGAGAATTTTTTGAACATAAGAACATAAGAACATTTACACATTGCAAATAATTCAAATATACAGGAGATACAGGACGATGAGTCAAAGACTCTGTCATAAAGCAGAGATAAAACTGCATCGTTCAGTCCTGCTGAAGTGACAGTAACGAACATGACATAAACAGAATAAACTAAACATAGTGAAACCATTCAAATAGTGCAGTAAGATCATATATTGTACAGTCAATATTTAAGTATATTTGTACACTTATGTTCATGGTCCTCTCTTGAAATGAAAAATTTAATTTATTATGACCTCTCACATCTTATAAGATAGACCTATTTATAGAAGTTTATAGAAGGTGCTGTTGCACCACGGGGTCCATAAAAGGTTGAATTTTACGAATGTAGAATTCCCTAAGGCCATTATTCTTTCATAGGCAAAAGTCGTGTTAATTAATACTAAGAGTTCCTCAAATATTGGGATTTCTACTTTTTTCCAATATCTTGTGATAATTAGTTTCGCCATTACCAGAATTTTACAAATAAGGAGTCTCTCCAGAGAAGGGAAACCCTCCAATTCTAGGAACAACAACGCTACCTGAGGAGACATTACTACTGGTTTTTGCATTACGTTCGCCAAAAGATCAAACACTTGAGCCCAGAACCTGTCTAGTTTGTGGCATTGCCATAGCACATGGAATAGAAAACCTGTATTTCCACATCCTCTCCAGCATAGCGGTGAGGACTCAGGATATATCCTATGTAGACGATCCGGGGTGTAGTACCATCTTAGGGATGTTTTTAGTGCTGCTTCAATGTGTTGGATGCATGGGAGAGCTCTATGTATAAGTTTAAATGAGGCCAACCATTCGGTGTCATTAAATGATTTCCCCAAGTCTCTTTCCCATGATTTAATTAAGTGAGTTTTGGTAAAAGAATAGTGATTTTTAATTGTGTTATATATGGGTTTTAAACCTCCCATGCGTCTGGAGAAATGGGCAAATAATTTAAAGTTACACAAAGCATCGAAATTGCTGGTGGTCTCCATACAATGTTTTATCTGGAGATATTTAAAAAAATCAGCAATGGGTAGAGAAAATTTTGATTTTAGCCGCTCGAAAGTCATCAAATGATGACCGTCAAGCAGCAAGGAAACATCAGTGATGCCACCAGCAATCCATGTCTTCAGCTTAAGGTTTGGAATTAATAGCATAAAGAATTCTAAAGGAATATAACTTTTGATTAACGGAATACGGTTCAGAGTGTTATTCTGGATGTAGGACCAGCATTCTAGAGTCGTCTTTGTCAAAGGGGACAATGGGTGCGAAGGTGTTATATCCCAAAACGTCCAGAAGAGAGTGGTTTTTAAAGGTATAGGCGATATATATGAAGTTTCAATTTGTAGCCACTGCTTTCCTGTGTCCATGGTCCACCAACTAGAAATTTGCGCTACCTGGGTGGCGATATAGTAGCTATGTATGTCCGGTATACCCAAGCCGCCGATTTTCCTATCCCTAACCAGTAAATGCATGGCCACACGAGGATGCGTTTTTGACCAAACGAATTGGGAGAGATTCCTTTGTGCTATCTGAAAAAATCTTTTAGGAAGGGTGATAGGCAGGGTTCGGAATAAATATAATAGTTTTGGCAGTAAAAGCATTTTATATGCCGCAATCCGGCCTATCCATGAAGTTTCGAATTTAAGTAATCGGTCTGTGTCTAACTGGATAGCTTTTAATAGAGGTTCATAGTTAGCTGCGTATAGGTCCTTATATGAAGTGGTCAAGGTTATCCCCAGGTATTGGATGCCCTTCATTTGCCAATCAAAGGGATATTTTGTTTTGAGAAAATGCAGTGTGGATGGGTCTAGGTGGAAGGGGAGTATTTGCGACTTCTGCGCATTTAATTTATAATACGATATGTTGCCAAAAATCTTGATAATGTCCATGGAAGCTTCTAATGAGAGTTCTGGGTTCGTTAAAGATAAAATGATGTCATCTGCGTATAGTGAGATAGTATGTGAAACCTCGCGACATTGAACTCCCTTAATGTCCACGCAGTGCTTAATGTGCTGAGCTAAAGGTTCCATGGAGAGTATAAAAATTAATGGAGATAGTGGGCATCCTTGTCTGGTACCATTCGTTATATGGAACTCTGTAGACAGGATGCCATTGGTGTAGATTTTTGCTGTGGGTGCTGAGTACAGTGCCCTAATGGCTGTCAAAATGTTGCCCTCGAACCCCATTTCTCCCAGGGTCGCGAAGGCGTACGCCCAATTAATTCGGTCGAACGCCTTTTCTGCATCCAGGGCCAGCATCAATGCTGGTGTAGCTCTTGTTTCAATGAGATGTAATAAATTTACAATCCTTTTTGTGTTATCTGATGCCTGCCGCCCCTTAACAAAACCCACCTGGTCTATACTCACCAGGGTAGTTAGCAGAGGGGTGAGCCTTGTTACAAGGATCTTGGCATAAAGTTTGAGGTCTGAATTTAGTAATGAAATGGGCCTGAAATTTTGGGGGGTATCGGGAGTCTTGCCCGGTTTAGGGAGAGTAACAATAATAGCTTCTTGGTTTTCCTTTGGAAAGGAGCCCTGATCCATAGCCTGTTGGAAAAATTTAGTCATATAAGGGGCCAGTATATTGGATAAGTTTTTATAATAAGAATTGGAAAGGCCGTCTGGGCCTGGAGATTTGCCCTGGGGAAGGGAACGTATGCTGTTCGAAATTTCCAGTTCCGTTATTGGAGCATTTAAAGATCCTAATTGTTCTGCTGACAGTCTAGGTAGGGATGCTTTACTAATGAAATCCATCATCTCATGGTGATCGGGACAAATGATAAAAGGGTCGTCTTTTAGGTTATAAAGGGAGGAATAGTATTTTCTAAATTGTTCTACTATATCTCTAGGATCCATGCGTTTGTTTTGGGTGAGGGGGTCTTTCAAATATGGTATTCTTGTTTTTTGATATTGAGCCTTAAGCCTGGCAGCTAGTAGTTTCCCAGCCTTGTTGTTTTGGGAATAATAACGGGCTTTAGTTTTCCTTAAATTTTTCTCATACTCCGATACTAAACAAAGACGTAGTCGTTGCCGAAGTAGGAGTAATTGTGCAGCCCATTCAGAGGATGGAGATAATTTATTTTTTGTGTCTACAAGATGTATCTCATTAGTCAACCGAGATACCTCCTCTTGACGCTTTTTTCTAATCGTGTGCCCCAAACGTATAAAGGTGCCTCTTATGTATGCCTTATGGGCATTCCAGAGGGAGGAGATCCCAACATCCGGCGTGTCATTGCATTGGAAATATTCATGAAGGTCTCTTTCTATATCTAGTTTATAGGTAGGGTGAGATAAAAGATATGAGTTACATCTCCAGAGATAGTCTGGGCTAGTGTCATATGTTTCCGCAATCGTCAGAGTGATCGGCGCATGATCTGACCACTGTATGCTCCCAATTGTCGTGGATTGAGATACCAAGAGTGTCGCTTTATCAATAATGAACATATCAATTCTAGAGTAACTATTATGGACTTGAGAGTGGAACGAGTAATCACGTTCTGATCCATGTTGCATGCGCCAGATATCGTACAGCTCCTCCCTCCAGAACCAATCCCCAAAAGCAGCCCGTATTTGTCTAGGCTGTGACGTAGTGTCCATCCCAGAATCCATAACAAAGTTAAAATCCCCACATATAATCAGCTTTCCCTGTTTATGTTTAGCGATTAAACCACGGATTTTGTGAAGAAATCTCAAATGATGGTTATTAGGTGCATATAACGTTAACAGAGAATATTTTACATTGTTAATAAGACAGATTAGCAATACATATCTCCCATTTGGATCTGCAAGCATCTCAATTAGCTGAAAAGCAACTGTATTTTTTACTGCTATCAAGACTCCCCTAGCCTTAGTAGAGTGATGCGACTGAAAAACATAGGGAAATTGTGGATTTTTAATGCGGTGGGCATCTTTTCCTGAGAGGTGAGTCTCTTGAATACACAAAATCTCACATGACAGCTGCTGTGCTTCTTTCCACATATGTGCCCTTTTATGTGGGCTGTTGAGGCCATTTACATTTAGGGAACCAATTTTAAGAGCCATCGCATAAGGGAGTTTGCTGTTGAATTCCTGACCAAATCACATTAAGGTTTAGACCATACTTGGTGTACTCTAAGGGAGTATATGTGAATTGACTGTCAAATGAGTAGAAGTGTACCAAATTTATCTGCACTGAACAGAGAAAAAACTTAGAACGACAATACAAAAGCATTCAAATACGTTTGAATAGGAAAGACTGAACAATACCAAGTTCAGATACAATAGGGGGGAAAAAAAACAGTCAACTTGTGAGCCGGACTTCTAGATCTCGAGAAAAAAAAACTCAGCTGCGCCACCGCTACATGGTGAAGGTACCTCAACGTCGCGGACGATGTCGAAGGTTGGGCCCTTGCCAGTCATCTTTTACCGGTTGAGGTGAGGGTTTTTTCTTAGCTCCCAGAGAAGCGTCAGGGATGGAGATTCCCCATTGTTGTAGAAGTAGTGCACCATCTTGGACATTTCTGATCACATGCATAGAGCCATTTCGGTGAATCAATAGCCGTACTGGAAAGCCCCACTTATATAGGATTTTGTTATTCCTCAGCGCGATAGTAATGGGAGCAAGATCTCTCCTCAACTGCAGAGTGACCGCAGAAAGATCAGTATAGACAGATATCATATTGTATTGTGCCGGGAGTACTTCTTTGTTTCTGACGGCAGACATAAAGAGTTCTTTGGTGTGAAAGAAATGAAACCGAGCCAACACATCTCTGGCTACATCCGTAGACAGGTGTTTAGGTCTGGGGACCCTGTGCGCTCTGTCTAAGATCAGATCTCTAGATGTGCAGTCAGGTAGTAAGGTGTGAACAAAGCTTTGAAGAAACTGCGTTAAATCTTTTGGGGCTATATCTTCAGGTATGCCTCGAAACTTGATGTTGTTCCGTCGGGAACGGTCTTCTAAGTCAGCAATTTTTGCTTTTACTTGTAAAAGATCAGCTTCTAAGTCAAAGTGAGCATCTATAAGTTCGTTATGGGAAGCTGCAAAGTCTCCCATTTTGGATTCTACATGTTGTACACGATCCTCAACAGCATGTAGTGCAGCAGTCATTGGTTTGATTAATTGAGCGAACCCAGAATAAAGAGATCGTTGGAGTGCCTGCAGCATAGTCTTGAGAGTGAGTTCTGTGACAGGGTTAGCCGTTGATGGCATATCGGCAAAAAGATCTGAGGAGGCCCCCATGTCTCCTTCAATGCTCTCAGTCTCCTTGGGGTTTGGGGTTTTATGAAAGTCCCGTTTAGGCCGATTAGCCGGGCTCCCATGTCCTGGTGAAGGAGGTGAAGAAGGAGAGGAACCACGTGTGTGGCCTCTAAGATGGCGGCCTCTGGATGCTGACATCTCTTTTGTCCCCCTCGTTGGCGTTAGAGCTGCACTCTGTGAGTGTGGATATGCTGTCTGCGTTCTAGGTGACAGCGCCGGGACAGAACTGCTTCGGCGAAGTGGAGATCTAATCTGCAGGGATCCCTGCATCGAGGTGAGTAATCCTGTGTGTGCGTCTGGGTCGGCGCCATTTTGGGCCGTTTGGCGGTCGTGGGAAAAGTAGAAATCCAGCATTTTCGCTGGTCTACTCACCGATTTCTTTTGTCTGGGCATGCTTGGCGGGTGTCCTCCTCCGGTGGAACAACTGCGGGATGCAGGAGAGGTCGTAGTCGCTTATGCGTCGCTATAGACGGTAAGGCAGCACGGAGCTAGGTCCTCACGCGACCATTCAGTCCGGCAGCCAAGCCACGCCCCCGCAGAAATTCATTTTTAATCCTTTTTTTTTTTTGTTAACACAAAAGGTTTTACCAGAGAAATGCAACTCAATATTTATTGCCCAGATTCTGCAGTTTTTAGAAATATTCAATATGTGGCCCTAGTGCGACTGGACTGAAGCACTGGCGTCCGAAGCAAAGGAGCAGCTAGGGAATTTTGGTGCCTTCTTTTTATTAGAATATATTTTAGGCACCATGTCAGGTATGTAGAGGTCTTGTGAGGCCAAAAGAGTGGAAACTGCCAAAAAAAAAAAACAGCATTTGGAAACTACACCCCTCAAGTAATGTATCTTGGGGTATATTGAGGCACATTTTGCTGAATTTAGAGGAATGAAGCCGTGAAAATCAAAATCTACATTTTTTCCAATAAAACGTAGACATTTTCAGTTTTTACAAGGCATAAAGGAGGAAAGACTCCCAAACATTTGAAAAGCAATTTCTCCCGATAACGGCAGTCCCACATATGTGCTAATAAGCTGCTGTTTGGATACACGGCGGGGCTCAGAAGGGAAGGAGCGCCATTTGGCTTTTTGTACTCAAGTTTTGCTGCAGTGATTTTTGGGTGTCATGTCGCATTAGCAAAGCCCCTGAGGGACCAAATCAGTGGAAACCTCCCAAAAGTAACCTCTGTCGGGAAACGACACACTTCAATAAATTTATAAAGTGGTAGTGGTATAGTGAGGATTTCGACCCCACAGGTTTTTTGCTGACTTTAGTGGAATTAGGCCATGAAAATGAAAATCTAAATTTTTATTTTCTAATAAAATGTCAACATTTTCAATTTTTACAAGGCATAAAGGAGAAAAATCTGCCCAACATTTGAAAACCAATTTCTCACGATTACAAATTTAGCTGGAAACCCCCAAAAGTGACCCCTTTTGGAAAAATACACCCCTTAAGGAATCTATCTATGGGTATAGTGAACATTTAGACCCCAACTTGTCTTTTGCAAAATTTAATGGAATTAGGCCGTAAAAATGAGTATCAACATTTTTTCCAATAAAAAGTTGAACATTTTTTATTTCCTCAGGGATAAAATGAGAAAAAGCCACCGAACATTTGTAAAGCAATTTCTTCCGAGTACGGCAATACCCCATATGTGGTCATAAACTGCTGTTTGGACACACGGCGGGACTCAGAAAGGCAAGAGCGCTATTTGGCATGTCGATTTTGCAGATTTGATTTTTGGGCGCCATGTCGCATTTGCAAAATCCTGAGGTACCAGAGTGCAGTGGAAGCCCCCATGAAGTGACCCCATTTTGGAAACTACACCCCTCAAGGCATTTATCATTTGCCTGGACAAATGACAGGTGTAATGATGGGGGTAGGGAAACAGACTAGTGAGCCCTAATCTACCCGCCACTCAGTCCCTGCCTACTTGCAACGATCCGCCCTAGGCGACGGGGTACAACTGGGCGACGGTCCCTACACTCAATAAGTGCACGACAGACAACAGACAAGGGTACACAGAACCTAAGGGAAACAGGGCAGTTGCCCACGGCAACACCGTGAGCAACAAGAGTAGTAAACGAGCCGAGTCAAAACAGGAGAGTACGAGGTGCCAAACGCAGAGCAGGAGAGTAGTGAACAAGCCGAGTCAAACCAGGAGTGCACGAGGTACCAAACGCAGAGCAGGAGAGTAGTCAGCAAGCCAGGGTCAATACAAAGCAGGGACAAGTAGTTCAAGAAGCACAGCAGGGCCAGGAAACCAAACGAGAAGAATCACAAGCAAGGAGGAACAGGAAAGGCAGGTATAAATAGACAGAGGGCGGGAGCTAGCTCCGTCTGGCTGTGATAGGCTCTCCCACTCCTAAGCCTGCCATCCTGAGTGGTGGCAGATGGAGTCAGTCTCACAGACATAGAAGCAGGTGCAGACTGATTACCTATGGCCGTTGATACAGAAGCTGTGCCTGGCAGATCCTTTACAACAGGGCTCAGAAATGAAGAGCAACATGTGCATTTGAGGCCTATTTTGGTGCTTTTCAAAGCATTGGCCGACAATGTCAGGGCTCTGAGGTCTAATAGTAAAATCAACCCCAAAATAGTGCCCCCCCCCATTTTGGAAACTACACCCCTTGAGGCATTTAGCCCCCACAGGTGTTTTTGCGATTAATAATTAATGTGCAGCGGATGGTGCAAAGGGAAAATAGCAATTTTCCGCTGATATGCCATTTTAGTGCCCAATATGTTGTGCCCAGTTTGTGCCACTGAAAACAAACACCTCATAAACTGCTAAGCTGGCTCTCCTGGGTATGGCGATGCAATATATGTGGAAGTAAATTGCTTGGGCACGCTGTAGGGTTCAAAAGAGAGGTAGCGCCATTTGGCTCTTGGAGTGCAGATTTTGCTTGGTGGTAGTTCTGTTTGGGGTTTTGCTGGTATTTCAGTTCATAATGTTGGGGTCCATGTAATATGTGAGTAGTACATCCGGGTATATGTAATATGTGAGGAGTACATCAGGATCTATGTAATATGCGAGGAGTTCATCAGGATATTTGTAATATGTGAGTAGTACATCAGGATATTTGTAACATGTGAGGAGTACATCCGGGTATATGTAATATGTGAGGAGTACATCAGGATCTATGTAATATGCGAGGAGTTCATCAGGATACATGTAATATGTGAGGAGTACATCAGGATATTTGTAATATGTGAGGAGTATGTAAAGGGAAGTGTCCATATATATATATATATAAGTGTCTATATATATATATATATATATACACATATATATAATATATATGTGCATGTATAGTACATATAATGTATCATGAGCCAGGGCTGTAACAACAACAGCCCTGGTCATGAATACGGTTGGAAGCAGAGCAGGACAATTAGCATTGCCCTGCTTTGTTAGGAAACCATGGAGACAAGGGATAGTTATCCCCTGTCTCCATTTCAAGTCTCCCGCGCGCACGGACTGTCTCGTGCGGGCTCTCATGAGTCGGCTGGTGATACATTATCACCATGCAGACCCATGCTAGCCTGGGGCAAGCGCCACATTCCCCGCTGCGAGCGTACCGACAGGGTTAAATAGCCCTGCGTCGGTACGGTACGCTCAGGAGCCGAAGCTAGCTGAAGATGATCAGCTGAGAGCTGCCTGCCTGCCTCCCACACCACCGACCTGGCTCACCTCTCTCTCTCCTCCAAAGACCTGGGCTCCTGCTCCTGCCTCTGCTGCTCCACAAGCAGCAGCTACACTTAACCCTGTCTCTCCCTGTCTCCTCCTGCTGTAACCCTTGCTTCCCTGAGTTAACCCCTTGATCTCCCTGAGTCCCTACTGTCCCAGAGTTAACCCTTGCTTCCCTGAGTTAACCCTTGCTTCCCTGAGTTAACCCTTGCTTCCCTGAGTTAACCCTTGCTTCCCTGAGTTAACCCCTTGATCTCCCTGAGTACTGTCCCTACTGTCCCTGAGTTAACCCTTGCTGTCCCTGAGTTAACCCTTGCTGTCCCTGAGTTAACCCTTGCTGTCTGTTTTACACAGTAACCCATTCCCCTTGTTCCTCCTTATCCCGTATTAACCCTTCGTGTATAGGGAAAGTTATATTAGGAGGGAGTGGGATAGAGATAGAGAGCGTGTGAGAATCACAAGTAACTTATGTGTATTGTGTTGTAACGTAACTGTATTCTGTGTATGTTTAGGGAAGTGGGTGGCGGTATAATATTGTGATACCGTGTTTATACTGTACTGTGATTAGTTACTGTATTATACATATGAGAGTGATTACTGTATGTTAATAAATATTACCTTTATTTACTATACGGTCTTATTCCCTTGAGTAGCCGCTAAAGCAATTAGATCGACGTTCGTATAAGGAAAAGGTAGGGGAACTAGGCATAACCCTAGTGATCCTGTTTATAAAGGCGGTAGTAATAGTGGGTGTCACTAACCAGTGAATCCCGCTATTACCCCACCCCATTTAACATTGGCTAGCCAGCTAGGAGGCTATATGTGTGTGTGTGTGTGTGTGTGTGTATATATATATATATATATATATGTATATATGTAACCCCCTTTAACAGAGTATATCAGGGTATATGTAATATGTGAGGAGTACATCAGAGTTTATGTTATATGTGAGGAGAACATCAGAGTATATGTAATATGTGAGAAGTACATCAGGATATATGTAATATGTGAGGAGTACATCAGGGTATATGTAATATGTGAGGAGTATATCAGGGTATATGTAATATGTGAGGAGTACATCATGGTATATGTAATCTGTGAGGAGTACATCAGGATAGTTGTAATATGTGAGGAGTACATCAGGGTATATGTAATATGTGCGGAGTACATCAGGGTATATGTAATATGTGAGGAGAACATCAGAGTTTATGTAATATGTGAGGAGAACATCAGAGTATATGTAATATGTGAGGAGTACATCAGGGTATATGTAATATGTGAGGAGTACATCAGGGTATATGTAATATGTGTGGAGTACATCAGGGTATATGTAATATGTGAGGAGTACATCAGGGTATATGTAATATGTGTGGAGTACATCAGGATATTTGTAATATGTGAGGAGTACATCAGGATATTTGTAATATGTGAGGAGTACATCAGGATATATGTAATATGTGAGGAGTACATCATGGTATATGTAATCTGTGAGGAGTACATCAGGATATAAGTAATATGTGAGGAGTACATCAGGATATATGTAATATGTGAGGAGTACGTCAGGATATATGTAATATGTGAGGAGTAGATCAGGATATATGTAATATGTGAGCAGTACATCAGGGTATATGTAGTATGTGAGGAGCACATCAGGGTATGTAATATGTGAGGAATACATCCGGGTATATTTAATATTTGAGGAGTACATCAGGGTATAATAAGGGGGTATAATACTGCGGTAAATAAATAATAATATTTCATAGATATGTGGCCTGTGTCGCACTGATAAATGGCACCCAATCTTATCCGCTTTTTGGGCACTGCACATTTAGTGTCGACAGAACTCTTTTATTTTTCAGCGATTCTCGTATTGTTGTCTGTTAACGTTTTTTGCGGTGTTGACCGTTTTGGAAAAACAACATAACATTTTTATAGTTTGTATCGTTACGGACGCGGTGATACCAAATATGTGAACTTTTTAACATTTTCATATTTTTCCTATAATAGGCTGTTTGTTTTTATTACATTGAAACTTTTCTTTTTACACTCTTGTTAAACTTTTTTTCAAACTTTTTTTTTTGTCCCACTGGGGGACTTGAGGGCCGGCACTTCTGATCTTTACTCTAATGCAGTGCACTACCCACGTAGTGCAATGCATTACAGCTGTCAGTCATTCACTGACAGCCAGCCTATTAGGTCCCGTCTGTGGTAAGAGCCTAATAGGCTATCGTACGTGGCAGACCAGGAGGCCATAATAAGGCCTCTGGTTGCCATAGCAACGATCGGCATCATCACAAACCAGGAAGATGCCACGATCACTTTTGATTGCGGCATATAAGGGGTTAATGGCAGGGATCGGAGCTAGCTCCATTCCCTGCCGTTGCAGCACGGTGTCAGCCGTAACATACAGCTTATGTCGCAGATTCTAAGCCTGTGCCATCTTTTTACTGCGGACGGACGCGTTTTAGGCCCTGACTCTGGGCGGGACATAGCAGGTTTCTGTACTTGGCAGTTAGGAGGCCATTGTTAGGCTTCCGGTCTGCCAGAGCAGTCATCGGAACCCCACAATTTCATTGCAGGGTTCCGATCTGCTTGTAAACACCATAGATGCAGCGCTTGCTTTGAAATGCTGCACCCAGGGCCACCATCAGGGCAGTACTAGTGGTCCTCCCTCTAGAGGCCTGGCCACATGGCTAAAGAAAAGGGGCCCGCCGGGCTGTCGCCGCCCCCCCCGGCCTGTCGACCCTCCCTCACCCCTCGCAGGCCCCCCTCGCGGGCCCCACCCCTCTGCAGACCTGTAAAGGTTCTGCCAGGCACAGCGGGGTTAACGCCCATAGGTAATCAGTCGGCACCTGAGTCTATGCCTCTGAGACTGACTCCAGCTTCCACCACTCAGGCTGGCAGGCTTAGGAGTGGGAGAGCCTATCGCAGCCTGGCCAGACTCAGCTAGCTCCCGTCCTCTGTCTATTTATACCTGCCTTTCCTGTTCCTCCAGTGCTTGTGATTCTTCTCGTGTGGTTTCCTGGCCCAGCTACAGCTCCTGACTATTTGATCCTGCTCCATACTGACCCAGCTTACTGACTCTCTTCTGCTCTGCGTTTGGTACCTCGTACACTCCTGGTTTGACTCGGCTCGTTCACCTCTCTTGTTGCTCACGGTGTTGCCGTGGGCAACTGCCCCATTTCCCTTAGCTTTGTGTACCCTTGTCTGTTTGTCTTGTGCACTTACTGAGCGTAGGGACCGCCACCCAGTTGTACCCCGTCGCCTACGGCGGGTCGTTGCAAGTAGGCAGGGACAGAGTGGCGGGTAGATTATGGCTCACTTGTCCGTTTCCCTACCCCTATAATTACATAATCACAAGCCCGTTACCTAGTCTACCCTGGTCCCTGTCTCTACTATGGACCCCCTTGAGACCCTGGCCCAGCAAATGCAGGGTCTCTCCCTACAGGTCCAGGCCCTGGCTCAGAGGGTCAACCAGCCTGACACTACCATGGTAGTGCCCCTCACCTCACCCCTTGAACCCCACCTCAAGTTGCCTGACCGGTTCTCAGGGGACCGGAGGACTTTTCTCTCCTTTCGGGAGAGTTGTAGGCTTTACTTTCGCTTAAAGCCTCACTCCTCAGGTTCTGAGAGCCAGCGGGTGGGTATAATTATGTCCCGGCTCCAGGAAGGGCCCCAAGAGTGGGCCTTCTCCTTGGCTCCTGACGCCCCTGATTTTTCCTCCGTTGATCGTTTCTTTTCTGCTCTCGGACTCATTTATGACGAGACTGACAGGACTGCCTTTGCCGAGAGTCAGCTGGTGACCTTACGTCAGGGTAAGAGACCTGTTGAGGAGTATTGCTCTGACTTTAGGAAGTGGTGCGTAGCTTCTCGGTGGAATGACCCTGCCTTAAGGTGCCAGTTTAGGTTGGGTCTGTCGAACGCCCTGAAAGACCTGCTAGTTAGCTATCCCTCTTCTGACTCCCTAGACCAGGTTATGGCTTTAGCGGTACGACTTGACCGATGTCTCAGGGAACGACAACTTGAACGTTTTTGTTTTTTTCCCCTCTGACTCCCCCATGATGCCTCCCGAGGTCCCGTTGCTTCGCTCTTCCACGGAAGACTCGGAGGTACCTATGCAACTCGGGGCCTCCGTGTCCCCCCGACAACGTAGAGAGTTCCGCAGGAAGAATGGTCTCTGCTTCTATTGTGGGGATGACAAGCATCAAGTGAACACCTGTCCTAGGCGTAAGAATAAGCAGCCAGAAAACTTCCGCGCCTAAGTGATCATCGGGGAGGTCACTTGGGCGCACAGGTATTTCCCGTAAATATGAAACGTAATTAAATCTTGCTTCCCTTTCAGGTCCTTTTTGGTGGTAGGTCTGCTACCGGCAGTGCCTTCGTGGATTCAGGGTCTTCCACTAATATCATGTCTGTGGAATTTGCTATGTCTCTAGCTATGCCTTTGATTGATTTGCCTAAACCTGTTCCGGTAGTGGGTATCGACTCCACTCCTCTTGCTAATGGTTATTTTACACAGCATATCCCTGTTTTTGAACTCCTTGTTGGCTCCATGCATTTGGAGCAGTGCTCTGTACTGTTGATGCAGGGATTATCGTCCAATTTGGTTTTAGGCCTTCCCTGGTTGCAGTTGCATAATCCCACGTTTGACTGGAATACTGGGGAGCTTACCAAATGGGGTAATGAATGCTTGACGTCCTGTTTTGCTGTTAATTCTATTTCTCCCCCTGAGGTGGTGAACACGCTACCTGAGTTTGTGCAGGACTTCGCTGATGTTTTCTCTAAGGAGGCCTCCGAAGTGTTACCTCCTCATAGAGAATAGGATTGCGCTATCGAATTGGTACCAGGAGCTAAACTCCCTAAGGGTAGGATATTTAATCTTTCTTGTCCCGAACGTGAAGCCATGGGAGAGTATATCCAGGAATGCCTGGCCAAGGGTTACATTCACCCCTCTACTTCTCCGGTAGGTGCTGGCTTCTTCTTCGTAGGGAAGAAGGATGGTGGTCTTAGGCCATGCATTGACTACCGTAACTTGAATAAGGTCACTGTAAGGAACCAGTATCCCCTTCCTTTGATTCCTGATCTCTTTAATCAGGTTCAGGCGGCCCAATGGTTCTCTAAGTTTGATCTACGGGGGGTGTATAACCTTATCCGCATCAAGGAGGGGGATGAGTGGAAGACTGCGTTTAACACGCCCGAAGGTCATTTCGAATACCTCGTCATGCCCTTTGGGTTGTGTAATGCTCCTGCGGTCTTCCAGAATTTCATAAATGAAATTTTAAGGGATTACCTTGGGGTTTTTCTTGTAGTGTACCTTGATGACATACTGGTGTTTTCCAAGGACCTGTCCTCCCACATTGAGCATGTCAGGAAGGTGCTCCAGGTCCTTTGGGAAAACAAACTGTTTGCGAAAACCGAAAAATGTGTGTTTGGGGTACAGGAGATACCATTTTTGGGTCAAATCCTCACTCCTCATGAATTCCGCATGGTCCCCGCCAAGGTCCAGGCTGTGGCGGAATGGGTCCAACCTGCCTCCCTGAAGGCGTTACAGTGTTTCTTGGGGTTCGCTAATTATTACAGGAGATTTATTTCTAACTTCTCGGTCATCGCTAAGCCTCTTACGGACCTCACTCGCAAAGGTGCTGATATCCTCCACTGGCCTCCTGAGACTGTCCAGGCTTTTGAGGTCCTTAAGAAGTGCTTTATCTCGGCCCCAGTGCTGGTTCAGCCCAACCAAATGGAGCGATTTATCGTGGAAGTTGACGCATCCGAGGTGGGAGTGGGGGCTGTCTTGTACCAGGTCCCTCACCCATCTCTGTCCCTGTGCCTACTTCTCCAGGAAGTTTTCACCCACTGAGAGTAACTATGATATTGGCAACCGCGAACTCTTAGCCATTAAATGGACATTTGAAGAGTGGCGCCACTTCCTGGAGGGGGCTAAGCACCAGGTAACGGTCCTTACCGACCACAAGAATCTGGTTTTCCTAGAATCTGCCCGGAGGCTAAACCCGAGACAAGCTCGATGGGCGCTATTTTTTACCAGATTCAACTTTTTGGTTACCTATAGGGCTGGGTCTAAAAATATTAAGGCCGATGCACTGTCGCGTAGCTTCATGGCCAGCCCCCCTTCGGAGGAAGATCCTGCTTGTATTCTGCCTCCTGGTATAATCATTTCTTCTATTGATTCTGATTTAGTCTCAGAAATCGCGGCTGATCAAGGTTCAGCTCCCGGGAACCTTCCTGAGGACAAGCTGTTTGTTCCCCTGCAATTCCGGCTAAGTGTACTTAGGGAAAACTATGACTCCGCACTATCTGGTCATCCAGGCGTCCTGGGTACCAAACACCTCATTGCCAGAAACTATTGGTGGCCTGGGTTGCCTAAAGACGTTAAGGCCTACGTCGCCGCTTGTGAGGTTTGTGCTAGGTCCAAGACTCCCAGGTCCCGACCAGCGGCCTTACTACGTTCTTTGCCCATTCCCCAGAGACCTTGGACCCATATCTCCATGGATTTTATCACCGATTTGCCTCCATCTCAAGGCAAGTCGGTGGTGTGGGTTGTAGTAGACCGCTTCAGTAAGATGTGCCACTTTGTGCCCCTCAAGAAACTACCCAATGCCAAGACGTTAGCTGCCTTGTTTGTCAAACACATCCTGCGTCTCCATGGGGTCCCTGTCAATATTGTTTCGGACAGAGGGGTACAATTTGTTTCATTGTTTTGGAGAGCCTTCTGTAAAAAGTTGGAGATTGATCTGTCCTTCTCCTCTGCCTTCCATCTTGAAACTAATGGCCAAACTGAGAGGACTAATCAATCTCTAGAACTATATTTAAGGTGTTTTATCTCTGACTGTCAATATGATTGGGTCTCATTCATTCCCCTCGCCGAATTTTCCCTCAATAACCGAGTCAGTAACTCGTCAGTGGTCTCCCCCTTTTTCTGTAATTTTGGTTTTAATCCACGATCCTCCTCCGTTTCACCTGGTAGTTCCAACAATCCTGAGGTAGAGGTCGTTCATCGGGAACTGTGCACAGTCTGGGCCCAGGTACAGAAGAACCTAGAGGCGTCCCAGAGTGTACAAAAAACTCAGGCTGATAGAAGACGTTCTGCTAACCCCTTGTTTATGGTCGGGGATCTGGTGTGGTTATCGTCTAGGAACTTGCGCCTTAAGGTCCCGTCCAAGAAATTTGCTCCCCGGTTTATTGGGCCGTATAAGGTCATTGAAGTCCTCAATCCTGTCTCCTTCCGACTGGAGTTGCCCCCATCTTTTCGAATACACGACGTGTTTCATGCCTCCCTCCTTAAACGCTGCTCCCCGTCCTTAGCTCGCTCGAGGAGACCTCCTGTTCCCGTTCTCACCCCTGAGGGGGTGGAATTCGAGGTGGCCAAGATTGTGGACAGCAAGATGTTCCAAGGCTCCCTCCAGTACCTGGTCCATTGGAGAGGATACGGGCCTGAGGAGAGGACTTGGGTACCCGCCCGGGATGTTCACGCTGGGGTATTGGTCAGGAAGTTCCACCTTCGTTTCCCCAATAAACCAGGTCCACTTAGAAAGGGTCCGGTGGCCCCTCATAAAAGGGGGGGGGGTACTGTAAAGTATCTGCCAGGCACAGCGGGGTTAACACCCATAGGTAATCAGTCGGCACCTGAGTCTATGCCTCTGAGACTGACTCCAGCTTCCACCACTCAGGCTGGCAGGCTTAGGAGTGGGAGAGCCTATCGCAGCCTGGCCAGACTCAGCTAGCTCCCGCCCTCTGTCTATTTATACCTGCCTTTTCTGTTCCTCCAGTGCTTGTGACTCTTCTCGTGTGGTTTCCTGGCCCAGCTACAGCTCCTGACTATTTGATCCTGCTCCATACTGACCCTGGCTTACTGACTCTCTTCTGCTCTGCGTTTGGTACCTCGTACACTCCTGGTTTGACTCGGCTCGTTCACCTCTCTTGTTGCTCACGGTGTTGCCGTGGGCAACTGCCCCATTTCCCTTAGCTTTGTGTACCCTTGTCTGTTTGTCTCGTGCACTTACTGAGCGTAGGGACCGCCGCCCAGTTGTACCCCGTCGCCTAGGGCGGGTCGTTGCAAGTACCCCTATCATTACAGACCTGTTGTAACTTCACGAATTGGACGAATAAAAAAGCAACTTCAGCATCGTAGAGGAATAACAGAAGAGGAAGATGCAGTATGAGAAGCAGAAGCCCCGTGTGGAGATCCCGCCCCCCCCCCCGCCAGCTCCTTCTCTACACAGCCGACCGGACCTGCAGGATGATGAGTGTCCCCCCCTCTCCATCCTGCTTCCCATCCCTCCTGACCCCACTTGAAGAATATATAAAGTATGTTAAGATACTTTTGTTTTTTTTTAGTTTTCCCAGCGTTTTATTGCCGTGATTTTTGCAATCGCGGCAAAAATGGTGCAGTTTTTCCGCGTTTATATAAAAATTGTGGCAAAACAGCGTGATATGTGCCATGATTATGAAAATTGCATAAAGAAGGATACAACACATGAAATAATACTGCTTTTAGGCTATAGTCTCACATCGCAGTCAAATCACATTTTTGCCGCGATTTTGCAAAAATTGTGGCAAAAACGTGATTTGACCTCATTGTATAACTAGACTAAGGCCTTATTCAGACGGTCGTATTTGGTCCGTGATATACGGAGCGCGTATCAGCCGTATTTCCCAGGCCGACCACAATTCATGGAGCTGGACTCCTAACATCACAGTTATCAATAAGGATAGGAGTCCATGTCTCTCCGCGGGAATACTGCCCCATACTGTAATGATGCTTTCAGCACGGGACCGGGGACAGTAATCCCATGGGAAGGGAGGGACTCCTATGATTATAGATAACTGTGATGCTAGAAACCTGGCTCCCTGAACTGTGGTCGGTACAGGAAATATGGCAGATACACGGTCCTTCTATCACAGACCGGACATGGACGTCTGAATAAGCCACTTACTTCTCTACTGTTTTTGGTGCGGATTGAGCACTGAAAATTCACGACAAATGACAATATAAGGCGATATTCAGACCAACGTGTGTGTGAAGGCAGAGTTTTTCACGGCCGATTTGCACCCGTGCGGGACCCGTTTTCACAGACTTGAGTCTATTGTGGGATCCGTGAAAATTGGAGGGATCCGTGAAAATGCACAAAAATAGAACATGTCTTATTTTCTTTACAGGCCCCTCACTCGGTCCATTAACACAATGACCGTGTGAATAACCCCAGAGAAATACACGCAGCCGTGCGACGGCCATGAAAAAAATCTCCTTCACACGGACGATGAACACGTTAGTCTGAATAAGCCCCAACTCATGTGAATGCGGTTTGTCAGAACGTCACGCACGTGCAGCAGAAAAAAAATCTGCATGGAATTTAGGACGTGCTGCTGATTTATAACCATAACTGTACGTGATAAGGGTCAGGTATGTATGGGAAGTAGAGAGCGAGCTCACGGGCTGAGCGCGCTCTTTACAAGGCGGGTGACGGCCGTCCTACGCAGCCAACACCTCACTGCAAAGATCACTTTGAATCCGCCAGTTTAACACCTTAAATGCTGCGGTCAATCGCGACCGCATCATTTAAAGTGTTAGTGTCAGGGCAAACTTCCTTTTCCCTGTTATTTCACACCGAATAGCCACCTCTGTAAATTGGAAACTGGAAGAAGTATACCAGGCAGACAAATGTTGATACAGATCCTCCCTCAGTGAAGTAGGAAGTGAAGACTAAACTTTATTGAACAAAGAAACACAAAAGTCTCCTCCCTAGAGATGTGGGACGTGCTTAAGCCCCATTGGCTCTATTCAGCTGTAAGTTCCTCTGTACACTCCTCTTGCATTCCAGGGGCGGTGTCTTCCATAGGCGTGTTCCTCATACAGCCTCCATTGTTCCATGGATTCAATTTCTTTGTGAAATATACTGATATATATATATATATATGTAAGGATAATATTTTTGCAAACAATATACATGGTAGTGATCCCTGACATTAGAAGCGGGGAGCACCCCCTGAAACAAGCCATCACCCCCCCCCCCCACCCTCGCGGCACGATTGGCTGGAGACTGTCAGAATCACGATATACATCAGTACATGCATTAGTATTGCAGTTTATCACGCAAGCGATCCAACGATCGCCGCTTCAAGTCCCCTAGAGGGACTAATAAAAGAGTAAAAAAACAATTAAATAATGTTTTGTTTTTTTTGTTTAAACAAAAAAAAAGTACTAAGTTAAAAACAAAAACTTAACCGGTAACACCGCGTCCATAAAAGTCTGAACTATCACAATGTAGCGTTGTTTAACCCGCTGGGTGAATGCCGTAAAAAATATATTTATAAAGCATGCAAATTGCTGTTTTTGGTCACCATAGCGCTCCAAAAAATGAAATAAAAAGTGAACAAAAAGCCGCATATATCCCAAAATAGGTGAAAACTACAGCTCGCCCCACAAAATTTAAGCCCACACCGCTAAATTGACGGAAAAATAAAAAAATGATAGCTTTTGGAAGGTGGGGAGCAAAAAACAAAAGTGAAAATCCGAAAAGGAGGATGGAAGTGGTTAAATCAGCTGCACGCCTATTATGCTGCAGAATTATAACGTGTTTCATCCTTTACAATGTAAAGGGTTTATCTGTAAATCCCAAGCAAATTCTGTAACGCACACATTGAGGAATTCGGTGCACATAATCTGCATCAAAACCGCAAGTAGAATCTGCAGCTAATAGTGCGTTTTTTCATACGTTTTTAGATGCGGTTTTTACATTTTGATGCGGAAATAGCTGCAGGTTTTATGCTGCAGATTTTTTTATTTTTTTTTAAACTAGTCAGAAACAATTCGCAAACGGAAACCTCCCCAGTTCAATCTCTTCCCCATGTCCTGGCATTTATAGTCGCTTTCAGTAAAGTATCTTATTATAAAATTAATGACTCCAAATCCGCAATGTTACCAATTCACGTTTCTAAATCTCTTAACCCCTTCCCGACATTTGGCGTAAGTATACGACATGGAAAGCAAAATGTCATATACTTACGCCAAATGCATGGCACCGGCTCATAAGCTAAGTGCCATCATCCCCAGAGGTCAGCTGTATCTGACAGCTGACATCCTGCTGTAACAGCGGGGACCCAAGTTAGCGTTGATCCCCGCCATTAACCCCTTAAATGCAGCCGTCAAAACCGATGGCTACATTTAAGGTGTTTGCAGCTCATCGACACCCCAGCAATGAAATCTCCGGGGTGTCGGTGGCTGTAATGGCAACCGGAGGCCTAATACTGGCCTCCCGGTGTGCCTAGCACGAAAAATTTTCAGCCCCCGCCCGGAGACGGGGCCTGAAAAGCTTCCGTAGCCCCCGACAAGATGGTGCCGGCTCAGGAGATGAGCTCGCGTCATCAGCGGTGGATGTCCGCTGTATGTTACAGCGGACATCCACCTGCAACAGCAGGAACCGGAGCTAGCTCCGATCCCTGCCATTAACCGCTCCTATGCAGCGATTGGATGCGATCGCTGCATCTTTGTGTTTGCTATCAGATCGGCAGCTGTGCCCTACAATCGCTCGGCTGCCGACTGTTATTATGACATCAGGAGACCTAACAATGGCCTCCTGTCTGCCATTACGGAAGCCGATTAGGCCCCGTTCGAAGCATAATCGGCTTGCTGTTAGTGAATGACTGACAGATCTAATACATTGCACTCCGTAGCTAGTGCAATGTATTAGAAAAAAAATCTGACAGTTGGACCTTCAAGTCCCCTAGTGGGACTAAAGTAAAGTGTAAAAAAAAAGTGAAAAAAAAAAGTTGGAAACAATCTAATAAAAGTTTTAAGTTATAAAATAAAACACAATCACACTTTTTCCCTTATCAATTCCTTTATTATTGGGAAAAAAACCGAAACCATACATATTAGGTATCGCCGCGACCGTAACAGCCTTAACTATAAAAATATTATGTTATTTATTCCACGCGGTGAACGGCGTAAAAAAAACTTAAACATTTACAGAATTTCTGTTTTTTGGTCACTTTGCCCTACAAAAATTGAAATAAAAAATGATCAAAAAGTCGCACGTATCCAAAAATGGTGCCTATAAATACTATACCTTGTTTTGCAAAAAACAAGCCCTCATACAGCTCAGTTGACGAAAATTTTTAAAAGTTATTGTTCTCACAACACGGCGACAGAAAAAATACATTCTCTTTACAAAAGTAATTTTATTGTGCAAAAAGTTCTAAAACATAAAAAAGTTCTATAAATTAGGTATCGGTGAACGCTGTATAATAAAAAACCTAAAAACCTATGGCAGAATTGCTGGTTTTTGGTCACCTGCCTCTCAAAAAATAGGATATAAAGTGATCAAAAAGTCGCATGTACCCCAAAACGGTACCAATAAGAACTACAACTCGTCCCGCAACAAACCAGCCCTCATACCACTACGTCTATGAAAAAATAATATTAGTAAAGGCTCCAATAAGTCAGGAAATAAAAACATGCAGTTGTGCAGATCAGAGGGGAACATTTAGTCTGTTTCAAGAGGCGATTTATCAGGGCCCTAAAATTAGGAAACCAGGAAGGGGAGGCCCAAACATATCTGCTAGAAGCGAGGGTGCCCGTATTATACCAGGACAACACTTCCTAGCAAAATTCCTCAAACTGCAAAGGTGCCGAGTGTAGACCAAAAGGGGGATAAGTAAAGACACCGTTTATCAGTGCGACACCGGCCTGTGCAGAAAGGATTGTGTCACAGCGTAACACACATCTATGGATTATTTTATTGTTTACCCTATTATTATACCCCCTGACTATGCCCCTGATATACTGTGCCCGGCTTACATGTACCCCCACATTATAAACGGAAACACCAGCAATACTCAAACAAAACTACTACCAAGCAAAATCTACGCTTCAAAAGCCAAATGGCGCTCCCACCCATCTGAGCCCTATACAGTGTGCCCAAACAGCAGTTCACTTCCACATATATGGCACCGCCATACCCGGGAGAACCCGTTTAACAATTTTTAGGGTGTGTGTCTACAGTGACATAAGCTGGGCACGACATACTTGGCACTGAATTGGCATTCTGGGGAAAAATTTTAATTTTTACTTTGCACCATACACAGCGCATTTATTTATGGAAAAGACCTGTGGGGTGTAAATTCTCACTACACCCCTTAATAAATGCCTTGAGGTGTGTAGTTTCTAAAATGGGGTCACTTCGGGGGGGTAGATCCAGAGCCATCTGAGCCTTTGCAATTGTGAACCAATTCTGTGTAAATCGCCAAATTAGGCCTCAATTTCGCATGGTACTCTCTCAATCATGAGTCCTGTCAAATGACACTGCCCAATTCAAATAAAATCTATGAAACAGCTGTGGAGTCAAAATGTTCACTACACCCCTAGATTAATTCCTGAAGGGGTGTAGTATCACAAATGGAGTCACTTTTGGGTAGTTTCCACTGTGCTGGTACCTAAGGGGCTTTGCAAAAGTGACATGGTGTCAAGAAATCAATCCAGCAAAATCTGTGCTCCAAAAGCCAAATGCAGCTCCTTCTGTTCTGTTCCTTGCCATGTGTCCAAACAGCAGTTTATGACCACATATGGGGTATTGCCATACTCTGGAGAAGTTGCTTTAGAAATGTTGGGTTCTTTTTTTCCTTTATTTGTTGAGAAAATGAAAAATTTTGAGCTAAAGCTACGTCTTATTGAAGAAAAACTATTGTTTTTACTTTCACTGCCCAATTCTAATAAATTCTATGAAACACCTGTGGGGTCAAAATGATCACTACACCCGTAGATGAATTCTTCAAGGGGTGTAGTTTCCAAAATGGGGTCACCTTTTTGGGTTTTCATTGTTTTGTCCCCTCAGGGGCTCTGCAAATGCGACCTGGCCTCCGCAAACTATTCCTGCTAAATTTGAGCTCCAAAAGCCAAATGGCGCTCTTTCCCTTCTAATCCCTGCCGTGTGTCCAAACAGCCGCATATGGGGTACTGTTTTACTCGTAAGAAATTGCTTTACACATTTTGCATGCTTTTTCTCCTTTAGCCCTTGTGGAAATGAGAAAAATGTAGCTAAACCTACATTTTCTTTGAAAGAATGTAGATTTTCATTTTCATGGCCTAACTCCGATAATTTCTGCAAAAAACCTGCGGTGTCAAAATACTCACTATACCCCTAGATAATTTCCTCAAGGGGTGCAGTTTCCAAAATGGGGTCACTTGTGGGGGGTTTCCACTACTTTGGTCCCTCATGGGCTTTGCATATACGACATGGCATCCGAAAACCATTCCTGCTAAATTTGAGCTCCAAACGCCATATCGCGCTCTTTCCCTTCCAAGCCCTGCCGTGTTTCCAAACAGCCGTTTATGACTACATGTGAGGTGTTGTTTTACTCGGGAGAAATTGCTCTACAAATGTTGTGGTGCTTTTTCTCCTTTAGTTTTTTTTTTTAATTAAAAAAAATTTGAGAAAAACCTACATTTTATTTGAAAGAATGCAGATTTTCATTTTCATGGCCTACTTCCAAAAAATTTCTGCAAAAAAACTGTCTGGTCCAAATGCCCACTATACCACCAAATAAATTCCTCGAGGGCTGTAGTTTCCCAAATGGGGTCACTTTTGGGGGTTTCCACTGTTTTGGTACCACAAGAGCTCTTCAAAGCTGACATGGAGCCTAAAATATATTCAAATAAAAAGGAGACCCCAAAATCCTCTAGGTGCTCCTTTATTTCTGAGGTCTGTGTTTCAGTCGATAAGCACACTAGAGCCACATGTGGGATATTTCATAAAACTGCAGAACTCGGGCAATAAATATTGAGTTGTGTTTCTCTGGTAAAACTTTGTGTTACAAAAAAAAATTGATTAAAAATGAATTTCTGCAACAAAAAATGAAATTTGTCAATTTCACCTCTACTTTGGTTTAATTCCTGTGAAACGTATAAAGGGTTAAGAAACTTTCTAAATACTGTTTTGAATACTTTGAGGGGTGGAGATTTTAAAATGACTTTTTGGAGGTTTCTAATATATAAGGCCCTAAAAGCCACTTCAAAACTGAACAGGTCCCTGTAAAAATAGCATTTTGAAATTTTCTTGAAAATGTGAGAAATTGCTGCTAAAGTTCTAAGCCTTGTAACGTCATAGAAAAATAAAAGGATGTTCAAAAAACTATGTCAATCTAATGTACACATATGGGGGATGTCAATTAGCGACTACTTTGTGTGGTATAACTGCCTGTCTTACAAGCAGATACATTTAAGTTTAGAAAAATGCTAATTTTTGCAATTTTTTGCTACATTTTGGTGTTTTTCACATTTAAATACTGTATGTATCGAGCAAATTTTGCCAGTAACATAAAGTCCAATGTGTCACGTGAAAATAATCTCAGAATCGCTTGGAAAGGTTAAAGCAGGGGTCTCAAACTCGGCCGGGTAAGTCGGCCACATATAGAAAAAATGGGAAGTTGGCGGACCGCATTACTTTCAAATTTGATACAATACAAAATTATTGTTAATCAATTAGTTATTTGATCTACTATAACAATTACATTACTATAATAATAATAATAATAATACATTACTATAATACTAATACTACATTACTATAATAATACCGCTAGGTTTAAAATTTGAGATATTTCTCCACGTGCTTATTTCAACATCCAGTTTTCCAGTTTAAGTGTCGCTAAATGCAGTCCGGCGGCTCAGTTGGCAGCATTTGTCAGACTCACATGTTAAGATTGGGCAGCCCCTTTTTAGATAGTGCCATAGTGCCCTCGGTGGATGCTGCCGCAGTGCCCTCGGTGGATGCTGCCGCTGTGCCCTCCGTAGATGCTGCCACAATGCCCTCCGTAGATGCTGCCACAGTGCCCTCCGTAGATGCTGCCACAGTGCCCTCCGTAGATGCTGCCACAGTGAGTCCCGGAGCAGAGCCGCTTCTAGCAGTCTGCCTGGGATTCCAGCTCTGCTCCTGACATCACTGTCCATATATGGACAGAGATGTCAGGGGCAACCCCAGAGCTGGAGTCCCGGGCAGAGCGCTATTAGGCTCTTTCTGGGACTGCAGCTGTGCTCCTGACCTCACTGGGACTCCTTCTCTGGGGAAACCCCTGACAACATCGTCGATGTATGGACAGCGATGTCAGAGGCTTCCCCAGAGTCCCAGAGCAGAGCCTATACTAGCGCTCTGCCGGGACCGGCTCTGGGGAAGTCCCAGACATCGTGTGTCCAAACATGGACACGGATGTCAGGGAATTCCACAGAGTCCCGGAGCAGAGCCGATACTAACGCTCTGCCCGGGTCTCCGCTCTGGGGAAGACCCTGACACACTGTGGAATTCCCTGACATCACGTTCTATATATGGACAGAGTCCCGGAGCAGAGCCTATACTAGTGCTCTGCCCGGGACTCCACTCTGGGAAAGACCCTGATACACTGTCCATATATGGACAGTGATGTCAGGGAATTAGCGCTCTGCCCGGAACTCCGCTCTGGGGAAGACCCTGACACACTGTCCATATATGGACAGTGATGTCAGGGAATTCCACAGAGTCCCGGAGCAGAACCTATACTAGCGCTCTGCCCGGGACTCCACTCTGGGGAAGACCCTGACACACTGTGCATATATGGACAGTGATGTCAGGGAATTCCACAGATTCCCGGAGTAGAGCCTATACTAGCGCTCTGCACGGGACTCCGGCTCTGGGGTAGCCCCAGACATTGTGTGTCCAAACATGGACACCAATGTAAGGGAATTCCACAAAGTCCCGGAGCAGAGCCAATACTAGCTCTCTGCCCGGGACTCTGCTCTGGGGAAGACCCTGACACACTGTCCATATATGGACAGCGATGTCAGGGAATTCCACAGAGACCCGGAGCAGAGCCTGTACTAGCGCTCTGCATGGGACTCCGCTCTGGGGAAGACCCTGACACACTGTCTATATATGGGCAGCGATGTCAGGGAATTCCACAGAGTCCCAGAGCAGAGCCTATACTAGCGCTCTGCCGGGACCGGCTCTGGGGAAGACCCTGACACACTGTGGAATTCCCTGACATCACGTTCTATATATGGACAGAGTCCCGGAGCAGAGCCTATACTAGTGCTCTGCCCGGGACTCCACTCTGGGAAAGACCCTGATACACTGTCCATATATGGACAGTGATGTCAGGGAATTAGCGCTCTGCCCGGAACTCCGCTCTGGGGAAGACCCTGACACACTGTCCATATATGGACAGTGATGTCAGGGAATTCCACAGAGTCACGGAGCAGAACCTATACTAGCGCTCTGCCCGGGACTCCACTCTGGGGAAGACCCTGACACACTGTGCATATATGGACAGTGATGTCAGGGAATTCCACAGAGTCCCGGAGTAGAGCCTATACTAGCGCTCTGCACGGGACTCCGGCTCTGGGGTAGCCCCAGACATTGTGTGTCCAAACATGGACACCAATGTAAGGGAATTCCACAAAGTCCCGGAGCAGAGCCAATACTAGCTCTCTGCCCGGGACTCTGCTCTGGGGAAGACCCTGACACACTGTCCATATATGGACAGCGATGTTCGGGAATTCCACAGAGACCCGGAGCAGAGCCTGTACTAGCGCTCTGCATGGGACTCCACTCTGTGGAAGACCCTGACCAACTGTCTATATATGGGCAGCGATGTCAGGGAATTCCACAGAGTCCCGGAGCAGAGTCTGTACTAGCGCTCTGCACGGGACTCCGGCTCTGGGGAAGACCCAGACATTGCTGTTCATATGTGGACAGCGATGTCAGGGAATTCCAGAGTCTCGGAGCAGAGCCTATACTAGCGGCTCTGTGTCCCACGAGCCGCAGATGACAGCCCCAGGGGCCACATGCGGCCCGAGGGCCGCGTGCTTGAGTCCCCTGGGTTAAAGCATTCCAAAGTTATTGCAACATAAAGTGAAACATGTCAGATTTGAAAAATGAGGCTCTGTCAGGAAGGTCAAAAGTGGCTAAAGAGGGAAGGGGTTAAAGGGGTTGTACCATATAAGAAAAAAAGGTCTACTTTTTTTTCCCAAAAATACCACCACTCTTTCACTATGGGGCTGCGCTGTTTCTTGAAAAATAAATAAAGTTGAGCCTATAATCCATTAATTTTCAGTACATTTTCTATATGTGGCATTTATGGTCTGATGCACATGAGATATAAAATACAACAGTTTATACTTTCTGATGTGTTGAAATGCAGTAAAATAGCAGTAACTGAGAAGATGACAGCGCTTCATATTAGATGAGATCTTTATATTGTGTTTTCTTCTAGTGAGGACCAAGTAATCCAACATTGCAAGAAGCTAAAAGGAGCCACGAGAGGACGAGTCATAGTCTGGTGAGATGTTCATGTGCAGCTCTATCATATGTAACATATATATATATATATCCGGTGTCCTGCTCTGTCACACATGATGATCAGCTGCTATCTCCAGGGGGGACTGCCAGGGGAGACTCCATTTAATGTAAGGCCACACCATGTAATGCTAAATGTTTGGGTTAGGGCAGTCCTCCAGGGGGTATTGCCCTAACCCAAAAATGTAGCATTACATGGTGCCCATTAATATAAGAGGACCCTGCGTGTAATGTCTAGAAGCACTGGGTCCCCCTTGTGGCCGCTGTCCGCTATGACTACTGGAGGGACACCCCTCTACTATCTCTATATACCCTGATAGCACATGTGGGGGGCAGTGGTATTATACATTGGGGGTCTTGTTTGGATGGTGTTGTTCTTATGACATGTGCAGTTCAATGTGATTCTCCCGGAATATGAGACCTGATTTTAAGATGTCACTGGTGGCTTCATAGATTTATTGCAGCTGTAACTGGAGAGAAGATTTTATCACAGGTTCATCCTCCACTAACCTGGATTTCTCCGGACAGCGCCACTAACCTACGTATTGCTGCGGTTTCCTGGGAATCACCACAAACTCATCCACAATATTCTCCAGGATTGTACAGATAAAGCGCAGGTTATGTCACATTTATTTATGTCCGGCAGCAATTCATCCCCAGAAGAAACCTCTGGAAGTGTGGAGACATGTGCGGCCATATTTCTATAGATCCAGCATGTCCACATATGACGTACAGTCTCCATACATAGAGATTTGTGGAGTCACTCCGGGACTAGCGCCTCTGAGCAGACCCTGTGCCTGGTAACTCCAACTAAATGTAGATAATGAGACTGGTCCCTGAAGAATAAGGACAACAGGAGATACAATCTCTCTTGCCGGATTTCCCTGACCCTCACCCATCCCCATCCCCCAATCAACAGCAGATCCATCTACAAAGAACAGATATACAGAATATTATACGTAAATCATTTCTTCTGCCCAGCGTTGGGACCAATGGTTTACTTCCCCGGAGAAATGCTGGGGCAGAACTTCTGGGGGGTCATCAGTATGTGCCCCCACCAGACCCTCTGCTTGTCTCCACAGCAGCATGGACGTCACAGTATCACCGGTCACCATATCTAGTCTTATGAATAGTCAGTAATGCAGTTGTCTGCCGTGAGTTGCCAGTAGATGCACCGAACGTCTGTGGTGATGACAAGCATGGGGGACATTGTAACATCTTCATTATTTGGCGTAACATTTGTTTCTTCTTTCTCTGTTCCCACCTGCAGGGACATGAAAATAGTGGAATCTCTGCCGACATGTGGCGTTCATTACTACAAAGTAAAGGTCAGTGACCGTTCCTCTATAAACACTCCAGAAAAAGTGATATTCTTCTTCACAGACTTTATTACTTGTCCTGGATGACCCTTTAAGGGGTTTTCCCACCTTGGACATTTATGGCATATCCACATATTTATGCCATAAATGCCCGATACATGCAGGTCCCACCTCTGGGACCCACACCTATCTCCCTGACCCCCATCCTATCTTGTCCATCTCCCAATGCTCCCCGCCACTGTCTGACGAGGTGGTCGGGAGTTACGGAAACAGCATAGCTCGCCATGTTACGCTGTTTCTGTAGCTCCCTACCACTTCGTGAAACAGTGACCTGGCATCATCAGGAGCTGGAAGAGGCAGGACGAAGGTCAGGGGGCCCTTTGTAGAAATAGGGTGTGGGTCCCAGTGGTGGGACCTGCATCTACCGGACAATTATAGGACGTGCCATAAATGTCCAAGATACCAAAACCCCTTTAATGAGGAGAAAAGAATTGGCCGCGCTCCTGCAGTGTCTGATCTTTTATGAAGATATTGGGCTGGAAGTTTTCATGTTACTTTCCTTTGCTTTGTCTGCTGCAGCTTGGCATTGAGCTGCATCCCCCGGGCTACTGTACATTCTGGTTGTAGCGTCACTTAGGTCTACTCCAATAGTTTCTTACACAGATAGGGGGGGACATGTTGTTGCTAAAATGGTTATAATAACCAGTCATTAAAAACCATTTTACCCTAAATAATGAAACATTTCTATCGATACAAGTCCTTGAGTTTTCCTCTTATGTCAGATTGTTAAAAAATCTTCTATTCAATCATTTCCTAGTAATATCCGGTCCTGAGAAAGCCGTGTACTGCCGGTATGTCTGCACTGACATTTCTATCACCAAACCTTCCCTGTTACCCATGGAATTCCAAAGTGCTTGTTCTCAATTCTGGAATGGACACTTGAAGGAGGAGGATTCTGACGATGGATCCTATTTTTTTTCCACATGTTCCGCTGTGTTGTATTGCTGCTTGTCTGGAGCGGGAGATGCATCCAGGAGAAAGACACGAGGCGCACAGGAGGGTCTTACTGCACACTAGGGGGGGGGGGGGGGTCTATATTAGTTTTACTATAAGACCGTCCCTCATCAGCGCACGCCCTGGCATACAGGGACTTTACATCATAGTAAATGGATCTCTCCATCCCCATAATTGGATCTTTGTATAAATGCTTTGGCTGACAGATCTCATGTTTATCATCATTTTCCCTATTCATAGATTCTGATCTTATCCATCCTTTTATAGATTTGAGGTGAATGTTATTTTGCCATAGACATTTGTGGTGTTAAATATGTCTGTCTCCTTATGAGTGAAGGTGATGCCTTCCAACATATGGGCAGCTGTCGGGATAGGTTGGCACCTGACATTATTATATAGATTACAGTGGACACTTTGTTTGCTGCCCGTCCTGTGTGACATGTAAGAGCTCAATAATAACCCCCATATTTGTGGTCTGTGCATCAGTGAAGAGAAGATGGGACATGTCCCTGTCAGTGGTTATACAGGGACCAGCGACATGTGATTGTCAATACAATATCCGGCCTTCACAGGATCACAGTGCACATAACTCCTATAACCTATGTCCAGTATATATGGCGGTGAGAAATAACTGCCGGCAGCGCTATCACGTCTCTCCCATCCCCCTCAACTGAAAACATCAAACTGATTTTTTTATTTAACTGTCAGCAGCGCAGGTAATGTGCACTACAGATCCCAGCATGCTCTACTGCCAGAAGGAAATGAACTACATGGATGTATTTAGACTTTTAAAACATCTCTATTGGTTCCTCATGGAACAGAGAAGGTGGAAGAAACACACATTGGGTACAATCTGTCCATGCCAATCCATACACATTTTTATTTTCTAACCTACAACTTGTACGGTGAGAGCTAGAATGTGATTGGATGCCATGGGCTGCACCACTTAGGACCTTGTTGCCATGGACAGCATCACAGAAGCGTCGTCACCCAGTCACGGAATACTCAGCAAGAACGGTCAGTGCGAGGCCGGCATCGAGGAGAGAGGAGCGCTAAGCACTACTGAGATTGTCCCAGCTGGGTTCTAATTTGTTTTTATATCTTTGTTATTTGTTTATTATTTTTTTTTATTTGTGTTAGTCCTTCCAGACCCGCACTTCCAAGTGTGTGGAGGAAGAGACAGCCAGATGGCTGCCCCGGGGGCTGGTGGAAAGTTCCAGCCCCGGAGATATCTCCATCGTCCCGGGAAGACCCCGTACAGCCGGGAGCCTAAAAAAAGGCAGACTGGCCTTTTTGGACATCTGAAAGCAGCTTTAAGTCTCGTGCCATATATTAAAAAGCTGTTCACAACACCTCAAAAAGAGTCGGGCCGATACCTGAGACTAAAATCTCCACCCCCAACACCTGCAGCCACCACCTGCGCAGCAAGGCACGTTCCTCAGGTACCAAAACCCACCAAAAGATCAGGTGAGGTTCGGACCACTGCCCCATTGCCCAGGAGACCAACTGCCTTTGAGAGCTTCCTTGCAAGACAGTCATCGATCTTGTCAAGTCAGAGAAGGTCAGCAGTGGCAAGAACATCTAGGGTCCGCAGTGCACCATATGCCTTACCACCGCGCATTAAGGTGACTGCGAGACAGCTGTATGACGGCCCACTAGGGGAGCCTATGGGTTGTGCATCACGCAGGATGATGAGGGCCATGCTGAACACCCCATTGGCGGATAATCGCAGTTCGTTTGTCAGCGATGAGGGAGACTATGTCCGGTACACCTTCCACAGAGATACCATCTTTCCGGAGAAGGAGTACCATGGCAAAATATCATTTCGCCTAAAAAGAGACTAGTGGTGGAGTCTCCTGCAGCGTGCAAATACCATCTTAGTGCACTAGCTGCTAATCCAATTGATTTGATTTTCCGGTTTTGACCTTGGCTTGATTTTTGGACTATGCTTTTTGACTGCCGCCTGCCCTGACCTCTGCCTGTTTATGGACAATGCTTGTATGCTGCCTGCCCTGACCCCGGACTGTTTATGGACTATGCTTGTTTGCCGCCTGCCCTGACCTCGGCCTGTTTATGGACTATGCTTGTATGCTGCCTGCCCTGACCTCGGCCTGTTTTTTGACTATTCTTGTTTGCTGCCTGCCCTGACCTCGGCCTGTTTATGGACTATGCTTGTTTGCTGCCTGCCCTGACCTCGGCCTGTTTATGGACTATGCTTGTATGCTGCCTGCCCTGACCTCGGCCTGTTTATGGACTATTCTTATTTGCTGTCTGCCCTGACCGTGGCCATGTATTGACTATGTTTGCTTCCGGCTCCACAAGTGCCACAGCTGTGCTGCTTATCAGTCCACTCTCCGCAAAATATATTTAGTGCCCACCTGCTTTCTAGGCTGAGCACCCTGGCTACTTACGGGCAGTCTGGCCTATATCCAGAGTGCTAACCATTACACTATTGGAACCTTCTTTAGGTCGTGACCCCTAGACGAGGCTAGGGGTCCCAAACCACAAATCACCACTGCCTGGGGTCCCCTTTTTATGCCACGTTTACTCCTAGAACACGGGTACCTTCAGTGCCCTCTGCTTTAAAGGCCAGCCCTCCTGATTACCCTTAGTACCCTTGTGTCCATGCTGCTAGTGGATAGCCTGGCCGAGATCCAGAGTGCTAACCATTACACTTTGGAACGTGCTTTAGGTCGTGACCCCTAGACCAGACTGCAAATCCCTTACCAGGGCTCTCCACTACTGCCTGGGGTCCCCATTTTTATATCCCCTGAGTATCCTCCTATTACACGGGTAACTGTGCCCCCCCCCCCCCTTGTTACTAGGCTGGCACGCACTGAGCATGCTCAGTTCCACACATCCTGACTGCTGATGGACAGTCTGGCCTAGATCCAGAGTGCTAACCATTACACTATTGGAACCTTCTTTAGGTTGTGACCCCTAGACGAGGCTAGGGGTCCCAAACCACAAATCACCACTGCCTGGAATCCCCTTTTTATGCCCCGTTTACTCCTAGAACACGGGTACCTTGAGTGCCCCCTGCTTTAAGGGCCAGCCCTCCTGATTACCCTTAGTACCCTTGTGTCCATGCTGCTAGTGGATGGCCTGGCCGAGATCCAGATTGCTAACCATTACACTATGGAACGTGCTTTAGGTCGTGACCCCTAGACCAGACTGCAAATCCCTCACCAGGGCTCTCCACTGCTGCCTGGGGTCCCCATTTTATATCCGCTGAGTATCCTCCTAGTACACGGGTAACTGTGCCCCCCCTTGTTTCTAGGCTGGCACGCACTGAGCATGCTCAGTTCCACACATCCTTACTGCTGATGGACAGTCTGGCCTAGATCCAGAGTGCTAAACTGGTCATAACACTTTAATGTCTCTTCCTCTGCTCAATGGGAGATGGAAATGTCCTATATTGGTGTACTGACTCTTAAAGGGCCCATGCCTATCCCTGGGACAACTTACTCCAGTAGTTGGCTCTTCTCTGGGCCTCAGTACTAAGATAACTACATCTAAAAAGATAGACGAGGCATCCTTTCCCTCTCACAGTATTCCAGCTGATGGAGTAGACTTGTTTATCCCTGAATCCTCTGCTGACTGAGGAGTTTATGAAGCATCTGTTAAGGAGGCAACTAGGAGAATGTAATAGAAATTGTCCACTCTCTAAAAAAGGAATTGCTCCAATCAGGAGACCATTGCCAAATCACAGAATGAACTGATGAATAAAAATGAGGAAATGGAGAAAAACAATTCTGGACATAGAGACCGATCCCTACTCAACCACAATTGACTTTGAGGAATCCTGGATTTGGTCTCTAAGTCCCCGACTTCATGAGATTTCTGCCTCCAGATGTCTCTACCGTTGAGAAAACACTGGCCCCAAAGCTGAAAAATCTCCCCCCAGAGTTGGACGACTTTATATAATCTCATCATCACATCGAGATCATTGCCTACAAATGGAGATTCCCATCAAACTAGTAATGTCCAAAAACCTCCATCATTATGTCTTCACAACACGGCCCGCAGCTCTGAAAGTCTGAGAGAAATGGAAACTCCTGTCCCATCACCACCGAGAACCTCCGTCACCACCAACATAAAAGAAGAATCCCGGAAACTCAATCATGAATGGACTGTAGCTGGACGGGGATGGTAAGTCTAAATACTCACTGTTTCCCTGATGATAATTTAGTATGTGCTAATACTCGTTACATGACGTCTCTTCAGGATTCTGTAGTCTGAATACATGTTCACACCACCACTCTCATTGTTTTACCTTCACCTTTTAAGCTGTGTTCACACGGTGCAGTCATGTCACATGTTTTTGCCAAGATTCTATGGCAAAAATGCAGCTTCTTTTCAAAACCCCCGTGTTCTTGTTGAGTAGTGAAAATCGCTGCAAAAACCGTGATATGACCGCAATGTGTGAACACAGCCTTAACTATACACTTTGATGTGATGCTTCATTGAAAGTTAGACCCTGTTCACATTACGTTCTAGCCTTCCGTAGGACTTCTGCAGTGTACCTGTGACGGAAGTCTGCAATGTATCGCACTGTTTAGGTATACAGTGGCAAATGGTGGCCAAACCCCACGGCAGAAGCGCTACCTGGAGCCGGAGCTAATAATGAGAATGATAAGTGACGTCACACAAGAGGACAACTCAAAACTTAGATTTAAAGGCAATATTTTAATTTGAGGAGGAAATGTTCATTAATTATCAACTAGTGAAGATTTTTATCTTTAGCCCCTTAGTGACCACCAATGCGATTGTTCATGGCAGCCGAGTCTAAGTCCTGCGCGGGTGTCCTGCAGGCGGGAGCGGGTACTCAGCGGTCATTAGACAGCCGGGCTCCTGCTAAAATGGTAGAAATCATAGTTTACGTTGATCGCGGCCCTTTAACCCGTCAACAGCGACCGCGACATTTAACTTTTTTACAGGGGGAGGAGCTCCCTCTCTCTCCCATCGGCGGACCGCAAATGCAATCGCCGGCCTCCGATGGGCTGTCATGGCAGCCGCGGGCCTAATAAAGGCCCCTAATAAAGCCCCCTAGGCCTGCCCTGGCTATATACCTATTAGGACGTGCCAGATTTACACTGACAGGAAATAATTCTTTGGTGGACTAAGTTACCAAAGCATCAGAGCGTAAAAATGATTAATAAAGATTACAGTTGAAAAAAATAAAAATTTTCCCATAAAAAGTGGTTTTGTTCAGTAAAAGTGTAAAAAATAAATACAAGTGCACATATATGGTATCGCCGCGACCGCAAGACCCAAATAATAAAGTTAACATGTAGAAACACACAAAAAACAATTGCGAAATTGCTATTTTTTTCCATTGCCCCCCAAAAAGTCATAATAAAAGTTAAGCCATAAGCTAAACAGTAGCAATCAAAACTACGCCTCGTCCCGCAAAAAACAAGCCCTCATATCACTGCACTGACGGAAAAATAAAAAATGACGGCTCTTGGAAAGCGACGATGCAAAAATAAATCATTTTAGTTCTGCAAAAGTCGTAAAACATAAAAACTCTACTTCTGTGGTGTCATCGTAATCGTACCGACACATAGAATAAAGGTAACATGTTATTTACCCGGCACAGTGAACGGCGTGAATATAAAACGTATAGAGCTAAGGTGGAATTTCAGGGTTTTTGTCACGAGAGCCGGATATCCCTCTATGACATGTATATATATATATATGCCTCAATACGGAACGAGACGCCCCTTTAATGATTCTCATCCCGCCAAACCAATGTGGTAACCAGTGAGTTCCTGCGCAGACTTCCTATAGGAATTGCTTTATTTCCTACAACAACTAATAGTTTGATATATTTGACAACTTTTCTTTCCATTCTTACCAGGACAAGCAGGAAATCCCCCGGTGGCCGGGAATTCTCTACAATACGATGACGCCTAGGAAGGTATGTTCTCTTACAACCTCTGATGATTAGGCAGAGCCGGTGTCTAAACCAGTGGTCACCAACCTGCGGCTCAGCAGCTGCTGTAGAACTACAACTCTCAGCATGCTCTGAGTTATAGTTCTTCATCATTATACTGGTATTGGATAACGACCTATTTCATATTGGCATGGCATTGTCTCTCCTGCGCCCTGTATTTCTTATGTATATTGACACCGGCTACATCTGGCGTTATCTAATCCCCTCTCATCATTATATACCTGGTATATGGGGTCTTCTAGTACAGCATACAATTGCAGCACATTGAGGATTTGCAGCATGTTAGTCATAGTTATTAGCATGATATATGGACAATTCCTCATCAGACAATTACATACATTACATACTGGAATGCTTTGTGGCATGCTGCAATAGTGTGAATGGTGTATTTATAGTAGCAGAAAAGTGAATGAGATTTGAACAAATCTCATGCACCCGCTGTAGAAAAAATCTGCAGTGAAAACCTTTCATAAATTGACCTGCAGTGTGAAGTTTAAATCATGTCAATTAATGCTGCAGATTTGTTGCTCTTTTGTTGTGGGTTTTCCCCATTGAATACAATAGGGATGTTAAATCCGCAGCAAATAGCAAGTGCTGTTACTTTTGCGGTGGAAACGCTGCAATTCCGCCGGAAAAAAAATCACGAATTAAATAAAAAGAAAACTTTTTTTTTTAAATGTAATAAAAAAGCTAATACTTGTCATAGCGACGCATTCTTCTGTTTTCTGTCTAGGTCGGCCTCCTGGGATGACTTTTCATCGCATGTGACTGCTGCAGCCAATGACAGGCTGCGGCAGTCACATGGGCCGCAGCATCATCCCCGGAGGCCGGACTGGTCAGCGGTAAGGATACAATTTCTTTTTTTTTCGAAGCAGAGATTGCACCCGAAAAACTGCACCACAATTTGGTGCAGTTTTCTGGGCGAAATTCCCTGCGGGTTTTAGGTCGGATACGCTGTATACTTTTACACAGCGTATTCTGACCCGTGGGAACATAGCCTAAGATAATTAGGAGGGGGCACTCATGAAGCCCCTGCACTGGGCCCACCAATGTGTTAAAATGGCCGTGTACTAGAGGGGGTTCCTGACAAGAGATGCTCCACTATGACATCCGTATACCCTAATAGTACATATAGAAAAGGGATGTGTGACTGATACATCCACATTAAATCACTATCCATAAGGCCCCTATAGATTGCAGACACAGATCTTGTTTGTGGGTCCCCCCAGGTCAGCCCTTCAGGAGCCGTTTAGTGGGTGTAATATTATGGGCCCCATAAATTGACTTTCATGGACTGTATATTATTTTTGTATTGACTTGGGAATATTTACATTCAGATAATTTTATTTAGTAAAATGTAATATTGCAGAATTCAGTCAGATTTGGGTTTTCATTGGACGCTGAGATTGTAATGTAAGTCACAGCGACTCCACATAAATCTCATTGTATTTCAATATCTTTCCAGGCGCAAAAATCCCGGTCTCTGCCCGTTGTGCCCCTTATGTTTTATATACCAGTGATTTACACATTTTATCACCATCCATCTCATGTAATGACAGAAAGCAGCGGAGGAATCAGGAGATCAATGTGTAAAGGATGTGATGTTCTCCCAGAGGTAGTGGATCCTGGGGATCAGGAGATCAATGTGTAAAGGATGTGATGTTCTCCCAGAGGTAGTGGATCCTGGGGATCAGGCGATCAATGTGTAAAGGATGTGATGTTCTCCCAGAGGTAGTGGATCCCGGGGATCAGGAGATCAATGTGTAAAGGAAGTGATGTTCTCCCAGAGGTAGTGGATCCCGGGGATCAGGCGATCAATGTGTAAAGGATGTGATGTTCTCCCAGAGTTAGTGGATCCCGGGGATCAGGAGATCAATGTGTAAAGGAAGTGATGTTCTCCCAGAGGTAGTGGATCCCGGGGATCAGGAGATCAATGTGTAAAGGATGTGATGTTCCCCCAGAGGTAGTGGATCCCGGGGATCAGGAGATCAATGTGTAAAGGATGTGATGTTCTCCCAGAGTTAGTGGATCCCGGGGATCAGCAGCCAAACAAGTCACAATACAATGCAGAACATATAGAGATTATATATATATTGTTTGTCGTCAGCATGGGGGGGGGGGGGGGGTTTAATTGTCACAAATTATTTCTTTGTTATTATCTAATAATAAATTATATATTCGGTTTATAGAGAAAAAGACATCAAACAGTGAATTTAACCGACATCGCTGGACTTGATGAACGCCGGATTATCAACTGTCTGGATTATTGGACAGATATTGTATATACACCGATCAGCCATAACATTATAACCACTGACCGGTAAATGGAATAACATTAATGATCTGGTTACAACGGCGTCTGACAAGGGGGGGGGGGATATAGGGCTCTTCCACACGCTGCGGAATTGACACGTTTTTTTTCCGGACGGTATTTCGGACAGAATAAACGCAGCAGAATACAGTAGCAGCATAGAGGATGGGATCTAACAAATCTCCTCCACATGCTGCAGAAATATTCCGAGCAGAGTTTGGCCTGCGGTGCGTATTTTTCGGACCGTCGCATGTCAATTCCTGCTGCGGAAAGTGTCCAGAATTGCTGCGTTTTTCAGAGGAGACGTCTCCATCTCCCAACATTGTGAAAAACGCAGCAAATTACGCACCATTTTCTGCCGTTAAAAACTCAGGAAATGGTGCGTTTTTGCCGCAGCGGAATGTCTGCGTTTTTCAGCTCGAATTTCTGCAGCAATTCCGTTGTGTGTGGACAAGCCCTTATTATGCAGTAAGTGAACAGTCAGTTCTTGGAGTTGATGTCTTGGATGCAGGAAAAATGGGCAAGTGTAAGAATCTGAGCCACATTGACAAGGGCCAAATTGTGATGTCTGGAACACACACACACACACACACACACACACACACACACACACACACACACATACACACACACATACACACACACACACACACATACACACACAGACACACACCCACGCACACACACACACACACACACATACACACACAGACACACGCACAAACACACACGCAGAAACAAACAAACACGCACATACACACACACACATGCACGTGCTATAGGTATAAACTGCTTTAAAAAGGACTTATCAGTAGATCATTGTATTTCCCATAAAACAACAATTCCGGAGAATCTTTTCTTAGAACTCTAAGTTGCGTCTTTCCTCTGTTATTCCTCCTGGAAATGTATGAATAAATCAACAACTGGCTGTTATCATTCCCCGTGTCATAGGGGCGTGTTTCTACAGACTCTGAAACTGTCCAATCAGTGCTGAAAATATCAGGCAGTGCAGAGCCACACCCTATTGACAAGGAGAATGGTAACACCCAGTTGTCAATTTATTCATACATTTTCAGGAGGAATAACAGAGGAACGGCACAACGCAGAGTTCTAAGAAAAGATTCTACAGAATTGTTATTTCTTGTGAAATTCTAGTATCCACTGATGAGTCCTTTTTATTGCAGTTTTCACTACGGGAAACAGGTTCAGGAGCAGTTTATTGGTTGGCGGCCAATGGATTTTCACGCTGAAGTTTCAGATCTTATTTCCCATTTTCCAGGCTGCGGGGGGTAGAGAGCAGCGGCGTGTCGCCTTTTCCTGGTAACATTGCCTCCAAATCTAACTGAAAATCTCCTTTTCACAGCACAAGGATTTGGGAGCCGAACTCTGAGCTCATTATTCATGCGGCTGCGGCAAAACTGACAAGACGATATAATATCATTCTCTCCGGCCCATGAGGAGCTGAAGACATGAAGTGACATGAAGTTGTGTTATTCTTGGGGGAGTCACACGGCTGATCCACGCAGAACCCCTATAGTGAGGTGAACATTTCCAGCTGATGTCATTATAGAATTAGAAAAACTCCATCTTCTGATATTTCATAATGGGAATTACTACATAAGGCCGGATTCACACCAACGTGGGGGAACTCAGACGTGAAAAACGTGACGTTCTTCACATCCGAGGTGCCCCCGTGCGAGTTCTGTTTTCACGGATCCCATAGACTTGAGTCTATTGAGGGATCTGTGAAAACGGAACAAAATAGGACATGTTCTATTTTATAACGGATCCCTTCACACGGTTGTTATAACGGCGGTCACATGGACGTTCTCTACATTCATCTGAATTCAGCCTTAGAAGAATGAAAGATCAGTCCATGTGAAGAGCAATAGTGAGAACTGGAGCTTTATATGAAGAACATGACATTTATCTATAAAGTGCAGCTAAACGTCTGACAAACTTCTGACCGGTCATAGAGAAATGTCAGAGGTTTGGATTGGTGGGGTCCGAGCACTGAGACCCCCACTAATCTCCAGAATGAAGCAGGTGAAGGTCTCGTGTGATCGCTCAGCTGCTTCGTGTCTGTTCGGCTTTTTCCGGAAAGCCGATGTAGCGGAGGACGGGCTCATAGACTTTCTATTGACTCCGCACACAGATACATTTATTTCCAGAAACAGCCGAACAGACAGGAACGGCTGAGCGATCACACGAGACCTTCAGCTGCTTCATTCTAGAGATTGGTGGGGGTCTCAGTGCTCGGACCCCCACCAATCCAGACTTCTGACCGGTCACTATGAGATGTCAGAAGTTTGTAAAACGTTTAGCTGCACTTTAATTGTAGAAATTCCAACAAGCAAACCAGCGAAATCCAACTTCCCCGTATCATGTGCAGATTTACAGTTCATTGGAGGAGAAATGTGCAGTTCACAATAGTCAGACGTTGTCCCTGCCATAACCGCTCCGTTATATGATAGTAATACCACTATACATTGCCTAGATAGTAGTGCCATACAGAGCGCACCGAGTACCCAACACAGTGCCTAAATAATACTGCCATACATTGCTCACATAACAATGTCATCCAGTATACGCAGAATACTACTATACAGTGCCATATAGTTCATGAAAAAGACTGCCATGCAATGCCAGGCCTCTGTGGTGTGTGCCATGCTGGCACTGGTCCAGATAGCAAGACTCATTGTGTCTGGAAGTTACATATGGAAGTATAGCATGTCCCCCAGACCCCTGTGGTGCCCCCCATACTTCCATACATCACTTCCAGAAGAAAGTAGTCTTGCTGTCCTGAAAGTGCCAGCATGGAAGTATGGCATGTACCACATAGGCCGAGGGTGAGGGCCATTCTTCCAGATGTCACTTTATACTATTTATTTTTATTATTATTGGGTTTATGATTTCCTTTTCCATTCTAGAACCGTTGACAGTCGGGATGATCCACAGGAGGATTCTGATAAAACCCAAATTGAGGCACCAGTATAGAAATCATCTGATAGTAGCACCAGCACCGCCCAGCAACAAACCCCTGAAGAGGTCAACATTCTGACAGCATCGTGAGTGGCTGCAGACACGCGGCCAAGTCGGCCTGCACCGCGGTGTAGTATGGGGCGTGGCGACCCGGCACCCACAACCAATCCATGATTAACACCAGTGTGCCGACTATCTGACCCGAAGAAGCTACAAATGTCCAGGGGCCGTCATCCTTCACAGTCTCGCGCCCCATCTACGACATGTGCCAGAAGACCGACAGCTACACTGGTAGAACATGCTGATTGCAGGGGTGGAGATCTTTGTTGCTCCAAACGACCCGTGGGACCTGTATCAGCATGTGGAGCAGCACAGATGGCGGGTGGCGTGTCCTTCTACCCCGACACATTACACAGCTGGACCACCACAACACCCTGACCATTACCAGCCGTATAACAGTCCTCCAACCCTGTTTCAGCAGGACGGGTACTATCAATCTGAATACCACGGCCCCCCACCCACTGGCCAATCACACAGTGGCCCATACCCAGCAGCTCAGACTGGACCTGGACATGCAGAGTGCAGCTCAGGACCTCCAGCAGCGTCGACCTCTCTGAGTGCTGAACTGTTTGACATGTGATCTTCTTTCCTCATGTGATTGTTCTGCTCAGGTCTGGGCTGTTGTAAATGTCATTTTTGCCCCATGTCGGTGATACTTGTTTATTTTGTTTATTGAATATAAATGTTCCTAAAACAAGAATGTCTGCTGTCATATATAAGGGACTTGTTTTGGGTTGTGGTCTGGTTGGGGGATTATGTCCCGGTATTAGAAATTGATAAATTATCCTCAGAAAAGACACTCAATATCCAATCGATGTTGGAACCGCACAACACCGCCAGAGAGCTGTTCAATTGTCCCGGTGCCGGAGCTGCAACGAAGCAGCTGATCTGCGGCGCTGCCGGGTGTTTCACCAACACTGATCTGATATTGAGGGCGAGTAAAGGTCATCAATAGCGAAATTTCTTGCAACCACAGGGTCGGGGGGTTGCCTATAAGGGTTTGTTCTCATCTGCGTTGGGGGCTACACCCGGGGCCTCCGTCGCAGATTCCGTGAGAAGCAGTGGAGAGAAAAGTCCTGCGCTAGTCCTATACGTTTGGACTATTTTTTTTACTTCAGATATTACTTTTCAGTAACGAGGGTGTCCACAAGGATGAGTATGGGGTCAACAGCACTGGGTGTCCAGGATCCCAGGCTGCATGCCTGTAAACCACCATAGGGGGCGCACTGCTCTCTTAATTACCGTCATTAGTATATTGGTGACTCAGAATGACGGGAATCAGAGGTAAGTGGTTGGCTAGTTCTGTGGGCATGTGTACTACAATGGAGGCGTGCGCCTGGCCCTGTAATGTGGGTGGTGCTAATATAGGTACGCTGTGTCTGCTGCTGATATGGGTACACTGTGGCTGCTGCTGATATGGGAGGACAGTGGCTGGTGCTGATATGGGGGGACAGTGGCTGGTGCTGATATGGGGGGACAGTGGTCAGCGCTGATATGGGGGGACAGTGGTTGGTGCTGATATCGGGGGACAGTGGCTGGTGCTGATATGGGGGCACTGTGGCTGGATCCTTTACATGGGCTATATTGACACTGACTGTGACTGGGAAGTGTGTGTTTGCATTGGACCATGTGTGTGTCTTGGGGGGGGGGGGGGGTATAAGCGTGCGGCTACATACCAGACAATACACTCCATTATAAAAAATAAAAAAGTAATAAACACATTATTATAATATGACATTTCTCAGTCAGAGTAAATCACAAAAAAAAATAGTATTTATTTAACATGAACAATCTGGGGAACTTGGACGATGGACTGGATCGGCTTTAACCGGCTGAATACAGAAGAAAACTTTCCGCCTTCTTACTACAACTTCTGTTTTATGACTTGCGGCAGCTTCAATATTATTATACTTGTTTTACATTTGTGTTTGTCTTTAGTCTAATTCCATTGCACTGATTTCTGTGATTTGTAATGTATTTGTTGTCATTTATTATTCCTGTTTTTTATATATTTTTGTTATTTTAGAATGGGCTGTCTGCGTAATACATGGAAATGCCGGGTCCTCCAGAGGTGGAGAATCTCTTTGTAGCTGCTCTCTGCTCCGGCCTATAGATGAGAGTCCAGTAAGCCCAGCGTAATGTAGGCGCAGCCGTAATGAAGCAAGCGCATGACTAGGTGTTTGGGAGTTCTAGGCTATTATGTATTAGGTATTATGTGTTAGGCTATATTTGTAGGGATGGGAGGGTTATGTGAAAGGGGGCATGGGGCAAAATGTATCTATATGTGGTGGGTGGAGAATAAAGTATATAAGTCCATGCGGGGAAGAGGCAGCCCTCTTTCCCGCTGGACAACAGGAGAAATTTTTGTCCTGTTACTATATTTAAAAGACAAATATACAGATTAATATTTCTACTTACCTGATGGAAGCGGCGATGGAGACAACGATGGCCAGGATCCGCGATGCAGCGATGCAGCACGGCGTGGGATGGCTGGATGCGCTGATTGCCGGGGCTCTTCCTCCGGTTCCAGCGGCTGGAGAGGAGAGTGAGGGACGCAGCAGCAGGCGTTCCAGGCCTCAGGAGAGGCCTTCATCTGCAGAGACGCCTCGGTCTGGTCGGCGCCGAGGGAGCCCCTCCAGGGACCCTCCTCCTCCTGCTGGTCCGGAGCTGCACCCTGGCGTCGGTCCACGGAGGTCTGGGAGGAATCCCATCAGGCGGGCGAGACCGGAGGTGACAGGAGGGGGGGGGCCGCGGCGGCCATCTTCCTCCCTCCTGTCTTCAACAACAACGCCGGAAGTGGAGGCGGGACCGGATGCGCGCGCAAGACCGGATGCGCGCACAGGACCGGATGTGCGTGCGGGGCCGGATGCGCGCGCAGGTCCGGAAGTGACGGCTTTCTCCGGCGCCGATGCTCCAGGTGCCGGAGGAGCTCAGCGGACAGACATCAGGACACCAGCGCCGACCCGCAGGAAGAGGCGGGCGGCATCTAGATGGGGAGCGAGATCGCCTCCTGCAGGAGCAGGGAGGCGTGCGGCGGCGACAGCGACCGGAGGTACCCGGGCAACTTCTTGGAATGACGCCGGGCCCCATCCGGACGAGGGGGGGCAGCGGTCTGCTATACAGGCAGCGACGACTACAAGAAGATTTTATTTTGACAGCCCTGCAGAAGGACTGGATCGGCAGGGCTGTCGTTCTGAATATGCCACGCCACCAGGGGGTGGCAGGATCGTGGACGGGCCGCATTCCGCGGAGCCTAGAGCAGCAGCGACTGGAAGTGCGGGGAGCTACGGGGAGCGTGGGGTGCAGGAGCACCACTCCCTAGGATCGTCACGACCGACGCCTGGATTATCTGGAGTGATGGACGCGTCCGCTGGGAGGTCACCTCAGGGACGTACGGGTGAGTCTACCACTGATGTGGTGCCGGGGATGTGTGGGGGGGATGTGGGGGGGATATTGTCAATGTCACAGATGCAATTGTTGTTTAGAGGGATGCAGGAGTATTTTATGAGAATTGTGCCAGGCGTAGAGCAGTCGCCAGCGAGGGTATGGGGCGCTGCTAGTGAGGCGTCTGCTAGTGCGGCAGGGAGTGCGGTTGCTAATGAGGCGATTTCTGGTGCAGCTGCGGCAGTGATTGCGGGTGTTAGTGAAGTGGCGCCGGTTGTGGGTGCCGTAGTGGCTGTGGGAAAAGCAGTTGACGAGGCGGCTAGTACAGCTAAGAAGGTGGTGGAGGATGTGCGTTTGGCTGACGCCGCTAAAGGTGAGGTTTATGTGTGTTTTGAGGGCCCGCTGGGGGCACATTTGAAGGTGGAGATTAGGGAAAAGATATGGAAAGATGAATATGTTGAGATTTTTTCTTTGCTGCCGTTAGAGAAGTTTAATTTGGACCGGTGGAAACCGGATGAAAGTAAGAAGGAGGAGGAGGAGCGGCGGCGGTATCGTTTGATTCCACGGACTTTTGCGAATTGGCTGCAGGCCTTCGCTATCTTGGCTAGTGTGGTGGGTGAGAAGGCGCCGGAGAACTGTTCGGCGCTATTCTGTTATATGGATTCGGTAGGGGAGGCGTATCGTGTATACGGTGGTAATGCGTGGTTGCGGTATGACGAACAGTTTCGTCAGCGGAAGTCGGTGCGCCCGTCGTTGCGATGGGATCACAAGGATATCAGTTTATGGATGCGTCTGATGTCTGCGCCAAAACAGGGGCAGCAGCCCTTTCGTGATGCGGCCGGCGGTCAGGGGTCAGCAGCGGGTCGGTCAGGATCCTCAGGAAAGGGGTGTTGCTGGCAGTATAATGAGGGGCATTGCAAGTTCGGCCCAGATTGTAGGTACAAGCACGAGTGCTCCGGTTGCGGAGGCGCCCATGGTTTGTCCAGATGCTTCAAGAAGCATAAGGGCAGGCAGGGAGATGCTGAGCAGAAGAGGGGCGACGCCGGTGAGGGTGGAAAGGATGCTCCCGTTTTTAAGGGGCTATCCAAATAAGAAAGTGGCGGAATTGTTGTGGTTAGGATTTTCAGAAGGTTTTCGGATTCCTTGTACGTCGGTTGGACGTGACGGGGTAGTCCGTAATTTGTCGTCTGCTTTGGCGCGGCCTGATCTGGTTACGGATAAGCTGCTGAAGGAGGTGGCTTTGGGCCGCATGGCGGGGCCGTTTTCCTCCCCGCCTGTTCAGAATTTGCGTGTTTCCCCGTTAGGTTTGGTTCCAAAAAAGGAGGTGAATAAATTCCGCCTTATTCATCACTTGTCTTATCCGGAAGGCGAGTCGGTGAATGACGGCATTGATCCGGCCCTGTGCGCGGTCAGTTACACTAACTTTGATGCGGCGGTTGTTTGGGTTCGGAAATACGGGAAGGGCTCTCTGTTAGCGAAAACTGACATTGAGGCCGCTTTTCGTTTATTGCCGGTGCATCCGGATAGTTTTTGTTTGCTGGGATGTTATTGGCAGGAGGAATATTTTGTGGATTGTTGCCTCCCGATGGGCTGCTCCATTTCATGCGCTTATTTTGAGATGTTTAGCACGTTTTTGGAGTGGGTGGTCCGTCGGGAGGCGCAGGTGCAATCTGCCCTACATTATCTGGATGATTTCCTGTTTATCGGTCCGCCGGGTACCTATGTGTGTGCAGGATTGCTACACACTATGGAGAGAGTGGCAATGGATTTTGGGGTACCTTTGGCGCCTGAGAAAACTGAGGGACCCACGACGGTCATTAAGTTTTTGGGAATCATGATTGATTCAGATAACATGGAGTGTCGCTTGCCTGATGATAAGTTGCTGGAGATGAGAGAGTTGGTGGCGAGTGCGCTGCGCAGGAAGAAGATACAATTGCGGGACTTGCAATCCTTGTTGGGGCATTTGAATTTCGCTGGTAGGATTATGCCCATGGGGCGGGTGTTTTGCAGGCGGTTGGCGAATGCTACCGCAGGGGTGCATTCCCCTCATCATTTCATTAGGTTGTCGGCGGAGTTGAAAGCTGACTTGTTGGTGTGGGGGGAGTTTTTGCAGACCTATAATGGGCGGTCGGTGCTCATGTATCAGCCGGTGTCTAGTGTGGACTTGGAGCTGTATACTGATGCATCAGGTGCATGTGGATTTGGGGCTTATTTCCAGGGGCAGTGGTGTGCAGGAGTTTGGCCTGATACATGGCATGAATGTGGTTTTGTCCGTAACTTGGCTCTGCTGGAATTGTTCCCGATTGTGGTGGCTGCGGAGTTGTGGGGGGATTGTCTGCGGGACCGGAGAGTGCGTTTCGTATGTGACAATCTAGGTGTCGTTCAGGCTGTTAATGCGCAGACAGCTAATTCTCCGCCAGTCGTGCGACTATTGCGACATTTAGTTTTGAGAGGTCTGATGTTGAATGCGCATTTTGTGGCAGTGCATATTCCTGGGGTGCTGAATTCTGTGGCTGATTCCCTTTCTCGTCAACAGTGGGACAGGTTTCGTCTGCTGGCGCCGGGGGCGGAGTCTCATGGCCTGCCTTGTCCAGAGCATCTGTGGAAGGTGGTGTGACAATGGCGATGTCGCTTGTGGAAAGGTCGGTTAGTGCGGTCACGTGGCAGAGGTACAGTGCGGTGTGGCAAGTATGGGAGACGTTGTTGGAAAATGCGCAGGCAGGTATTGCAGATCGGCAGGCGTGTGTGCTGTATTTTATAGGAAATGCGTACAGTGAGGGGTCGTCTGCAGCAATGGTCGCTCGCAGTTTGTCGGCCTTGGCTTTTTGGTTTAAGAAGAAAGGTGAGGAGGACGTGACTAAGTCCTTTCTGGTGCGGCAGGCAATGAAGGGTTTCAGGAGGGGTTCCGCAGTTAGGGATCTCAGGAAGCCGGTGTCATTTGAGCTGTTGGTAGCGATTTGTGAATTGTTGAGGGAGGTTTGTGTTTCAGCATTTGAAGTGCGGCTATTTACACTGGCCTTTTCTTTGGCTTTCTTTGGGGCGTTCCGGATATCGGAGTTGGTGTCGGCCAGTAAGAGTGTGGCAGGGGGTTTATTGTATGCTGATGTGGATTTGGATGGCTCCTGCCTTTCTTGTTTGCTCCGTAGATCTAAGACAGATCAGGAGGGGAGAGGTTTTGTGGTGCGTTTGTATGAGTTACCAGGGTCGCGGGTGTGCCCGGTCCGCTGTTTTCGGGAGTTTGTTGCGGTGAGGCCTGAGGGCCCGGCATCCTTGTTGGTTCATGCAGACGGGCTGTCTCTGTCAAAATTCCAGTTTTCACAGGTGTTCAAAAAATGTATCCTGTTGTCCGGCAGAGGGGGAGCAGGTTTTAGCTCTCATTCCTTTAGAATTGGCGCAGCTACGGAAGCAGCTCGGTGGGGTTTATCCCCGGCGATGGTTAAGAAGATTGGTAGGTGGGAGTCAGACAGATACAGGTTGTATGTGCGGCCTCACTTGCTTTGAGGCGGTGGTGATAAGATGTGCTGGAGGTGGATATGGAGTAGTTACGTTGTTGTTTTGTGTTGTTTTAGGTGCAGGTCCCTGCTTGATATGGATCATGGGGCACTCCTACGTACACTGGGGAGGTGTGCGTGCTGATGTTCGTCCGGCCGGACGGCAGTTGGGCATGGATCACGCAGAGGTGCAGGTCAGATGGTTGGGCCTGCGGGGCATGCTGTGGTGTAGGCTGTTACCAGAGGTACAATTTTATGCGGGATTGGACAGGGCGCCGGATATCTTAGTGGTGCACCTTGGCGGCAATGATTTGGGCATTCGGTCGTCCAGGGATTTAGTGAGGGATGTGAAGATTGACCTTTTGCGGTTGTGGTCGGCGTTCCCAGGAGTGGTTATTGTATGGTCTGATATTGTGGCTCGCAAGGTGTGGCGGCAGGCACGTTCCATACATAGCTTAAACAAAGCGCGAGCAAAGGTCAACAAGGTAGTTGGCAGGTTTGTGGCACGCAATGGCGGTGTTGTGGTGAGGCATAAGGAGTTGGAGGGTAGAGAGGTAGGTTTCCTCAGGGCGGATGGTGTTCATCTAAACGAGGTGGGTCTGGATATGTGGACCTTGGACATTAAGGAGGGCATGGAGAAAGCCCTGCAGTTGTGGAGGGACAATCATGTGTAAGGGGTCACACATGATTGTCGTGGCGGTAGGAGGAGGGGTCTTTGGAGGCACGGAATGAGAAGGAGAAGCAACAATGGAGATTGTTGCAAGAGAACTCGGGGCGTTTAACCCGGGATAGTATTGGAGGGGCTGGGGAGTGGTTACCCAGCTCATATATATTCCTGATGGGCAGGGTCCCCAGGAAGGGAGAGAGAGGTCTTGGACATGGTTGGTGCCCTCGGGTCAGGTGCAGAACGGCTGTAGGGTAAGGGGTCCAGACCTAATAAGGAAACGATGGAGTTTAATGATTGAAGTGCCTTCAAGGATCCTTTATCTGGAGTTGGGAAATAGAGCAGGATGTTATCATGGAGTTATGATGTGTTTATGGTTATGCTCTTTTTCAGAAAAAAGGTGTGTTTAATAAATGGCTGCTGTGGCCTTTACACCAAAATTCATGTGTGGTCTCTTATTGGGGTTTGGGGTGTAAGGTCGTAGATAGCGGAAGCATCAAACATACCTTAAGTCAAGTAAGCCCAGCGTAATGTAGGCGCAGCCGTAATGAAGCAAGCGCATGACTAGGTGTTTGGGAGTTCTAGGCTATTATGTATTAGGTATTATGTGTTAGGCTATATTTGTAGGGATGGGAGGGTTATGTGAAAGGGGGCATGGGGCAAAATGTATCTATATGTGGTGGGTGGAGAATAAAGTATATAAGTCCATGCGGGGAAGAGGCAGCCCTCTTTCCCGCTGGACAACAGGAGAAATTTTTGTCCCGCCCGCCCTCCCAGTATTTTCTCCTGTTTATGGGAATTTGTCGGTTGGGGTTTTGTTTTGTCACAGTAGCAATGGCGGTAGGAGGAGGGGTCTTTGGAGGCACGGAATGAGAAGGAGAAGCAACAATGGAGATTGTTGCAAGAGAACTCGGGGCGTTTAACCCGGGATAGTATTGGAGGGGCTGGGGAGTGGTTACCCAGCTCATATATATTCCTGATGGGCAGGGTCCCCAGGAAGGGAGAGAGAGGTCTTGGACATGGTTGGTGCCCTCGGGTCAGGTGCAGAACGGCTGTAGGGTAAGGGGTCCAGACCTAATAAGGAAACGATGGAGTTTAATGATTGAAGTGCCTTCAAGGATCCTTTATCTGGAGTTGGGAAATAGAGCAGGATGTTATCATGGAGTTATGATGTGTTTATGGTTATGCTCTTTTTCAGAAAAAAGGTGTGTTTAATAAATGGCTGCTGTGGCCTTTACACCAAAATTCATGTGTGGTCTCTTATTGGGGTTTGGGGTGTAAGGTCGTAGATAGCGGAAGCATCAAACATACCTTAAGTCATGAAAGGGGGACCCCACTATTAACTCTGTATTCCCTAAAAAAAAACAAATCCTAATTCCTCTCTCGTTTTCATGTATACAGTAAATAATAGTGTAGTACCGTGTTAGCCAGAGACAATATGAAATGTTAAATACTTTTGTGTCAAAAAAGACAAAGTATAATAGGTATGATACCTTTATTGGCTAACCATAAAAGTTCTATATGCGGCTTTCAGAGCACAGAGGCCCCTTCTTCAGGCAGTTTACAAATGAATGACTTAGAAAAAAGCACAACATTTAGATGTTACACAAAGACAATTAGTACATGAGGTGATACATCATTAAGATAAGCCGGGGCAATAAAACTGGGGTTATAGGGGTGATGACTTAGGAGATAAGGGATCTGGAGTCAGTCTGATGGGGGACGTGACGTGAGTCCATGTAGTGGCTCATAAATCCAGGTGTTAGATTGAGGCCTTGTGTCAATGACTGGAATTTTATCATCATCTTGAATTCCCAAATTTTTCTTTCTCTGTTGTTTTTAAAATGACCCTTCAGAATGAGTACCTTTAAATCTGCCAAACTGTGGTCTGGTCCAGAGAAGTGTTTTCCCACGGGTGTATCCACCTCCTGTTTTATTGTATGTCTGTGAAGATTCATCCTGGTTTGTAGTTTTTGTATTGTTTCTCCAATGTAGATTCCTTTATTGATGCACCTTGTACACAGGATCATGTATACTACATTGGAGGATGTACAGGAGAACGTGCCAGTGATTTTATAGTCCTGCTGCGTGTTTGGTATCTGGATGGTGTTTGATGACCAGATGTTGGTACAGGTCTTGCATTTTCTACTGTTGGAGGGACAGTGCCAGTCTCTGATGGTGGTGAGAGGGACTTCTGACCAGGAGATTCCTTAGGTTTGGTGGCTGTTTGTAGGCAAGGAGAGGTAAATCCGGGAATATTTCCTTCAGTTTATTGTCTTTGTTAAATATAGGTTGGAGATCAGCAGCAATTTTCCTCAAGATGTTCATTTGGGGGTTGTATATGACCACTAGGGGCGCCCTGCTGTTGTCTTCCTTCTTTTTGTACTCCAGAAGATTGCTCCTTGGAATTCTTGTTGCTCTGTAGATCTGATCATCTATAATCCTTGGATGGTATCCCTGTTGTAAGAATGTATTCCTCAGTAATAACAGGTGTTGTTTTGTGTCTTCACAGTCTGAACAGATCCGTATGTATCGCAGAGCCTGGCTGCATCATCTACAGCCAGGCTCTGCGATACATACGGATCTGTTCAGACTGTGAAGACATCATCTACAGCCAGGCTCTGCGATACATACGGATCTGTTCAGACTGTGAAGACACAAAACAACACCTGCTATCACTGAGGAATACATTCTTACAACAGGGATACCATCCAAGGATTATAGATGATCAGATCTACAGAGCAACAAGAATTCCAAGGAGCAATCTTCTGGAGTACAAAAAGAAAAAAGACAACAGCAGGGCGCCCCTAGTGGTCATATACAACCCCCAAATGAACATCTTGAGGAAAATTGCTGCTGATCTCCAACCTGTATTTAACAAAGACAATAAACTGAAGGAAATATTCCCAGATTTACCACTCCTTGCCTACAAACAGCCACCAAACCTAAGGAATCTCCTGGTCAGAAGTGCCCTCTCATCACCATCAGAGACTGGCACTTTTCCTTGCAATAATAGAAAATGCAAGACCTGCACCAACATCTGGTCATCAAACACCATCCAGATACCAAACACGCAGCAGGACTATAAAATCACTGGCACGTTCTCCTGTACATCCTCCAATGTAGTGTACATGATCCTGTGTACAAGGTGCATCAATAAAGGAATCTACATTGGAGAAACAATACAAAAACTACAAACCAGGATGAATCTTCACAGACATACAATAAAACAGGAGGTGGATACACCCGGGGAAAACACTTCTCTGGACCTGATCACAGTTTGGCAGATTTAAAGGTACTCATTCTGAAGGGTCATTTTAAAAACAACAGAGAAAGAAAAATTTGGGAATTCAAGATGATGATAAAATTCCAGTCATTGACACAAGGCCTCAATCTAACACCTGGATTTATGAGCCACTACATGGACACACGTCACGTCCCCCATCAGACTGACTCCAGATGCCTTAACCCCTAAGTCATCACCCCTATAACCTCCGTTTTATTGCTCCGGCTTATCTTAATGATTTATCACCTCATGTACTAATTGTCTTTGTGTAACATCTAAATGTTGTGCTTTTTTCTAAGTCATTCATTTGTAAACTGCCTGAAGAAGGGGCCTCTGTGCTCTGAAAGCCGCATATAGAACTATTATGGTTAGCCAATAAAGGTATCATACCTATTATACTTTGTCTTTTTTGACACAAAAGTATTTAACATTTCATGTTTTCATGTATAGTAATGGAACGAGTGAACAGAATTGTTTGTGCAGAGCTTCCGGATCCACAAAAGCATCCAAAACTTCATAGTATCATTAAAGGGTGTAAGATTCATGGTCCATGCGGACATTTAAACGCAATAGCTTCTTGCATGGAAAACAAAAAGTCTTGGGGGGCAGAGCCTAGCTGCCGAGGAGAATGGCTGCTTGAAGACCTCGCTCCTGCTACAATATCTGCTGAAAGCGGCACACCACAAAGCTAACCAGCCGAATTTGGCCAGCTGAAATCTGCACAACCTCAGGAAGCTTACCGGGCACCGCTCCTGCTGGTCTGGGACCTCAATCCTCTGTTTCGGAGACCAAACAGAGTCTGGGCTATAACGGCCGCGTGTCATGGGAGCGGCGTCCCCGGATTTAATCAATTGCCATCTGCTAGTGTACACCTTCCCCTGTCATACTCACTATACAGGAGAGCCGACTTGGCATATTGATTTGGGCACACATTCTCCCTCATTTAAGGGTCCACGCATCCGAGGCCTTCTCTGCTTCTGAAGCAGCGGTGTAAATTTTCAGATGTCGGCCGCCCCACTGCATAACATCAGACGTGTGAGCTGTAGAGAGAGATTTCGGTCTGCTGGCAGATACCCCTCCTTACTGATTGATGTGCCCCTGTGCATTTATATATTTGTTTAACGTGGAAGATAGTATTTCCTACACCTTTCATCTGCATTTCTTTAATTCTCTAAAGGATCAGCTATAATTTCTAAACGCAGAGACAAAGCCGCTCCTAGAAAACGAAAGCCTCATGCACACAAACGTATTTTTGTGGCCGCAATTCACCCTCAAATCTGCAGGTGAATTGCGGCCCCATTCATTCAATGAGCACATGCACACGACCGTGGTTTCCATGGTCCGTGCATGGCCCAGAAGCCTGGACCGCAAAAAGAACGGACATGTCTTATTACGGACATGTTTTTAGGCTCATAGAAATTAATGCACGGCCCGCGATGTGCGGGCGGCCCGCGGGTGACACTCCAACCCGAAAATCACGGCCGTGCACATGGCTATGGTTGTGTGCATGAGGCCTTACTGAAGCCCAGCACTTTCACAAGACTAGATAGCACTTTGTCGGTTGCTTCTCTTGCCCAGAAATACAGGGACAATCTGTCCCTCACAACTCCCCGCAAAACCTTAGTGGGGTGCCATCTGAGGATAGAGACTCTAATTTTGATTCTAGAGACAACAGAGACAGTGCTAAATGGACAGGGGCACCCTATTCTACGGCTTCACCAGCAAGCAGAGACCTGGTCTGCAAAAAATCCCCTCTAACTGTCGCTGTTATGTTGTCTCAATTATTGACAGATGAACCTTGTGATATTACTCAGTTTCCTTCATCTGAAAGGCATGTTAGTCCTACTCCAAAATGGCATAAATAAGAGCGTTTCTTCGTTGGTCCGTAAACTACAAGCCAACGTTAATGATTTGGAAGATCGTACTGACCACTTAGAACGTAAGATGGAAGACTTTTCAGTTGCACACAATGAACTTGTGGACACTCATAATACATTTAAAGATGATGTCAACTGGCTCAAAAATAAGGCCACGGACGGTGAAGATCGTTCAAGACGCAATAATATTAAAATACGGGGCATTCCAGAGGAGGTGTCTCCCACTGAGCTTGCTAGCTACTTGAGAGGGTTGTTTCTTGCTATGGTACCGACTCTCTCCGACTTAGATTTGACGATTGATTGGGTTTATAGAATACCTAAACCGAAAGCGGCCGCGGACAAGGTGCCTAGAGACACGTTGGCTAGAATACATTTCTACCATGTAAAAGAGAGATTGATCTTTGAGGCCAGAAAACTGGGAACTACCGCCTCATACTCTTATTTCACTATTCCCGGATATCTCAGATGCCACCCTGCGAGCCTGGAGAGATTTTCTTCCAGTTACCAGGACCCTAAGAGATCACGGCATCAAGTACAAATGGGGATTTCCTACAAAGTTATTGATAACCCATAATGGAACACGCGCCATTGCTGCCTCTGTGGAGGAAGGAATACCGATTATGTCTGTTCTCAGTTTATTACTTTCTGGTTCACTCTGTTTTTTTATTTGATATATTATCGGCTCTGTGTTGTGGCTGCTGTGCATTTACTTTTTCAGGATATGTTACTTACAAATGCTTTGTCTAGAACGATGTGTCTTGTTATTGTGCTGGTGTTGACCTGCTGGCACTTCGACACGCTTAATGGCATCTGTCCTCTGACTCCTACATATGGTATTACGCTTCTCTTCATTTAATGTCAGGGGACTCAATAGCCCCTTTCAAAGAAGTTTATTGTGGCGAGAGGCTAAGACTTTAAAATGGGACATTTTACTGGTGCAAGAAACACATTTCCATGTGGATAAAACTCCTAAACATTTCCCACATATTTTTACATCCACTTGTCCGGCTAAACGTAAAGGAGTTATGATCGCTGTTAAGAATACGGTAGCTTTCACCTTTAAATCTCTTATCAGTGATCCGCAAGGGAGATACTTGGGATTGGTATGCAAAATTAATAACGTTTTGTACACTATATATAATGTGTATTTTCCCAACATACGCCAACATCATTATCTGAACTCCCTCTTGCCAAAAATAAATTCTTCTGCGCAGGGTCAGTCGGTTATAAGTGGGGATTTTAACATGACCATTGACCCGGATATAGACTCCACTGCTAGAAAAAGACAGTCTTTTCATTTTGCTAGAGGAGGGTTTGTTAGTAGTGTGGAGGTGCCAACATGGAGGTGAGAGGGTCTATCCCTTCTTTTCCTCCCCTCATGTTTCATACTCTAGGATAGACTTGTTCCTGGTAAATAATAGGGTACTCCTACAGTCACAATCCACTGTGATTGGACAAAAAACTTGGTCTGACCATGCCCGAGAAAATGTCTTCTTCCCAATGGCGTTTAAATGATTACATACTCCATCATTCTAACCATCGTAAGTCCTTGATAACAGAACTGACTCATTATTTCTCCTCTAATGTGAGTTCTGTTTCCTGTCCCTACATCTTGTGGGATGCTCACAATGCATTTATAAGAGGGATGTTAATTAAGGCTTGTTCTTTGCAGACACTGAATCGCCTAGGGAGAGTGTCAGGGACTGCAAGGGGTTAAGAAAGGATGGAACGGTTTAAAATAATGCCCAGGACCAGGATTGGTTAACAAGGAGTAAGAGGGGCGTGGTTAAGAAGATATAAGGCAGGGGTTTGGAGCAGAAACCCCTCTTACCTTCAAGCTGCAGTGGAAGAAACACCTTTGCTGCTGCTGTGGAGATTCAGAGCGTGTTCTTTCAAGAAGATGGCAGAAGAACTGTTGCGGAAGGTGGCACAGCGGGTAGTGTCGGAGGGACCTGCCTGGCTGGAATCCCTGTTGGAGGAAGGAGAGAAGCGAGGTTCAGAGCGCGGCACGGAGCATTCGGGAGCGGCTACTCGAGGTAGGCCGCAGCGCGTTACACGCCCTCCGGTTCGACTGAGCCCTAGCCCCGTTGCTATGAGGGGTGCTGTGACTGCTGCACAGTCATGCGGTGGTCCCAGCAGGTCCCCTAGGCCTATGTCGACGGGTGCTTCGTCGGTCGACATAGTGCCCCCTCCCGCCCACTCGTCGCGCTGGCGTCCTTCCCCATGGCGGTAAGAGGGCGGCTGTTAAACCGGCACGGGCTCGGTATAACCCGCCTCGAGCTGCTGTTGCGGGCGCGGTGGCAGCGGTCGATTTTCGTGACAGTGGGGTGAATATGGCGGACACAGGTGATTGGTCCGACATGGTTGCTTACCATGCGGCATGTTCACAGGAGCTGGGACTTGCTTCTGGTGCCTGTGTGCAGCCGGGGTCGGCGCCATCTTTCCCCGTGCTGTTCTCTGCGCAGCCAGAATTTGCGGCGGGGAGAACAGGGGCGGGACGTCCTGGCAGGCGCAGTGCGGCCAGGAAACAAGATGGCGGCTCAAATAAAAAGAAGATGGCGGCGGGTTCGGGGAAGCGGGCGGTGAGCAAACAGCCCAGCCAGGGGGCGGGGGCTTCTGCGGTGCCTGTCGCTTCTCCACCCCGGTCCCCCCCGGGCCCCTGTCAGCATGGGTTAAGGCCAGGGGGGGAGTGTGCTAGGAAAGATGGGGTCGAGGGTGTTTTGGACTCGATTTGCCCTTCTCCTGCCTTGTCATCTTTTTCTCCTGCAGGTCCAAGAAGGGAGCGTTCCAGGCGAGGGAGGAAACGCCGGGCTGGAGGACATCGCCGGCACGGCCATCATAGACGTCGCAGATCGGGTGACGTGAAGAGGCGTGGTCGGCGGTATTCCTCGTCTTCCAGCGATGGATTCTCCTCCTCGTCGGCGACGACGTCTGCATCGTCAGGATCGTGGAGGAGGTCGTCGCGGAGATCATCACGGCCGCAGAGACGCAGTCGACGCCGGGAGGTGCAGCGCTTGTCGGTGGATCAGGAGCAGCTGTCCCAGGTTGTCCCTCCCGCCGGGCCGGTGGAGGAGGTGCAGGCCGTGGTTCCAGTGCCGCGGCAAGTGGCTGAAGGACCCTCTGGAGTCGGTGGGACCTCTGGGAGCGGTGAGTCGGCCTGCGGTGACGCATGGCTTAATAAATCTAATGCATCGGGTGCGGATTTGATTTCTGTTTTAAAAGCCGTGGTGGCTGGGTTAAAAGTGAATGAGGGAACGTTGTGTCCCTCGGTGCCACCAGAGGGAGCTATGCCCCCGTCTGAGAAAGAGAATGCTTTAGCTAGTTTGACGTTTAGAGATTCATTGTTTTGTGGAGTCGCTCCTCTCGGGACTCATTTGTCAGCTGAGATCAAGGACAAGATTTGGAGGAATGAATTTGTGGATATTTGGTCCTTGGTCTCGGTGGGGCAGGTGACTGTCGACAAGGAGCGGGATTTTGAGAGAGGTTCAGATAGGAAAGCGAAAGTCGCGAAAACATTTGGCAACTGGGTACAGTGTTACGCTACACTGGCTCATGTTATTTGCCAACGCTATCCTGGGAAAGGGGCCGAGTTGTTTGTCTATTTTGACACAATTTTCAGCGCCCACAGGCCGCACGGTGGTGCGGCCTGGTGGCGATATGATGAAGAATTTCGGCGTCGTTTGGCTTTGTCGCCTGATATTAGTTGGGCGACGAAGGCAACGGACGTGTGGTTGCAGCTTATCTTAGCGCAAGGGAGCAGGCAACAACGCCCCTTTCCCAGTGCGGCCGCAGCTCCGGGCCCCGCCCCTGGAGTTGCGGCCGCTAGGCCCACGGGTGCCTGTTGGCTCTACAACGAGGGCCACTGTCGTTTCTTTGCCACGTGCAAATTCCGACATGAATGCTCCATCTGTGGGGGCGCTCATGCGGCGCTCCGGTGTTTCCGGAGAGGTAAGCAGCCGGTTAAGGCACCTCCTTCCGGTGCAGCGGAGAACGCCGGTGAACGTTCTCGAGATGGGCCCATGGTTAGAGCGGTACCACAGGAGGCGGGAAGCAGAGGTGCTCACTAGCGGGTTTTCGTTTGGTTTTGAGATTCCTTTTGAATATTCTGCGACATTGTCATTGGCTGACAATTTGAAGTCGATCAATGAGAATGTGGGCATTGCGCGGCTAAAATTGGCGAAAGAAGTGGAATTAGGGAGAATGGCAGGTCCATTCAGCGAGCCGCCGTATACGAATCTGCGAGTTTCCCCCCTTGGTTTAGTTCCAAAGAAGGAACGAGGAAAGTTTTTAGCTGATTCATCACCTTTCCTTTCCTCGCGGTGGTTCTGTTAACGACGGTATTTCTAGGGCGGAGGCGGCGGTTTCGTATACGTCTTTCGATGTTGCAGTAAGGCTGGTACAGGCGGCTGGACAGGGGGCGTTGTTAGCTAAATCTGATATTGAAGCGGCCTTTCGTTTGCTGCCGGTTCATCCGGAGTGTTTTCACCTGCTGGGTTGTTGTTTAGATAAAGGGTTTTACGTGGATATGTGCCTTCCAATGGGTTGTTCAATATCATGCAGTTACTTTGAAATGTTTGCGTCATTTTTAGAATGGGTAGTTCGTTTGGAGTCAGGTTGTGACTCGGTCATTCATTATCTGGATGATTTTCTTTTTGTAGGCCCGGGGGGCTCTGGGTTGTGCAGCACGTTGCTGAGAGTGTTTCGACAGGTGATGTCGCGTTTCGGTGTACCTATTTCCGAAGATAAGACGGAAGGTCCTTTAACTGTTTTGTCATTTTTGGGTATCGAAATAGATAGCGAGCGGATGATTTTTCGCTTGCCCGATGATAAATTGGCAAGGCTAGTGACGCAAGTTGACCAGGTCATGGGGTCGAAAAAAGTGACGTTAAAACAGTTACAGTCGTTAATGGGATTGCTGGTGTTTGCTTGTCGTATAATTCCAATGGGTCGTGTTTTCTCTAGGCGTTTGTCTTTAGCCACTAGAGGTATCTCGAAGCCAAATCATTTTATCCGGGTAACCTCTTGGATGAAGAAGGATTTGTTTGTCTGGCATTCATTTTTGAGTTCGTTTAATGGGAGGTCGGTGTGTCAGGACGCGGAGTTGTCTAATGTAGACTTGGAATTGTTTACGGATGCAGCCGGAAGTGATGGTTTTGGAGCAATTTTGGGCCGAAGTTGGTGTAGGTCCCCTTGGCCCTTGCATTGGAGTGATTTGGGAGTTTTACGTAATTTGACGCTATTGGAATTGTTTCCTATTATAGTTGCAATAGAGTTGTGGGGTAGCGTGATGGTGAATAAGAGGATTGTATTTTGGACAGACAACATGGCGGTGGTGCATGCGGTGAACGGGTTGTCGTCTAGTTCATTGCCGGTATTAGCTTTATTAAGACGGTTGGTTTTGAAGTGTTTGCGTTTGAATGTGTGGTTTCGTGCGAAACATGTTCCGGGAGTCCGTAATGTGATGGCTGATGCTTTGTCTCGTTCACAGATGTCCCGGTTTCGGGAATTGCACCCGGCAGCTTTGGCAGAAGGGGTGTCCCCCCCCTTCACTTATGGGCCCTGGTCGAGGACAACTTATGAGGCTGTTGAGGGGTTCGGTGGTACCGGCGACTTGGAAGAGTCATTGCAGAGCGTGGGATCGGTGGTTGGAGATTGCGGGGAGTAACTTCCCATCACAGGATGGGTGTCACCTGGACGTCACGTTAGCAAATTTGGTACAAATACGTCAGGAAGGGGGTAGTGCGGCCACGGCGAGCAAGTTTTTAGCAGGGGTGGCCTTTATGTTAAAATTGTGGGGATGCAGAGATGTTACAAAAGAATTTGTAGTTCGGCAGTCTTTAAAAGGGTGGAAAAAAGAGGCGTGTTCCAGGGACACGAGGCGGCCAGTATCTTTTTCGCTTTTGGGTCGGCTTCTAGCTGTTTTATGTTTTGTGTGTCGGGATGAATATGAAGTGTCCTTGTTCGGCGCGGCGTTTTCTTTGGCTTTCTTTGCCGCATTACGGGTTAGTGAGCTGGTTCCGCACAGCGTGGGGGCAAGCGGTGGTCTTCTCGGATCGGATGTAGTGACGTTGGGAGATTCTCTCAGGGTCTGTGTGTGGAGGTCAAAGACTGACATGGTAGGGAGGGGGGCTTGGCTGTCGATTGGGAGGATTGGGGGGCAGTATTGCCCGGTAAAATGGGTCCAGGAATTCGTGTTGGTCCGAGTGCCCGGGGCTCAATTCTTGATCCATCAGGATGGATCCGCAATGTCGCGTTTTCAATTTGAGGCGATTTTTAAGGCCGGTCTGAGGTACCTGGGTTTGCCACCGGGCGAGTTTGGTACACATTCGTTTAGGATAGGGGCGGCAACTGAGGCGGATGCCTTGGGCTTGGATTCGGCGGCTATCATGAGTCTGGGTAGATGGCGGTCTAATAGCTATAAGTCATATGTGCGACCGGATTTGGTTTTAAAGAGTGTGTAAGCTGGAAATTTTTATAGTAAAAATGTCGCCCCCTTCACCCCCCCCCCCACCCCTGTTTTCCTTCCTTGTTTTATATGGAGTGTTATGTTAATCCTGCCTGTATCTTCATTTGACCGGAATGTAGCTTGATTTTCTTTGTTAGGGTCGCAGCGCCCCCAAGTGTGGATCTTGGGGCATTCGTACGTGCATTGGGCAGCGGTTCGAGCGGGACGGAGGCCGTTAGGTCCGAATTTGGGCCTCTCACAGGCCGACGTCCATTGGAGAGGTGTCCGGGGATTACGGTGGGTGCAGTTACTGCCAGAAGTAGTGGCAGTTACAAGGCACACGTACGGACCTGTTGTCCTGATAATACATGCTGGTGGAAATGATATCGGCCAAGTAAAAATGGCCGAGTTATTGTCATTTATACGGACGGATTTGGCGCGTTTTCAGGACCTGTTCGCCCGTTGCGTGGTAGTTTGGTCTGAGATAGTGGCGCGCACGGTGTGGCGAGGAGCGAGGAACATGGCAGCGTTGGAGAGAGTGCGCAAGCTAATTAATGTGCGGGTGTCGCGGTTCATTCGCTCTATAGGGGGGATCGGGTTGCGACACCAGTCCCTGGAGGGGGATAATGCAGATTTGCTGGCGCCGGATGGAGTGCATCTGAATGATATCGGGCTCGATATCTTTTTATTGGACCTCTTGGATGGTGCCGAGAGAGGGTTGGCGTTGCTTGGTGGGGGTGATCGGGGGACTGAGTAGGTTTCTCAGTTCCCCTTCTTGGCGGAAAGTACGGCAGATGAAGACGGAGGTAGCACCCTACATGCCTGATGGAGACAGGGAGCATCGGCATTTCAGGAGGAGAGAGAAATAAATATATATATATGTCTTCATGCCGATGTTTGTAAATAAGAATAAAGCTGTGGCCACTTCCACATTTCCATAAAGAAGGTGTTGGTGTGTTGATTCAAAGAAGGATGGTTAAGGTCCTGGGCAGGTAAAGTGGATAATGGGTCCTTGCAGTCTTGCAGACACTGAAGCGCCTAGGGAGAGTGTCAGGGACTGCAAGGGGTTAAGAAAGGATGGAACGGTTTAAAATAATGCCCAGGACCAGGATTGGTTAACAAGGAGTAAGAGGGGCGTGGTTAAGAAGATATAAGGCAGGGGTTTGGAGCAGAAACCCCTCTTACCTTCAAGCTGCAGTGGAAGAAACACCCGCCCTCCCTCCCCTGGTGGTTTTGGTTTTGGTTTTGTTTTTGAAAGATTTTTCTACGGTGATATTCTTGTTCTGGCGTTTTTCTGTTTTTTTCGTAGATGTCACAGCTGGCGGATAGTACGGCAGATGAAGACGGAGGTAGCACCCTACATGCCTGATGGAGACAGGGAGCATCGGCATTTCAGGAGGAGAGAGAAATAAATATATATATATGTCTTCATGCCGATGTTTGTAAATAAGAATAAAGCTGTGGCCACTTCCACATTTCCATAAAGAAGGTGTTGGTGTGTTGATTCAAAGAAGGATGGTTAAGGTCCTGGGCAGGTAAAGTGGATAATGGGTCCTTGCAGTCCAGGCCAAAAGAGCAAGGGAAAAATAAATCTTTGACTTAACTAAGCAGATATCAGTAGTAGATTTGAAAAATAAATCTATACCCTCACCAACTTATTCTTCCGAATTGGTGTCCTTACGTTTGAATTTGCAGTCTTTACTTGCTTCACAACACGACATCTATCTCAAATGCATGCCAATATCTACTTATGTACATAATTATAAAGCTGCTGCTCTCTTTGCCAGAAAAATTAAACAGTCCTCGCCCCGTACTCATATCGCCTACCTTCTGGATGACCAGGGTAATAAAATAATAGATCCTAGACTGATAGCTAAATGGTTTCAAACCTATTATAGCGATCTATATAACTTGTATTTAGACTGTACTACTTATCAACCTTCGAAGTCCGATATTGCTGATTTTCTACAATCATTCCCATTGCCACTGGTCTCCCAGTCTCAACTTCAAGGCTCTTGTGGGGCCCATGGCTGCCTGAACCGCACATGACAGCCCGAACCGCATGGACCCCCTCATGCCCAGTGGCATCGCTAGCACCAAAGGGGGCCGCGGTGCTAGCGGCAGCAACATTCATTTGTATCTGAGACCTCAGGACTCAGATACAAATGAATATTATAGGCTGCAGGACACGTTAGGCATGCAGCCTATAAGGCACTGGGAAGCCTCCCTGCTCAGGCCGGCGTGATGAGGTACTGCATCACGCCGGTCTGCGCATGCGTCTAGTCCGGAGGATTCACATGCGTCCAGCTGGAGCAGCCACCACGGGGCAAGGTAAGTAATATATATACTTTTTTAGGTGGGGGTAGCGCTGTGTATATATTCAAGGAGGGGGAGAGTGCTCTGTTGCACTATATATAAGGGGGAGTGTTGGGTGGCCCTATATACAAGGGGGGAAGTGTTGTGTGACCCTATATACAAGGGGGAGGGTGCGCAGTGTGGCACTATATACAAATTGGGGAGCAAACCCAGGGCATATAGTCTACTTAGTCCGCTACTGCTGGGCCCTGATGGATTTACGAATAATTATTAGACTACCGTTTAAAAGTTTAGGGTCACTACGAATGTCCTTATTTTTGAAAGAAAGGCACAGTTTTTTTTCAATGAAGATAACATTAGATTAATCAGAAATACACTCTATACATTGTTAATGTGCTAAATGACTATTCTAGCTGCAAACGTCTGGTTTTTAATGCAATATCTACATAGGTGTATAGAGGCCCATTTCCAGCAACCATCACTCCAGTGTTCTAATGGTACATTGTGTTTGCTAACTGTGTTAGAAGGCTAATGGATGATTAGAAAACACTTGGAAACCCTTGTGCAATTATTTAAGCACCGCTGTAAACAGTTTTGCTGTTTAGAGGAGCTATAAAACTGACCTTCCTTTGAGCTAGTTGAGAATCTGGAGCATTACATTTGTGGGTTCGATTAAACTCTCAAAATGGCTAGAAAAAGAGAGCTTTCATGTGAAACTCGACAGTCTATTCTTGTTCTTAGAAATGAAGGCTATTCCATGCGAGAAATTGCCAAGAAACTGAAGATTTCCTACAACGGTGTGTACTACTCCCTTCAGAGGACAGCACAAACAGGCTCTAACCAGAGTAGAAAGAGAAGTGGGAGGCCCCGCTGCACAACTGAGCAACAAGACAAGTACATTAGAGTCTCTAGTTTGAGAAATAAACGCCTCACAGGTCCTCAACTGGCAGCTTCATTAAATAGTACCCGCAAAACGCCAGTGTCAACGTCTACAGTGAAGAGGCGACTCCGGGATGCTGGCCTTCAGAGCAGAGTGGCAAAGAAAAAGCCATATCTGAGACTGGCTAATAAAAGGAAAATATTAATATGGGCAAAAGCACACAGACATTGGACAGAGGAAGATTGGAAAAAAGTTTTATGGACAGACGAATCGAAGTTTGAGGTGTTTGGATCACACAGAAGAACATTTGTGAGACGCAGAACAACTGAAAAGATGCTGGAAGAGTGCCTGACGCCATCTGTCAAGCATGGTGGAGGTAATGTGATGGTCTGGGGTTGCTTTGGTGCTGGTAAAGTGGGAGATTTGTACAAGGTAAAAGGGATTTTGAATAAGGAAGGCTATCCCTCCATTTTGCAACGCCATGCCATACCCTGTGGACAGCGCTTGATTGGAGCCAATTTCATCCTACAACAGGACAATGACCCAAAGCATACCTCCAAATGATGCAAGAACTATTTAGGGAAGAAGCAGGCAGCTGGTATTCTATCTGTAATGGAGTGGCCAGTGCAGTCACCAGATCTCAACCCCATAGAGCTGTTGTGGGAGCAGCTTGACCGTATGGTACGCAAGAAGTGCCCATCAAGCCAATCCAACTTGTGGGAGGGGCTTCTGGAAGCATGGGGTGAAATTTCTCCCGATTACCTCAGCAAAATAACAGCTAGAATGCCAAAGGTCTGCAATGCTGTAATTGCTGCAAATGGAGCATTCCAAGACCAAAGCAAAGTCTGAAGGAGAAAATTATTATTTCAAATAAAAATCATTATTTCTAACCTTGTCAATGTCTTGACTATATTTTCTAGTCATTTTGCAGCTCATTTCATAAATATAAGTGTGAGTTTTCATAGAAAACACAAAATTGTCTGGGTGACCCCAAACTTTTGAACGGTAGTGTTTAAAGAATATGAACAAATACCGGCCCCTCACTCCATGCAAGTATTTAATAAGCCCACAGCGGATGGTGCTTTCCCTGTGGAGAGGCTCTTAGCCACTATAGTTACCCTTCCTAAACCTAGAAAAGATCCTTCTTCCCCAGCTAATTTTTGCCCTATTTCCCTCCTAAACTCAGATATTAAAATGTATGCAAAAATTATCTCGAACAGGCTCTTCCGTATCATTTCTCAATTGGTTAACTCGGACCAAGTCAGGCTTGTGGCGGGACGACAGGCCCCAGATGAACTCGTAGGTTTTTGAACTTAGTGCAGTGTGCGCCTTCTCTGCTCCTTGCCCTGGATGTGGAGAAGGCATTTGATAGGGTCCATTGGGACTATCTGTTTCAGCTCCTGGAACATTTTGGACTTGCATTGTATTTGTCTCCCTCAGCTAGGGTTCTATCTTCAGGGTTTTTATCACTTTAGGATAAAAAATGGTACACGCCAGGGTTGTCCTCTTTACCCTATTATTTTTGCTTTAGTGATGGAACCCCTTGCAGAGCTGATACGACATAATCCAACAATTCAGGGTATTCAAGTAGGATTTAAAGTTCATAAAACTGGTCTTTATGCGGACGATGTGCTTTTGGCGGTCTCTGTTCCTCTTAATTCATTACCAGCCATACAAGACACCCTTTCACAATTTGGTAGGATATCATACTACAAAGTTAATATGAACAAGTCTCAGGTGTTAAACGTGTGTGTGGACCCAGCTAGTAAAGTCTCCTTGGTTTCACAATTCCCCTTTGACTGGAGAGATGATAATATTACCTATCTAGGAATTTCTATCACTAGTCCTAGTTCAACGTTATTTGAAAATAACTATCTTCCGCTTCTCTCTAAAGTATCCAAAGTTTTAGACATTTCTCGAAACCAATGATCTTGTGGGTCGGAAAAATAGTTATTGTAAAGATGATGATCTTGCCTATAATATTATATGTGTTCCGCATTGAAATTGTTCCATTGTAATGGTACTTTCATTCTACTGTCCTTTCTCACATTTATTACTGGTGGAACAAACATACTGATCTTAAATAAGTGTAGATTGAAAGGATCACTATGGGGTCCCCTCTTATTTCTCTTTTGTCACTTGATGGTCCTAAACGCCCTAATGTGGGAAAAAAATATGCTCTCTATTGCTCCCTCTATAGCCTCTTGGAATTATATAGTTCCTAACACACCCGTGTCTGGGTGTCAATCCTTTATGCTGTTACCTCTTCTTTATCTCTCCTCATTTTTACCGGTACTAAACTTGAGTAACTGCGAAGCCGCCGGGATTGATAGTGTTGGCTCCTCTATGATTCTAAGGGACTGATACCCTTTAACACTCTGGTAAAGCGTTACGGATACCCAAACATGATATGTACAAATATTTTCAGATCCGCCGTATTTTGCGTTCTAGGTCTTTAGATACGCCGTTATTTCCCAGCAGTGCATTTACGGCCTTTAATTCTGTAATGCCTAAGCCTAACGGTAGCTCTATGTTTTATTCTAATATTTCCTGATCACAGACTTTGGTTAAGCCAGGCTACCTGTTAAAGTGAGAAACCGAGCTCAATGTGACCATCCCATTGCAAGAAAGTATTCTGCTATAAATTGGGTTTCTAGAATCTCCAAGGGCGCCAGCCATCGGGAAACAAGACATATAATATTGCTCAGATGGTACAGAACCCCCTCGCTGATAGCTAAATTTAATCTTTCCTATTCCCCTCTCGGGGATACCATTGGTATTCAATCTCTGGAAAGCTGCTTTTGCATTTCTGTCATCTATTTTGCAATACTTCATCCCCCCTTCTCCTGCATTGGCGTTATGTTATATTGATCTTGCAGATATTCCTAAAGATTTTCGGAGTATAACAGGTCATGTCCTCTTAGCTACCAGATTGTTGAGAGCCATGACCTGGAACCATTCGGACCCTCTCACGATAGCGGAGTTAATTAACCTTGTCCACTTTGACTATGTCATGGAAAAGATGGTAGCTGTACGCTCAAACTCATATGGTACATTTCTAGTAAATTGGGCAGTACTGATTATAAGGCTTCTGGGGCCCCTCACCCTTAGTGGCATACTTCTTAGAATTTGTTTGAAAGGATTTAATTATCTACGATCTCCCGTGCATTTCATACACATTTTATTCTTCGACACATGTACGCCGTATAAATTAAAGTCTCTCCCATCTCAAAGGAGATCTTGGTACAAAGATTGGTTAAGCTCGCGGATACTGTAATGTTTTCTGTATGTGTGGTCCACTCTCCGAAATTAGATATCTGTATGACCCATTATATGGTAACGATTTCCTGTTCTCCTTTTGTTCTACGTCGCAGCCAAAGTTCTGGTTTTGCTTATAATTGTTTCTTTGAGTAAATGCTTTATTTGAACTTCTGTACTATATTGTATATTGCATAAAGAAATGAGACTGTATGCTTTTTTCCTTGTCAATTTGACGGCATCATTGCTATAGTGATATGTATGCGGATATATATGTACATGCCTTTATTTTGTTTTGGAAATCTAATAAAAAGAATCTAATTTAAAAAAAATGATAGAAGTCTGGCTATCACATCTCTAGGTGCGGCCTGAGGTAACATTTTAGGTTTAGGGATCCAGTGGGCTCTGCCAATCAATAGATCTCCTTGTTCGGACTCTGGTATTAACCCCTTCCCACAATTTGGCGTGACTGTACGTCCGGAATCAAAGTGATTTCCCGCACTCGGGCTTACAGCTACGCCCAAGCTTTAAACTGTCACCATGTCGAGGGGCGTAGCTAGGGGGGGGCTGGCGGGGCATGTGCCCTGGGCGCAACCTAGAGGGGGCGCCAGCGCCACCTCCACCTGCACTATAATTGTACCTGTGTCTATAGGACACAGGTACAATTAGAAGCAATGAATCGCCGGGTACGTTCCGTGCCCGGCTATTCAGCGCTTTTGTACCAGTGAAGCGACTGGTACCTTTTGTACCAGTGGCGCTTCCGTCGATGAAAGGCGCTGATTGACAGGGAAAGTCATCCTGCCCAGCCAATCAGCGCCTTTCATAAACGCTTCACTCAACCCCCAGGAGACCTGCACAGAAGAGAGCAGGTCTCCATTGCTGCCGGCCGGCGTGGGAGCGGGATTAAGGTGAGTTTGAATTGTTTGTTATTTTATTGTAATAAAAGTGGGTGACTTTATCTACAGGGGGGCTTTATCTACGGGGGGCTTTATTTACAGGGGGCTTTATCTACTGGGGGGGCTATATACAGGGGTGGGCTATATATGGATCACTATATACAGGGGTGGGCTATATCTACAGGGGGCTATATACAGGTGTGGGCTATCTATGGAGCACCATATACATAGTGGGCTATATATACAGGGGTGGGCTATCTATGGAGCACTATATACAGGGGTGGGCTATATCTACGGGGGGCTATATACAGGGGTTGGCTATCTATGGAGCACTATATACAGGGGTGGGCTATATCTACTGGGGGCTATATACAGGGGTGGGCTATCTATGGAGCACCATATACAGGGGTGGGCTATATATACAGGGGGGCTATATACAGGGGTGGGCTATCTATGGAGCACTATATACAGGGGTGGGCTATATCTACAGGGGGCTATATACAGGGGTGGACTATCTGTGGAGCACTATAGGGGGAGCTATTTGTGGGATACTATACACAGGGGTAGGCTATATGGGGGCACTATCTATGGGGGAACTATCTACAGGGGGCACAGTGTGTGTGTGTGTGTGTGTCTATGTGTGGGACACGGTGTATGGTGCTATTATAATTAGAGGTGCAGTGTATGGTGCTATTATATTTAGGAGCATAGTATGTGGTATAATGAGAACTTTATCTTTGTTTATAGGTGTAGAAATGTTGGAAAAGTGAGAAGCTGAAGACATTTTGAGCGGCAAACTGCAGAAATGGTCTGTGACCGGGAGAAGTCATCATAGAGGTCTGGACCGGATGGAGAAAAATAACTAGAATCTGAGACGTCACCGGTGAGTCACTTAATGTAAATGTTTATTCTGTCTCTAATCAGCACTGTAGTCACTGTATGATCTGCAGCGAGATGATTATGATAGGATTTATATTTTGTGAAACAGCATCTCCCAGCATATCCTTATCATTGTTCGGGCCATGCTGGGAGCTGTGGTTTTACGCCGTACACAACTATACGGCAGGGGTTGCTGTAAAATGAGCTGTATTTGTGCTGGTGCTGTATATATGTACTGAGCTTGGTTCTGGTGTTGTATATATGTACTGAGCTTGGTTCTGGTGTTGTGTATAGCAATATATTGCTTGTAAAACTTACAAATGTTTTTATGCTAGAGTTACATAAAAAGAAATGTGGAAAAGAAATGACACGTCATTTATTGGTAGAGAAAACAAACACGGCGAGGGGGAAAGAGATGTCGGGAAAGAGGTTGGGGGGGGGGGCGCCAAACTGAATCTTTGCCCCGGGTGCTGGAGAACCTAGCTACTCCTCTGACCATGTCAACAGACACTGTGACAGCGTCTTGATCGCAACTGTCATAGACAGTTGCAGAGCAGGACTCGCGGCACAGGACTAATCAGAGTGGTCCCGTGCCAGCAAGCGCTGTGATTGGCCAGTCAGTACTGACAGGCCAATCCCAGTGCAGGAGGATTGTTTTGCCCGCTTTTCCGGCTCTGACAAGCTCATTTCTGTCAGAGAGCTTGTCAGAGTCGGATGCCAGTCAGAATACAGTTCAGCAGTGTAAAAAAAAACAGCGATCTGCTCCTTTTCTGCCCATTTTGTGCCCACTGATCAGTAATCACCCCCTTTGGTGCCCACAGGTTAAAAGAAACATATAATTATATAATTTCAGTCCCCCACAGTGTCCTTCTGCGTGCTGTGATCTATGCCCAGCTATCACCTGTCGCAGTACCTGGTCGTCATCACCCTGCTGTGTCCCTAGATTGCCCACTGCCCGAGTTCCCTGTTAGAACACATATGCAGAAAATCAGTGTTAAATGACCCAAACATTTTCAAAATAAAATCGTTTTTATTGAGACATGATAAAAATACAAAATACAGTTAATAGCATCAAAAATGGATTAAAATATAAGTCCTCACAGTGAAGAAAATACTGAGTGGGCTACTGGCCATAAAATCTATACCATACAGAAGTACAATGTAAATAAACAGCCATGGTGAGTCACATAACAAAAATAAACAACTGTGAAATAGACCACCAGAATCGATAGACAGAACTGGCAAGGTAGCTAAAAAAAGAATAAAAGAGAAGTTGACAGACCATGCAGATATACAATGGGGTAAAGAGTAGCAATGGGCCAGGAGCCCACTTACACCCAACGCGTTTCGCCACCAGACTTCGTCCTTTTCCTCCTGACGCTTTGCTGGGTCAGATCCTAAAATTAGGAGAGAGCAGAGCTGTCTGCAGCGACGATCTGCTCATCCTGAAGTATAAGGATAAAAGGAACGTCCTTATACTGACCAGCATTCACGACAGCAGGGACAGCCTTGTCCCTGTACGCGGATCCACCACCCAAGTTCCTAAACCATATTGTGTACAGGACAGGAGTACAACAAATATATGGGTGGCGTTGACCTGTCTGACCAGGTCATAAAACCATACAGCGCCATGCACAAGACCAAGGTATGGTATAAAAAGCTGTCTGTGCATCTTACACAGATGGCTTTATACAACACCTTTGTCTTCTACAGATATGCTGGCAGTGGGGATACGTTCCTGCAATTTCAGGAAAAGGTCATCAAGTCCCTGATATTTGCTGACCAGGAAGGGGAGGGCAGTTCATCCGGTTCTTCCGTCAGCAGGATGATTCCCGGCCAGCATTTCCCCACAGAAATCCCCCCCACTAAAAGAAAACAGAAGCCCCAAAAAAATGCCATGTGTGCGCCAAGCGAGGCATTCGTAAGGACACCACATACCATTGTGAGACGTGTCCCACAAATCCCGGCCTGTGCATGAAACAGTGTTTCAAAATATACCACACCTCCTTGGATTTTAAATGTATTTATTCTTCATTCACCTTTTCTGTTTCCCATATTGGCCATGACCAATTATTCATTTTTTTACTGACCAGCCCCATTTAAAATTTGATCATTTAAAATTTGTAAAAAAACACCTAAAAGAAAACGAAAAATTCTCACTATACCAAGGACCCGAGGGAGTGTCTGTCTCATCCAGGTTGCAAATCTGGGTGAGAGGAATAAATCCAGATGAGATTGGTTGTCTCAGCAAATCTTTTTTTGCTGAGGCATTTGATTTATTTTTTGGGCTGGATTTTATGGAATGGTGGGTAGGTTGGTAGTGGGACCTGCCATTCCCTCTCCCTCCATTGCGGGTTTTCCAGGTTGTCCTCCTTATTTACTAAAATTAAAGTATTTCTTATTACACCCCTAGATGAATACCTAGAGGGTTGTCATTTCACAATTTAAAAATTCTCACTATACCCCTAAATGAATACCTAGAGGGTTGTCACTTCACAAATTAAAAATTCTCACTATACCCCTTGATGAATACCTAGAGGGTTGTCACTTCACAAATTAAAAATTCTCACTATACTCCTAGATGAATACCTTGAAAGGTGTTACATTACAATCTAAATCTTCTCACTATACTACTAAATTAATTCTTTGAGGGGTTTAGTTTCCTAAATGGGGTCACTTTTCTGGGTTTCTAATGTTTTGACACCCCAGAATCTCTGTTTTCATGACACAGGGCAGTAAATGCCATCGTAGTAGGCCTTAGATGTTGCATGGCGCTCTTTACCTTATGAGCCCCGCCACGTGCTCAAACAGCAGTTTATCTCCACAAATGGGGTATTGGCGTATTCAGGAGAAATTGCGTAACAAACTGTGGGTGTTTTTCCTCCTCTAACCCCTTGTGAAAATTATGAATTTGGGGCTAAAGCAACATTTTCTTTGAAAAAAATCTAAATTTAATTTTTTTAATGCCCAGTGTATGAAACACCTGTGGGGTCAAGATGCTCACTATACCACTTAAAACATTCCTTGAGGGGTGTCGTTTCCCAAATGGAGTCACTTTTGGGGGGTTTCTACTACACTGGTACCTTTACAAATGTGACATGGTGCAGAGAAACCAATCCAGCACTCCAAAAGCTAAATGGCGTGCCTTCATTTCCGAGTCCTGCCGCTTGCCTAAACAGCAGTTTATGACCACATGTTTGGTATTTCCATACTCTGAACAAGTTGCTTTACAAATGTTACGGTGCTTTTCCTCATTTATTTGTTGAAAAAATTAAAAATTTGAGGTAAAGCTACATCTTATTGGAAAATAATGTAATTTTTCTTTTTCACTGCCCAATTCTAATAAAATTTATGAAACACCTGTGGGGTCAAAATGCTCACAATCAGGGCAATAAATAATCAATTGTGTTTCTCTGGTAAAAACCTTCAGTATTACAGGAAAAATTGATTAAAATGGAATTTCTGCAAAAAAAAATAAATTTGCCTATTTCCCTTCCACTTTGATTTAATTCCTGTGAAACGCATAAAGGGTTAAGAAACTTTCTAAATTCTGTTTTGAATACATTAAGGGGTGCAGTTTTTAATATGGGATGATTTGTGGGGGTTCCTAATATATAAGGCCCTCAAAGCCACTTCAGAGCTGAACTGTTCCCTAAAAAAATAGCCTTTTGAAATTTTCTTGACAATTTGAGAAATTGCTGCTAAACTTATAAGCCTTGTAACGTCCTAGAAAAATAAAAGGACGTTCAAAAAATGATGCAAACATAAAGTAGACATATGGGGGATGTTAGCTATTAACTATTTTGTGTGGTATAACTATCTGTCGTACAAGCAGATACATTTGAATTTAGAAAATGCTCATTTTTTTCCAAATTGTCTCTAAATTTTGGTATTTTTCACACAAAAATATTGAATATATCGACCAAATGTTTTCACTTACTTAACCCCTTCCTTCTTTGGCCACTTTTGACCTTCCTGACAGAGCCTCATTTTTCAAATCTGACATGTTTCAATTTATGTGGTAATAACTTCGGAATGCTTTCACCTATCCAAGCGGTTCTGAGATTGTTTTCTCGTGACACATTGGACTTTATGGTACTGGCAAAATTTGCTCGTTACATTCAGTATTTAATTGTGAAAAACACCAAAATTTTGTGAAAAATTGCAAAAATCAGCATTTTTCTAAATTGTAATGTATCTGCTTTTAAGACACAATCTAAGAAAGGAATTGATGTTTCACTACTGATTTGTACAAAAAAACGTAATGTCTAACACAATAATTAACGACTAACTAAAGAGCATTAATAAATATCGGGATTAATATTAATCCCAAACTGGACTAGCGGAAAATAAAACCTCAAGCATACACACAGGATCCCTATTTCTTGTTAGGCTGTGACTAGTTTTTTCCGTTTTAATTTAATCAAACGTACCGTCAAACATAAAAGAAAACCGGGACGAGAGTAGACGAAAAAATTAATAACCAATAATAAAATGTTTCTCATAAATACTCTATTATCCTAAAAAACAGTTCTCTTGTCATCAGATAAATTCCTTTTTTCCAATGTAGAAAATGTTGTCCAAGAACTAGTCCACAACCACAACAGTTCTACAATGGTACCCAACAATGAAAAAATATCCACACTCCATGCATATGTCTTACAAATGGACTACAAAATAAAAAAATAAAATAAAAAAAGAAACAACAAGCAACATATAAATATGATTTGACACCAAATTACACAATTTTAAGGACAATCGGTCCACACCTACAACAGTTTCACAATTGTACCCGACAATGAAAAAATATCTATACTCCAAAATAACAAACAACATATAAACATGATTTGATACCAAGTTACATAATATAGATATAAGAAATTAGCAACATATTTCCTGAACTGTATCTCCTACAGAATTAGTAATTTTTAAACTCACGTTACATACACACCTGTATGTTTTTTATCAGTCTATATTATCTTTGCCGGATTTTATCAATGGGTGGAGCTTCACTCTGTCATTTTCGGAACATTACAATTGAATCCAAATAAAATGTACAGTTAACAACATTTTTAACCCCTTAACCCCTTCCCGCTCCTTGACGTACTATTACGTCATGGCAGCTGTATCGTTCGCGCTCCATGCCGTAATAGTACATCTCGGGAGTAACGGCCGTTTCGGCCGTCCTCCCGACACATACAGTAGCTGTGACGCTGCTGTCTTGTTCAGCAGCTGTCACAGCTCCTACAGCGGGGACCGATCGCTGTGTCCCCGCTGATTAACCCCTTAAAAGCCGCGTTCTATAGAGATCGCGGCTTTTTAGGGGTTAAGCTGCCATCGCCGGCCTGCTACGCGATAGCGGCCGGCGATGGTGACTATGGCAACCGGACACCAAACAATGGCGTCCGGCTATGCCATAGACGGAAGCCTAGTGGGTCCTGACAACGTCAGGACCCACTATGCTTGCTGTCAGTGAGTAGCTGACAGTTCTAATACACTGCACTACGCATGTAGTGCAGTGTATTAGAATAGCGATCAGAGCCTCCTGCCCTCATGTCCCCTAGTGGGACAAAGTAATAAAGTGAAAAAAAAGTTAAAAAAAGATGTGTAAAAATAAGAAAATAAAAGATTTAAAAGTAATAAAAGTAAAAATCCCCCCTTTTCCCTTATCAGTCCTTTATTATTAATAAAAATATATAAACAAACAAATAAACTATACATAATTGGTATCGCCGCGTCCGTAACGGCCTGAACTACAAAATTATTTCATTATTTATCCCGCACGGTGAACGCCGTAAAATAAAATAATAATAAACCGTACCAGAATCACAATTGTTTGGTCACTTCACCTCCCAAAAAATGGAATAAAAAGAGATCAAAAAGTCGCATGTACCTAAAAATGGTACTGATCAAAACTACAGTTCGTTACGCAAAAAATAAGTCCTCGCACGTCTTGATTGATTGAAAAATAAAAAAGTTCTGGCTCTTAGAATAAGGTAACACAAAAAGTGAATGATTGTTTACAAAACGTATTTTATTGTGCAAACGCCATAAGACATAAAAAAAAACTATAAACATCTGGTATCGCCGTAATCGTATCGCCCCGCAGAATAAAGTGAATATGTCATTTATAGCGCACAGTGCACGCTGTAAAAAAAAACGAAAAAAAAAACAATCGTACAATTGCTGTTTTTTAGTCACCACGCCACCTAAAAATTGAATAAAAACTGATCAAAAAGCCGCATGCACCCCAAGAAAACTACAATGGATTCCTCAAGGGGTCTAGTTTCCAAATTGGGGTCACTTTTGGGGGGTTCCCAATGTTTTGGCACCACAAGACCTCTTCAAACCGGACATGGTGCCTAATAAAAAAGAGGCTTCAAAATCCACTAGGTGCTCCTTTGCTTCGGAGGCCGGCGCTTGAGTCCATTACCGCACTAGGGCCACATGTGGGATATTTCTCAAAACTGCAGAATCTGGGCAATACGTATTAAGTTGCGTTTCACTGATAAATCCTTTTGTGTTATAAAAAAATGGTATAAAGAGCATTTTCTGACAAAAAAAAAATGTAAATTTCACCTCTACTTTGCTCTAAATTTTTGTGAAACACCTAAAGGGTTCATAAACTTTCTAAATGCTGTTGTGAATACTTTGAGGGGTCTAGTTTCTAAAATGGGGTATTTGATAGGGGTTTCTAATATATGGGCCCCTCAAAGCAACTTCAGAACTGAACTGGAACCTAAAAAAATAAATAAATGAGGCAATACTTCACTTCTTACATCATACTGATAATGAGCCGTGCCCACCCCGAGATTACCCCAGTTTTGACCGTTTGTATAAACGGAGACCCCTATTAGACCGTTCCAGTGCCCGGTTTTCCCAAGGATGCACCCCCGAGAAGTGTATTTCTATTGATGAGTCCCTGGTACATTTTAAAGGGAGGGTTCAATTCCGCCAGTACCTGCCGGGTAAGAGGGCAAGGTATGGCGTGAAGATGTATAAGCTGTGAGAGTGCATCCGGGTATACCTACAGGTTTAGGATATATGAAGGAAAGGCCACCCCCAAACCAGACTGCATCCTGGACTACAATAGGTACATGGGAGGGATGGACTTGTAAGATCAAGCCCTGAAGCCCTACAGCGCCATGCGGTGTGGTATAAGAAGCTGGCCGGGCACATCATACAGATGGCATTGTACAATGCGTACATGCTACGTCGATGTGCAGGCCAGAGGGGAACTTTCCTGGAATTTCAAGAGGTGATTATCAAAAACCTAATCTTTAGGGACCAAGAAGGGGGGCACCCAGTACTTCTGGAAGCGAGCCCACACGCATCGTACCAGGGCAACACTTTCCAGGAGAAGTTCCCCAAACTGGCAAGAAGGGAAAAAGTCAAAAGAGGTGCAAAGTCTGCTATAAGAGGGCGATAATGGATGACACAATATATCAATGTGACACGTGTCCCGAATAACCAGAGCTCTGTATGAAAGTGTTTTAAAATTTATCATACATCCCTTGGTTTATAATTTACCCCAATTTTACTTACCCTGATGCACTCCACACAGCTTATCCCCCCTCGTCTTTCCCCTCTGAGCCCTGCTGTGTACCTAGGCAGCTGATAACAGCCACATGTAGGGTATTGCCATACCCGGGAGAACCCACATTACAGTTTATGGGGTGTAGGTCTCACTACACCTCTAGATGAATGCCTTAAGGGTGTAGTTTTTAAAACGGGGTCACTTCTTGCGGGTTCCAACTGTACTGGTACCTCAGGGGCTTCTGCATACATGACTTCGCACTAGAAAATCCCCAGTAGGCCAAATGGTGGTCCTTTCCTTCTGAGCCCTCCCATGGGCCCAAACGGCAGTTTATCACAACAAATGGGGTATTGCGGCACTCAGAACAAATTGCGCAACAGAATGGGGTATTTTGTTTCTTGTGAAAATAAGAAATTTTCAGCCAAAACTACATATTATTTGAAAAAAATAATTTTGTTTTCATTCCCAGCCCAATTCAAATAAGTTCTGTGAAAAAACTATGGAGTCAAAATGGTCACAACACCCATAAATGAATTCCTTGAGTGGTGTAGTTTCCAAAATGGGGTCATTTGTGGTGGGTTTCTATTGCTTTGACACCTCTGGGGCTCTGCAAATGCGACATGGCACCCGAAAACCAATCCAGCAAAATCTGTACTCCAACAAACACACAGCGCTCCTTTCCTTCTGAGCCCTCCCATGGGCCCAAACGGCAGTTTATCACCACAAATGGGGTATTGCCGCACTCAGGACAAATTGGGCAACAAAATTGAGTATTTTATTTCTTGTGAAAATAAGAATTTTTGAGCTAAAATTACATATTATTGGAAAAAATATATTTTTTTAAAATTCCCAGCCCAATTCAAATAAGTTCTGTGAAGAAACTATGGAGTCTAAATGGTCACATTACCCTTAAATGAATTCCTTGAGGGGTGTAGTTTCCAAAATGGGGTCACTTCTGGTGGGTTTCCATTGCTTTGATACCTCTGGGGCTCTGCAAATGCGACATGGCACCCGAAAACCAATCCAACAAAATCTGTACTCCAAAGAACACACAGTGCTCCTTCCCTTCTGAGGCCTCCCATGGGCCCAAACGGCAGTTTATTGCCACAAATGGGGTATTTATGCACTCAGGAGAAATTGGGCAACAAAATTGAGTATTTTGTTCCCTGTGAAAATAAGAAATTTTGGTAAAAAATTACATCTTATTGGAAAAAATGTCATTTTTTTAATGTCACAGCCCAATTGAAATAGGTGCTGTGAAAAAACTCTGTGGTCAAATTCTAACAACAACCATAAATGAATTCCTTGAGGGGTGTAGTTTCCAAAATGGGGTCACTTTTGGTGGGTTTCCATTGCTTTGATACCTCTGAGGCTCTGCAAATGCGACATGGCACCCGAAAACCAATCCAACAAAATCTGGACTCCAACAAACACATAGCGCTCCTTTCCTTCTGAGCCCTCCCATGGGCCCAAACGGCAGTTTATCACCACAAATGGGGTATTGCCACACTAAGGACAAATTGGCCAAAAAAATGGGGTATTTGGTTCCCTTGTGAAAATAAGAAATTTTGATCACAAATGACATTTTATTGGAAAAAATGACATTTTTTTCATTTCAGAGCCCAATTCAAATACGTGCTGTGAAAAAACTGTGCGGTCAAAATGGTAACAACAACCCTAAATGAATTCCTTGAGGGGTGTAGTTTCCAAAATGGGGTCACTATTGGGGGATTCCTACTGTTTTGACACCTCAACACCTCTTCAAACCTGGCATGCTGCCTAAAATATATTCTAATAAAAAAAAGGGGACTCAAAATGCACTAGGTGCTTCTTTGCTTCTAGGGCTTGTGTTTTAGTCCACGAGCGCAGTAGGGCCACATGTGGGACATTTCTAAAAACTGCAGAATCTGGACAATACATATTTAGTAGTGTTTCTCTGGTAAAACCTTCTGTGTTACAGAAAAAAAAAATGAATACAATTGAAATTCAGCAAGAAAAATGAAATTTGCAAATTTCACCTCCACTTTGCTTTAATTCCTGTGAAATGCCTGAAGGGTTAAAAAACTTTCTAACTGCTGTTTTGAATACTTTGAGGGGTCTAGTTTTTAAAATGGGGTGTTTTATCAGGGTTTCTAATACATAGACCCCACAAAGCCACTTTAGAACTCAATAGGTACCTTAAAAAAAAGGCTTTTGAAATTTTCTTAAAAATATGAGAAATTGCTGTTTATGTTCTAAGCCTTGTAACGTCCAAGAAAAATAAAAGAATGTTCAAAAAACTATGCCAATCTAAAGTAGACATATGGGAAATGTGAACTAGTAACTATTTTGGGTGGTATAACCGTCTGTTTTACAAGCAGATGCATTTAAATTCAGAAAAATGCAATTTTTTCAAAATTTTCTCTACATTTTGCAATTTTTCACCAATAAACACTGAATATATCGACCAAATTTTACCACGAACATGAAGCCCAATGTGTCACGAGAAAACAATCTCAGAATTGCTTGGGTAGGTTTAAGCATTCCGACGTTATTACCACATAAAGTGAAATATGTCAGATTTGAAAAATGGGCTCTGAGCCTTAAGGCCAAAACTAGGCTGCGTCCTTAAGGGGTTAAGGACGCAGCCTAGTTTTGGCCTTAAGGCTCAGAGCCCATTTTTCAAATCTGACATGTTTCACTTTATGTGGTAATAACGTCGGAATGCTTAAACCTACCCAAGCGATTCTGAGATTGTTTTCTCGTGACACATTGGGCTTCATGTTCGTGGTAAAATTTGGTCGATATATTCAGTGTTTATTGGTGAAAAATTGCAAAATTTAGAGAAAATTTTGAAAAAATTGCATTTTTCAGAATTTAAATGCATCTGCTTGTAAAACAGACGCTTATACCACCCAAAATAGTTACTAGTTCACATTTCCCATATGTCTACTTTAGATTGGCATCGTTTTTGGAACATTCTTTTATTTTTCTTGGACGTTACAAGGCTTAGAACATAAACAGCAATTTCTCATATTTTTAAGAAAATTTCAAAAGCCTTTTTTTTAAGGTACCTCTTGAGTTCTGAAGTGGCTTTGTGGGGCCTATGTATTAGAAACCCTGATAAAACACCCCATTTTAAAAACTAGACCCCTCAAAGTATTAAAAACAGCAGTTATAAAGTTTTTTAACCCTTCAGGCATTTCACAGGAATTAAAGCAAAGTGGAGGTGAAATTTGCAAATTTCATTTTTCTTGCTGAATTTCAATTTTATTCATTTTTTATTCTGTAACAAAGAAGGTTTTACCAGAGAAACACTACTATATATGTATTGTCCAGATTCTGCCGTTTTTAGAAATGTCCCACATGTGGCCCTACTGCGCTCGTGGACTAAAACACAAGCCCTAGAAGCAAAGAAGCACCTAGTGCATTTTGAGTCCCCTTTTTTTTATTAGAATATATTTTAGGCAGCATGCCAGGTTTGAAGAGGTGTTGAGGTGTCAAAACAGTAGGAATCCCCCAATAGTGACCCCATTTTGTAAACTACACCCCTCAAGGAATTCATTTAGGGTTGTTGTTACCATTTTGACCGCACATTTTTTTCACAGCACGTATTTGAATTGGGCTCTGAAATGAAAAAAATTTCATTTTTTCCAATAAAATGTCATTTGTGATCAAAATTTCTTATTTTCACAGGGAACAAAATACCCCATTTTTTTGCCCAATTTGTCCTTAGTGTGGCAGTACCCCATTTGTGGTGATAAACTGCCGTTTGGGCCCATGGGAGGGCTCAGAAGGAAAGGAGCGCTATATGTTTGTTGGAGTCCAGATTTTGTTGGATTGGTTTTCGGGTGCCATGTCGCATTTGCAGAGCCTCAGAGGTATCAAAGCAATGGAAACCCACCAAAAGTGACCCCATTTTGGAAACTACACCCCTCAAGGAATTCATTTATGGGTAATGTGACCATTTAGACCCCATAGTTTCTTCACAGAACTTATTTGAATTGGGCTGGGAATTTAAAAAATATATATTTTTTCCAATAATATGTCATTTTAGCTCAAAAATTCTTATTTTCACAAGAAATAAAATACTCAATTTTGTTGCCCAATTTTTCCTGAGTGCGGCAATACACCATTTGTGGTGATAAACTGCCGTTTGGGCCCATGGGAGGGCTCAGAAGGGAAGGAGCGCTGTGTGTTCTTTGGAGTACAGATTTTGTTGGATTGGTTTTCGGGTGCCATGTCACATTTGCAGAGCCCCAGAGGTATCAAAGCAATGGAAACCCACCAGAAGTGACCCCATTTTGGAAACTACACCCCTCAAGGAATTCATTTATGGGTAATGTGACCATTTAGACCCCATAGTTTCTTCACAGAACTTATTTGAATTGGGCTGGGAATGAAAACAAAATTATTTTTGTCAAATAATATGTAGTTTTGGCTGAAAATTTCTTATTTTCACAAGAAACAAAATACCCCATTCTGTTGCGCAATTTGTTCTGAGTGCCGCAATACCCCATTTGTTGTGATAAACTGCCGTTTGGGCCCATGGGAGGGCTCAGAAGGAAAGGACCACCATTTGGCCTACTCAGGATTTTCTAGTGCGAAGTCATGTATGCAGAAGCCCCTGAGGTACCAGTACAGTTGAAACCCGCAAGAAGTGACCCCGTTTTAAAAACTACACCCTTAAGGCATTCATCTAGAGGTGTAGTGACCATTTTGACCGGAGACCTACACCCCATAAACTGTAATGTGGGTTCTCCCGGGTATGGCAATACCCTACATGTGGCTGTTATCAGCTGCCTGGACACACAGCAGGGCCCAGAGGGGAAAGACGATGGGGGATAAGCTGTGCGGAGTGCATCAGGGTAAGTAAAATTGGGGTAAATTATAAACCAAGGGATGTATGATAAATTTTAAAACACTTTCATACAGAGCTCTGGTTATTCGGGACACGTGTCACATTGATATATTGTGTCCTCCCTTATCCCCCTCTTATAGCAGACTTTGCACCTCTTTTGACTTTTTCCCTTCTTGCCAGTTTGGGGAACTTCCCCTGGAAAGTGTTGCCCTGGTACGATGCGTGTGGGCTCGCTTCCAGAAGTACTGGGTGCCCCCCCCTTCTTGGTCCCTAAAGATTAGGTTCTTGATAATCACCTCTTGAAATTCCAGGAAAGTTCCCGTCTGGCCTGCACATCGACGTAGCACGTACGCATTGTACAAAGCCATCTATATGATGTTCCCGGCCAGCTTCTTATACCACACCGCATGGCGCTGTAGGGCTTCAGGGCTTGATCTTACAAGTCCATCCCTCCCATGTACCTATTGTAGTCCAGGATGCAGTCTGGTTTGGCGGTGGCCTTTCCTTCATATATCCTAAACCTGTAGGTATACCCTGATGCACTCTCACAGCTTATACATCTTCACGCCATACCTTGCCCTCTTACCCGGCAGGTACTCGCGGAATTGAACCCTCCCTTTAAAATGTACCAGGGACTCATCAATAGAAATACACTTCTCGGGGGTGTATGCTTGGGAAAACCGGGCACTGGAACGGTCTAATAGGGGTCTCCGTTTAGACAAACGGTCAAAACTGGGGTAATCTCGGGGTGGGCACGGCTCATTATCAGTATGATGTAAGAAGTGAAGCATTGCCTCATTTATTTATTTTTTTAGGTTCCAGTTCAGTTCTGAAGTTGCTTTGAGGGGCCCATATATTAGAAACCCCTATCAAATACCCCATTTTAGAAACTAGACCCCTCAAAGTATTCACAACAGCATGTAGAAAGTTTATGAACCCTTTAGGTGTTTCACAAAAATTTAGAGCAAAGTAGAGGTGAAATTTACATTTTTTTTTTGTCAGAAAATCCTCTTTATACCATTTTTTTTATAACACAAAAGGATTTATCACAGAAACGCAACTTAATACGTATTGCCCAGATTCTGCAGTTTTGAGAAATATCCCACATGTGGCCCTAGTGCGGTAATGGACTGAAGCACCGGCCTCCGAAGCAAAGGAGCACCCAGTGGATTTTGAGCCCTCTTTTTTTATTAGGCACCATGTCCGGTTTGAAGAGGTCTTGTGGTGCCAAAACATTGGGAACCCCCCAAAAGTGACCCCAATTTGGAAACTAGACCCCTTGAGGAATCCATTGTAGTTTTCTTGGGGTGCATGCGGCTTTTTGATCAGTTTTTATTCTATTTTTAGGTGGCGTGGTGACTAAAAAACAGCAATTCTACTATTGTTTTTTTTTCGTTTTTTTTTACAGCGTTCACCGTGCGCTATAAATGACATATTCACTTTATTCGATTACGACGATACCAGATGTTTATAGTTTTTTTTTATGTCTTATGGCGTTTGCACAATAAAATACGTTTTGTAAACAATCATTCACTTTTTGTGTTACCTTATTCTAAGAGCCAGAACTTTTTTATTTTTCAATCAATCAAGACGTGCGAGGACTTATTTTTTGCGTAACGGACTGTAGTTTTGATCAGTACCATTTTTAGGTACATGCGACTTTTTGATCTCTTTTTATTCCATTTTTTGGGAGGTGAAGTGACCAAACAATTGTGATTCTGGTACGGTTTATTATTATTTTATTTTACGGCGTTCACCGTGCGGGATAAATAATGAAATAATTTTGTAGTTCAGGCCGTTACGGACGCGGCGATACCAATTATGTATAGTTTATTTGTTTGTTTATATATTGTTATTAATAATAAAGGACTGATAAGGGAAAAGGGGGGATTTTTACTTTTATTACTTTTAAAACTTTTATTTTCTTATTTTTACACATCTTTTTTTAACTTTTTTTTCACTTTATTACTTTGTCCCACTAGGGGACATGAGGGCAGGAGGCTCTGATCGCTATTCTAATACACTGCACTACATGCGTAGTGCAGTGTATTAGAACTGTCAGCTACTCACTGACAGCAAGCATAGTGGGTCCTGACGTTGTCAGGACCCACTAGGCTTCCGTCTATGGCATAGCCGGACGCCATTGTTTGGTGTCCGGTTGCCATAGTCACCATCGCCGGCCGCTATCGCGTAGCAGGCCGGCGATGGCAGCTTAACCCCTAAAAAGCCGCGATCTCTATAGAACGCGGCTTTTAAGGGGTTAATCAGCGGGGACACAGCGATCGGTCCCCGCTGTAGGAGCTGTGACAGCTGCTGAACAAGACAGCAGCGTCACAGCTCCTGTATGTGTCGGGAGGACGGCCGAAACGGCCGTTACTCCCGAGACGTACTATTACGGCATGGAGCGCGAACGATACAGCTGCCATGACGTAATAGTACGTCAAGGAGCGGGAAGGGGTTAAACAAACAAGGGATGCAATTATATAAGAACAGTTATAACATAATATGAATAACTTACCCGATTCAAATGGTGCCCATTTCTGCATCCCCCCTTTTTCTATGTGCAAATTTCCGTGATGCAGGAAATGATGATCTGCGTTCCAGGGATTCCCCCAGGTTGGACCGCAATTAACCCTTGTAAAATGACCGGATATAAACTCCAAAACTGCAAGTCAGAAACATCAGAAGCCATGACTAAGGATGCAGACAGCGTCTGAAACGCGTAGGCACCACTTACACTACTAGCCCTCCATTGTACTCTGGAATCACCCGCACACATATTTTTCACTGTTTTAACTTTTTGTGGAATTAAAACTTGGAAGAAGTTTCCGTTTTTAACAGATGCACAAGATTCAGCACTGGATCCTTTTCCTACCTTCTTGTCTTTGCTAAACCGTGTACCGACACGAGGACCCGTGTGCTAATTACACATCATACCCGTGATAAGGTGAGCTGGAGGAACCCTCCTATTTTTTCTACTGGCTTTGAGGGCCTTATATATTAGAAAACCTCAATAAGTCACCCCATTTTAAAAACTGCACCCCTCAAAGTATTCAAAACAGCATTTAGAAAGTTTCTTAACCCTTTAGACATTTCGCAGGAATTAAAGCAAAGTAGAGGTGAAATGTACAAATTTCATTTTTCTATTTGCAGAAATTCATTTTAATCCATTTTTTTTTTGTAACAAAGAAGGTTTTACAAGAGAAATGCAACTCAATATTTATTGCCCTGATTCTACAGTTTTAAGAAATATCCCACATGTGGCCCTAGTGTGCTTATGGTCTGAAGCACCGGCCTCAGAATGAGTGGATTTTGGGGCATCCTTTTCATGACAATATATTTTAGGCACCATGTCAGGTTTGAAGGTTGTGGTTACACAACAGTGGAAATCCCCAAAAAGTGACCCCATTTTGGAAAATAAACCCCTCAAGGAATTTATTTAGGGGTATAGTGAGCATTTTGACCCCACAGTTTTTTTTGCAGATATTATTGGAAGTAGGTCGTGAACATGAAAATCTACATTTTTTCAAATAAAATGCAGGTTTAGCTAATTTTTTTTCATTTCCACCAGGGGCGAAAGGAGAAAAAGCTCCACAAACGTTGTAAATCAATCTCTCCCGAGTAAAACAGTACCCCACATGTGGTCATAAGCGGCTGGACACACGGCAAGGCTGAGAAGGGAAAGAGCGCCATTTGGAGCTCAAATTTATCAGGAAAGGTTTGCTGAGGCCATGTCACATTTGCAAAGCCCCTGAGGGGACAAAACAGTGGAAACCCCCACAAGTGACCCCGTTTTGGATACTACACCCCTTGAGGAAATTATTTAGGGGTATAGTGAGCATTTTGACCGCACAGGATTTTTGCAGAAATTATTGGAATTAGGCCGTGAAAATGAAAATCTAAATTTTTTCAAATAAAATGTAGACTTAGCTATATTTTTTTTTCATTTCCACAAGGGCAAAAGGAGAAAAAGCTCCACAAAATGTGTAAAGCAATCTCTCCCGAGTAAAACAATACCCCACATGTGGTAATAAACGGCTGTTTGGACACAAGGCAGGGCTGAAAAGGGAAAGAGCGCCATTTGGAGCTCAAATTTATCAGGAATGGTTTGCTCAGGCCATGTCGCACTTGCAAAGCCCTGAGGGGACAAAACAGTGGAAACCCCCCAAAATTTACCGCTTTTGGGAAATTATGCCGCTAGAGGAAATTATTTAGGGGTATAGTGAGCATTTAAATAAATTATCCAATAAAAAATCCATGGATGTGTGATAAACTTTGAAGCACTCCTTTATACACAGGCCAGGTTTTTCGGGGCAGGTGTCACACTGATAAATGGTGTCTCGTCTTCTCCCCCTTTTGTAACACACTTTGCACTTTTTTTGGGTCCTTCCCTTTTTACCAGTGGAGGGTATTTCGCTGGGAAAGTGTTGCCCTGGTACAATACGTGGACCATCGCATCTAGAAGTACTGGGGCCCTCCCCTTCCTGGTTCCCAAATACAAGGGCCTTGATAACCACCTCTTGAAAATTAAGGAATGTCCCTGTCCGGCCTGCACATTGGTATAGCACGTAAGCGTTATACAATGCCATCTGTACCATGTGCACGGCCAGCTTTTTATACCATACCTTTGTTTTCCGCATGGCACTGTACGGCTTCAGTACTTGATCTGAGAGATCAACCCCTCCCATGTACTTATTGTAGACAAGGATGCAGTCTGGCTTGGGGGTTATTGTAGTGCTACCTTGGAGAGGTACAGAGGTGCTGCCGCTACCGTGTATGGTGGTCAACATAAGGACAGCCCTCTTGTCCTTATACTTGACCAGCAACAAGTAATCGCTGTGTAGTGCTTTCTCCCTTTCTTATTGGTTGCCCAATCAGATTTTTAGAGAGGCCTCTCTGACTTTTGCGCACGGTGCTGCATGCTGAAGTATTTCTGGCGGAGAGACATTTAAATAGTGGGATGCTGGTGTAGAAGTTTTCCACGTAAAGGTGATAACCCTGGTCCAGCAGTGGGTGCACCAAATCCCACACTATTTTCCCACTAACTCCCAGGACATTCTGGGGGTTCTATCCTGGTGTCCTTCCCTTCATAAACCCTAAACCTGTAGGTGTACCCTGAGCTGCTCTCGCACAGCTTGTACATTTTAATTCCATACCTCGCCCTCTTGCTTGGCAGCTATTGGCGGAATTTTAGTCTCCCCTTAAAATGTACAAGGGACTCGTCTATTGCTATGTTCTTGTCGGGGGTGTACACTTCCTGAAATTTGGTGCAGAAATAATCAATGACTGGCCTGATTTTGAATAGACGGTTGTACAGTATGTGGGGTCATCACGGGGCGGGCACTGTGCATTATCATTATAATGCAAAAATGTAAAAATCATTTCAAAACGTGTCCGGGTCATTGCCATGCGGTATAATGGGGTGCTGTATAAAATGTCCGTACTCCACTATTGCCTAATCTCTGGCTTTTTTACTAGGCCCATATGTAGGACAGGGCCCCAACATTTCATCCTCTCTGCTGCCTCTAAGGGCCCCTATGCCACCTAGCAAATGATGACGTGGGGTTTCGGGCTAAAAATTGCTGGACGTATAAATTTGTCTGGGCCGCCATTAAATTAACAAAATCCTCAGAGAAAAAGACCTTGAAAAAGTCCTTTTCTGTGAGGCCTGCAGTCTCAAATCGAATTCCTGAGCTCCCTGTGAAATCCTCATATGTGAGGCTCATAATTCTCAGGGGGTGGGTTCCACACGATATCACTAATTTGGGGGGTTGCCTGAGCTGATGTCCTGGGGCGCCTTTGCGGGGGTTCCTCATCACTGGATGAGGATGATGAGGAGGAGCTCAAGAGGAATGGGGCAATTTCCTCTTCTCCCTCGCTGGCCGATTCAGTGTCAGAGGCCAGGATGGCGTATGCCTCTTCGGCTGAGTAGACCCTTTGAGATGATTGCGAGATTTTTATTAGGGGGGTATGTAGTGCTTCAACACGTGTAATAATTCATTTTTATAGAGGTGGTTGTGTGTGTTGTGCTTTTACATGTGTAAATTAAATTTATAGAAAAAAAAGGAAGAGCAGAAAAAGAAGAAAAGAATAAGATTAAAATTTAAGAGAAAGAAATTTACTGAACGTTTAATATAAAACTGTAAAAAATTCCTGACTACCTGACACTAACAAATGAATAACTAACGCTAACTGTAACGCTGTAAATTGACTCTAAAACTGTCGCTGCGCTATCAAAAATTTAGTGAACGAACTTTAGTTAAAAAAACTGAATGTCCGTCACTAACGGACGCTAACTATAAGTTGTAAGTTTACTCTTTAAGTGTAGAAAAAATATATAGCCAAAACTTCTGCTATATATTTTTTTTAATAAAACGAACGTCAGTAAACGTCCGCTACTCTAACGCCCTAAACTTACTCTTTTTTACATTTATATAAAAATAAAAAAAGAGGCCCAAAAAAAACCTGCGTCAACAAATTACCACTAAGGCTGATTATAGACTCAGCACTCAGTAGCTGCAGGGCGCACACAAAAGATGGTGCAGTAAAAAAAAGGACAAAAAAAAAAAAACCTGCGCCAAAAACTTAGCACAAATGCTGATCAGTGATCGCCATCACTGATCAGTGCTCTGCGGTCGCAGGATGCACACACTAAAATGGTGTGTACAATGGGTACAAAAAAAACCAAAAAAACTGCTGATGGCGGTCGCTGATCGGCACTCAGTGGCCGCAGGGCGGACACTTGGAGACGGTGCAGAAAACAGAAAAAAAAAGTCCTGTGCCAAAAATTTTGCGCACAGAGCGATCAGTGATGGCGGTCAGTGATCCGCACTTCGCGGCCGCAGGACGTAAAAAGGGGGAAAGGGGGGAGGGGGTGAACCGGAATGAGGAGGGCAGGGCTGGTGGAGGGTGTTTCAAACACCCGCTATGGCTGCGATTGGTCGGTCGGTGCAGACCGACCAACCGTAGCGATCGGGGGGCTGGCATCACTGCCATTTTTTACATGGAACATGGTAGGGATAAGTGCTGTCCTAGACAGCACCAATCGCCACCATATCACTGTGCCCTGAGGCACAGTAATTGGCTAAAGCCGCAAACGGCGGCAATTGGCCGGTCTGAATTGACCGGCCAATAGCGGCGATCGCCGATGCGGGGGGGAGGCGACACCCCCCTGGGCATTGGTTAAAGATGGCCTGCTGTTATGAACAGCAGCCATCTTTACTTTAAAACTTTCTATTTTTTTACTGTAACCTTTTTCCCGTTTGTGGTAAGTATACGACATTTTGCGGGAAGCACTGGCTTTCCATGTCGCATACTTACGACAAATGTCGGGAAGGGGTTAAAGTACAATATGTCACGAGAAAACAATCTCAGAATCGCTTGGATAGGTAAAAACATTCCCAAGTTATTACCACATAAACTAACACATGTCAGATTAAAAAAATGAGGCTGTGTCATTTGGCCCAAAAGTGGCTGCGTCCTTAAGGGGTTAAGGCCTCAAAATATTCTGTTAGGAAATCTTTTAACCCCTTAATGACCAGCCTATTTTAGACCTTAATGACCAAGCCATTTTTTACGTTTTTCCACCGTCTCATTCAAAGAGCTATAACCTTTTTATTTTTGTGTCGACATAGCTGTATAAGGTCTTGTTTTTTGCGGGACAAGTTGTAATTTTTAATAGCACCATTTTGGGGTACATAGAATTTATTGATTAACTTTTATTAACTTTTTTTGGGGGGAGAATAGAAAAAAAATATAAATTTTGCCACACTTTTTTGCGTCCTAAACTTAAGCCGTTTACCCTGTGATATAAATAACACAATAACTTTATTCAGCTGGTTGTTGCGATTGCAACGATACCAAATTTGTATAGTTTTCTTATGTGTTCCTACTTTTACACAGTGAAAACCCTTTTTTTTCAAAATTATTTGTTTTTGTGTCTCCATATTTGAAGAGCCGTAACGTTTTTATTTTTTCGCCGATGCAATTGTAGGAGGGATTTTTTTGCGGAACGACTTGTAGTTTTTATCGGTACCATTTTGGAGTAGATGCGACTTTTTGATCACTTTTTATTAAAACATTTTTTAAGGCTGGAATCAAAGAAAACAGCAATGTTTGCATGTTTTTTTATTTAATTTTTTACGACGTTCACCGCGCGGGTTAAATGATGTAATAAGTTTATAGTTGGGGTCGTTACGGACGCGGTGATACCAAATATGTGTAACTTTTTTACTTTATTTTGTTTGTTAATAAAAAAGCTGGTTGTAAGGGGGAAAAGTGGGTTTTTTATTTTATTTTTTTCATTTTTTTTTTTCACTTTTTAGTAAACTTTTTCTTTTACTTTTTTACTATTCCCACTAGGGGACTTCACTATGCGATCCTCCTATCGCATTTATAATACACTGCAATACTTCTGTATTGCAGTGCATTATTATTGCCTGTCCGTGTAAACCGGACAGGCATCTGCTAGGTCATGCCTCCGGCATGATCTAGCAGGCATACACTAGAGGCAGACCTGGGGGCCTTTATTAAACCCCCGGCTGCCATTAGAGACACAGACACTCGGTGATCTTATCGCCGGGTGTCAGTGGGATGAGAGGGAGCTCCCTCCCTCTCTCCAAAATCACTCAGATGCGGCGCTCGCTATTGAGCGCCGCATCTGAAGGGTTAACGGATGGGATCGATACTAATATCGATCTCACCCGGTCGAGCAGGGACGCCCCCAGCCCTCAGCTACCTCTGGTAGCTGAGAGCAGGGAGATTTGACAGCTCCCTGCTCTGTTTATTTATTCTGATGCAGCGACGTAAAAAGTCTATTGCATTGGAATAAGGCTCCTTAGTGACCGACGTAAAAACACTATGGGGCGGTCACTAACGGGTTAAGGTGTCGTTGATAATTGATTCAGGGATTCCTCTAAATCTCCGATTGTTACGTCTGGAGCGATCTTCCGGATCTGCTATTTTAATTTTCAAAGCTTTGACGTCTTCTTCAGAGTCGTGGCATCCACCAGTTGGTTGTGAGCTTCTGTGAATTATTCCATTTTGTCTTCAAGGTGAGAGATTCTATCCCCAATATGTGACACATTTTTTAGATTAGTGAATGCAGATCTAGAAGAGGCTGGAAGCAGCCCGCAGGGCTTCAGGGGAAGCCTCCATGACGGGACCTAGGAGGGAAAGGGTTAAACAGGAGGGAGATGCAGGGGGAGGTAGACGAGAGGTAGGGAGGAGTTAGGGGACGTTACTGATCTTCCCGCTGTTTTCGGCATTGAGCCGGAAGCAGCGGGAGGAGTAACACACATTGTCAGAAGCTCCTGCTGCGGCCCGCTCGTTTTGCTTACCTGCCATGTCGGAGGTCAGCATGTTGGAACAGCTGCGTGCGGCAGCTGCATTCCACGGTCCCGGCTGGTTGGAGGAGACCGTGGCTGCACTGGCAAGGATCCCAGGTGAAGCGTCGCCACGTCAGGCCCGGCGCCCGAGGTCTGCTGAGCAAGGGGACAGGCTCCCCTCTCCCGGCCCCCTCCCTAGTGCCAGTGCTGTAGCGGCGGGGGGAGTCAGATATACACGCTCCGGCCCGTATGAGGCAGAGAGCGTCGCCAGGGGCGACGGTGGCTCGGGCCGGGTCCCCCCGTCGCTCCCGGCGGTCCCGCCCTCCAGATCGACTTAGCCCGGAGGTGGTCTCGCGGACGCGGCGTCGCAAGGGGAGCCCTTCAAAGGACGCTGCAGGCCAGGCAGCTGGGAGGGCCGCCTCTTCCCAGGCCCTGCGTCCTGGCAGGAATCCCCAGCCGCGACGAGGTCCGGCGGTAAACAGGGGGTCGCAGGCCAGGCTCCCTGTCACCCCTCCTCCATCGGATGGAAGTACCGGAGGACTGTCGACGGCCGCCCCACATGGTGATGTTCCGGCCAGGGGGCTGGCTTCCTCGAGACCGTCGAGGAGGACGCCTAGAGCTGCAGCGACGACGAGGCAACAGGTCCGGTCGGAAGTCTGGGTCCCCGCGGTCGGGCGGCAGGTGGCCGGCCCATCGGTCAGCGCGTCGTCGTCCCCGTGTAGGAGATGTCGGTGGGATGGCCAGTCGTCTGCGAGAGAGGATCTGGAAGAAGGCAAAGTGGATGATGTTCGGCGAGGTCAGGACGGTCCGGCTGACGGGAATACAGCGCCTGTGCAGCCTGGTGAGTGCATAACTACTTCTTTGCCGTATCCAGCGATTTTTATGTCGGGGGTCGGTGGGGGGGGGCAGCAAGCGTGGCATCGGCTGCTGGTAGCAGCGTGGTCGGGGCGCGACGGCACGGGTTTAGCGGATTTAGTAGGTTGCTTGCGGGAGCTGGTCGGACGTTTAGATAGGGCGGCGGCACCGGTAGTTACGGCAGTGTCCCCGGCGGTAGTTTGGGAAGGTCCCCGGGAGCTTGGATCGTTACAGTCGCGTCCCGGGACGGTGGAAGGGCTGGTGGCGTCTAAGGAGGCGGTCGCGGTATCAGTGCAGGCCGAGGCGCAAAAAGATGGCGATAGGGTGCGTCTTGATGATCGTGCTTGCGGGGAGGTGTATGTTTGCTTCGAAGGTCCGTTGGGGGCGCATTTAAAACAGGAGGTTCGTGAGCGGATCTGGAAGGACGAATATGTGGAGATTTTTTCTCTTCTGCCGCTTGCTAAATTCAACTTTGATAAAAGCAAGCGGGACGAGTAAGAAGGAGGAGGAGGAACGTCGGCGGTATAGGCTTATCCCGCAGACGTTCGTCAGGCGTTTGCCATATTAGCCAGCGTTATCGGAGGAAAGGCGCCGGAAAATTGTTCGGCGTTGTTTTGCTATTTTGATGTCGTTGGGGAGGCTCATAGGGCATACGGGGGACAGGCGTGGTTAAGATACGACGAGCAATTCCGTCAGCGTAAGGCGGTTCGGCCGGCGATTCGGTGGGACCAAAAGGATATTGCGCTTTGGTTAAGGGTTACGGCTCCGGTTAAGCAGTCCTTTCCCGGGAGCGCCGGCCAAGGAGGTCAGTCCAGCCAGGCCGGGCAAGGTTCAGGGGCAAAACTGGGATTCTGCTGGCAATTTAACGATGGCCAGTGTAAGTTTGGGGCCACGTGTAAGTTCAAGCACGTGTGTTCAGAATGCAATGGTTCATCCCACGGGGCTGCGAAATGTATGCGGAAGAAGCGGTCAGGGAACCAGTCCTCCTCGGCTAGTCAAGGGGTTGTCGCCGGTGAGGGTGGAAAGGATGGCCCCGTATCTAAATGAGTATCCGGATAGGGCTGCGGCCAAGTTAATTTACGAAGGGTTTTGTGTTGGTTTCATTATTCCTCCGCCTCCTTATGAGGTCCCGGTTGCGCGGCGGAATCTTAAGTCCGCTTACTTGCATGCCGAGGTCGTGTCGGAAAAACTGTTTAAGGAAGTTTCGTTGGGTCGCATGGCGGGGCCGTTCGTTGATCCACCAATAAAGGATTTAGTGGTGTCCCCATTGGGTATTGTGCCAAAGCGCGAGCCCCAAAAATTTCGTTTAATACAGCATTTATCGTTTCCCAAGGGTTCGTCGGTGAATGATGGGATTGATCACGAGTTGTGCTCCGTGGTGTATACATCATTCGACAAGGCGGTGGGGCTAGTTCGTGTTGCGGGGAACGGTGCGCTGTTAGCAAAGTCCGACATTGAGGCGGCTTTCCGGTTATTGCCGGTTCATCCAGAAAGCCAACGGTTGTTGGGTTGTTTTTGGAACGGGGCTTTTTATGTGGATAGGTGCCTTCCGATGGGGTGTTCTCTTTCTTGCGCATACTTCGAGCCGTTTAGTAGCTTTGTGGAATGGGTGACGAAGGAAGTATCCGGGGTCGACTCGTTGATACATTATTTGGATGATTTTTTGTGCATCGGCCCGGGGGGTTCGCCTATTTTCGGTAACTTGCTTCATTCATTGCAGAAGGTTGCGAGGGATTTTGGGATCCCTTTGGCGCCTGAAAAGTCTGAGGGCCCGGTATCGACCATTTGTTTTTTAGGGATCTAAATTGATTCGGTGGCAATGGAGTGTCGTCTTCCGGCGGATAAGCTAGGGTCTTTGAGGCAGGAGGTACGTCGGGCTTGTAGGTTGAGGAAAATTACGTTGCGTGATCTTCAGTCGCTGCTGGGGAAGTTGAATTTTGCTTGCCGGATTATGCCAATGGGGAGGGTTTTTAGTAGGCGGTTGGCGGCGGCGACGGCAGGGGTTCGTGCGCCACATCACTTTGTGCGGCTCAAGGAAGAGCATCGGGCTGATTTGCAAGTTTGGGACGAGTTTTTGGGTCAGTATAACGGTCGCTCGCTATGGATGGCTCCAGCGCAGGATACGAGTGATTTACAATTTTTTACGGATGCGGCTGGTGCAGGTGGGTTTGGAGCGTATGGGGGTGGTCCTTGGTGTGCAGGAAACTGGCCGGCTAGCTGGGTGTCCAGTGGACTCACGCGGAATCTGGCCCTGCTCGAGCTGTTCCCTATCGTGGTTGCGGCGACCATTTAGGGGGACAGGCTCAGGGATAAGAAGGTTTGTTTTTACTGCGACAACATGGGGGTGGTATTGGCCATTAATAATATCACTGCCTCCTCTCCCCCGGTAGTTCAGTTGTTGCGGCATTTAGTTTTGGTGTGTTTGTCTTTGAACGCGTGGGTGGTGGCGGTACATGTGCCGGGGGTACGGAATTGTATCGCTGATGCTCTTTCTCGCTCTCAGTGGGACCGATTTCGTCACTTGGCACCGGGAGCGGAGCGTCTCGGTTTGGCTTGTCCAGAACATCTCTGGGATCTGGTCTCGGTCCCGTAGAGCGATTGGTGGAAAGGTCATTGGCACGTACGACGTGGAGGGCTTATTCTGCTTGTTGGAAGCAGTGGGATGAGTGGGTAAGAGAGTTGGGTAACGTCAGCACGGATCATGACAGGTTGGTGGCACTTCTGTACTGGTTGGGGGATGCCTGGGAGGCGGGGTTTTCGTTAGCAAAGGTCAATCGTTTCATTGCTGCGTTGGCTTTTGGTTTTAAGTTGAGGGGTTTTCGGGATGTGTCCAAGGAGTTTTTAGTGGGACAGGCTTTGAAGGGTCTGCGTCGTGGTAGGGCAGAAGCGGATTGTAGGAGGCCCGTGTCGTTTTCTCTTCTTATCTCTTTGGGCGTATCGTTGGTGTCTGTCTGTCATTCTTCATCCGAGGTGGAGTTATTTCAGTTAGCATTTTCTTTAGCGTTCTTTGGGGCATTTAGTATTGGCGAGCGGGCAGGGGGGTTGAGACGGGGGGAGGTGAGCCTATATGGGGACAGGCTCGAGGTATGGTTGCGGCGGTCAAAAACTGACCAACTGGGTAAAGGAAAGCGGGTAGTTTTGTTTGCCCTCCCGGGATCGGCGATGTGTCCAGTCGCTTGCATGCATGTTTTTAAACCACAGGTGGGGCCTCCCGAGTTGCCGTTGCTTTGTCACGAGGATGGGTCATTCTTGTCCAGATTTCAATTTGGCGCAGTATTTAAAAAATGCCTGGCGGCGGTTGGCGTCGCGGCTTATTCATCTCATTCCTTCAGGATTGGCGCAGCAACTGAGGCGGGGCGCTGGGGGTTGGATGACGAAGGGGTGCGGCGCATTGGCCGTTGGGAGTCCAACAGGTTTAAGTCCTACGTGCGCCCCCATTTGTTATGAGTCATGTTGCTAATGGAAACGTTTGTGTGCTTGTATTTAACTTTCTTTTCCGTTTCAGATCAGCTTCCTTGTCTGGTGTGGTTGTGTCAGGTCCGTATTTCACACCGAATAACCACCTCTGTAAATTGAAAGCTGAAGGCATGCCTGGAGAGAAGTACACCACACAATTGTCTGAGGTACAGCTTCAATGTCAGCCAGGAGGAACTGAACTTTATTCAGAACAAAGAAACACACACAGAGAAGACACATGCCCCTCCCTATAGATGTGTGACTTGCTTAAATTCTATTCGCTCCCCAACTGTAACTTTTCCTATACATTCTTCTGCACACTCCTCTTTGCATTCCAGGGGGCGGTGTCTTCCATAGGTGTGTCCGACATGAACAAAGAACTTGTTATATATATCAGTATATTACACAAAGAACTGAAATGTATATACATATATGTGAGGATAATATTTTTCAGACAATATACATAGTAATGATCCCTGACAGTCCCCCCTAAAAATATTATTACTCTATCCCTGAGTCTCGCCTAGCAACCTACCACTGACCACTCGAACCAGGCGGGTAGGGGTTTTGGATTTCTTCACCAGCTTGAGACGAGCTACTCCTGATGAGTAACCCCCCTTTGTACCTGGACTTCCAAGGTGTCGGAGTGGTCCTAACTTTCCCTATTCTCCACTGGATACAGGATGGTTGTCTTGATATAATCTATAAACCACTGCTGGTTGTAATATATATATATATTAATCCGGTCTACATTTTTATTAACAGTAATAATTGTCGCACTGTCACTTACTGTCCTAATGGGACTTTACCCCTGCAGATATGACAGGTCATGGGCAGCACAGCGACCTTCACCTCACACCTTCACATAAAACTCCTCAGATTGTAATTTGCAGCACCGTGGCATATTTACACACATTATAATTATAAACCTCAGACATTATAAACAATAGGGCCTCAGCTAATAACATAATGCTATCACCAATCTCATGCTATCACCCTCAGGTCTCGGGTCCCATCAGTTCATTGCCAGTCCTGTACACCATCGTCTTCTTCTTCTCCTGTCTTCTGCTCTTCACTGACTGTCACCCTCAGGGTAACCCACACAATTGTGGAGTCAGACTACGTTGGTGTCCAGTGGGGGAGTTATTATTACCCCCTCCTGGTCACTTAATTATCAAAACACTTGATCCTGCTGACGGATTCACTCAGGTCTTTGGTCTTTACTTTGCTGATGTCATCAGGACTTGGTTTGGTCCTTCTCATCTGTCCGACACCGTCTCCTTTAGTTTACGTCATCAGGCTGTACATAGCACCTCATGTTGTGAGCCTGGGGTGAGATCCCACGTAGGCGGATTAGTGGAGTTGTATTGTGACTATCAAACCCTCCGCATCTGTACTCTTCCTCTGGCAAGTTACTTGTCTGGGCGGCCGCTTAGAATTGTGACACTGCCGTCAGTTCATGATAAACGCGTTGTACTGGCTCAGGCTGTGCCTGCCGTATCTCAGTGATGGAGTTCATCATGTTAAAAGTCTTATTGTTCATATTTACTGGCACTTGCTGGGGACCCCCAACTCTTGTCAATTGTTAAAATAAATACTAATCTGGTGATAACATCATCCGCATACATTATAAACGTTGTTCTAAGTACATACAATAATGTCAGGCCCTTAAATGACATCAAACACCTTTATATAAGGAAAAACTTCTCTGTTACAATGGACAGGGCACCTAGAAGATGTGTGATTACTGGGTACATTTCATTTGCACTTGGTGATACCCTTTCAGCAGGATTTGTACCTTGATCTCAGCTGATTGCCTGGAACATCTCCACCTCACAGAAAGATACACAGATTCCACATGTTTATCTGACAAGCGTCTTAAACCTATTTTTCTTACTCTAATCTTGTTCGTTCTACCTGGGAAGGCCTCTCAAGGTCGGTTCTCTTCGTGGGAGGCGGGTATGATAAGGTTGGCACCGGTCTGCCAGGACTGTTCTGTAGGCAAATCAAACAGCTCTAACAGAATTTAGCAGCGACAGCTGTAAAACCTGGGACATACCAATTAGATCTTACCAAATCGATCCTTGCACTCTTGGGGCATATGTGAGGTCATACACCATCAATGCAAAAGCCATCAAGAGTGCCTTGGGTGGTACCGGTTTACCTTCCTTTATCCATCCACATTCTGTCAGAATCTGGTTCTCACGCCTTCCGCTCCCAGTTGGACTCTTCCTGTGAAGAACAAGCTTTTCATAGCCTAATCAGTAATTGATCTTAATCAGATAATTAACTTGAAGGAGAACATTAACAATGACAGATTTATTTTAAACGTTCACACTGGTCAGTAACTAAAACTTACAAACTGATTCTTCTTCTTTATATACATATCTATACATACACATATACACTGCACAGAATTCTCTGCTCTAAAATTTCCCTTTCACAACAAAAATAAAAATAAACAAATAAATTTTTTTTCTAATGGGAATATTCCACTTCTGTACCTTTTATCTGACGCATGACTCTAATAGTCCAATGCTAATGCTGGTCCAGAACTTTACATAAAACTTAACCTCAGTATTTAATATTCCCACAACACTTCTTAAATACAATTATTAAACAAACTAACTTTGGGATAACATCTGGAGAACTGCTGATATCTTATTGTACAAACATCAGGTCAATACCTGGGATACCATTGTTCCCCTGTCACTTACACACAACGTCTGCAGTGGGGAAGATACCGGCCATGCTTCAGGCCCCCCTGAGAACAGGTCTACACACACACGAGCACATTGTCATACACTTCTACCTCCGGTAGTTGTATGTTCTGCAGTCGCTGGGACTGTTAATCTGGCCGGGCTGCACTTTTCACAGGTACCTTTGCAGTTTCACCTATGTCATGCCGTGCGCACATCATGCCGGCTGCTACAAACCTAGTGGTGGCATTATTGTATCCAGGGACAAGCCAATTTACTGACACCTGGCCGCACATACTCTTGTTGTCAGGTCTGTCTTCTCTCGCTCTCTCAATTGGCTTACCCGATGATCCAATAAAGTTCCTACTACCAATGGGCCCATAATTGTGGGCGATGCCAAAAGTGTACCTAGAGTCAGTGTAAATGTCGGCCGTCTTACCTTCTGCCAGGTTACAAGCCTCAGCGAGCACCTCCAGCTCCGCTCCTTGAGATGAACAAGAAGGTGAGAGTGGTTTCTGGGTAATTTACCTGGTGCCTCGTATCCTGTCTTGTACATACTGTATAATAAAATATCTATTACAAATTTACATTAGAAACCCATGTCACATATAGATAGAACATCTCAAAGGGGTGGCGTCTTCATCCTCTAAAATAAAACCAAATGTTATACACTTCTCCACACTCATCTGATAATCACGAGCACTTTGAGAATCTCACTTTTATCAGGTTCTGCAAATACTTGATTAATACAAAAACAAATAAAAAGAAAACATTCCTAAAAACTTTACATCAAATTAACAATGTCCAGACAATTTTTGTTTGCCTTCCCCCTCATCTTAATCCATAAAGACTCGTGTGAGTGACGTCACCTCTGCCTCCTGTGTAAATTTGCTGGAGGGGGATGGTCTCTTACACAACCATCTACACAAACCTCAAAATGTAGGTTACTCTCATACACATTTAATCTGGATTACTCATTGAGGTCTCTTACACATTTTTAGATCTTCTGAAACCAAATTAATTAACTCAAAACAAACCAAAATTGTACCTGATCAAACCAAAATTGTACCTGATCAGTTCCTTCACCCTTCCCCCCTTTGTGGACTCTGCGAAAGTAATGTAGCAGAGTTCAAAACTACATCTCAACATAACAAAGTCTGGCACTCTATCTGTGCGGCACTAGTTTAACCCCCTGTAATGTGCAACAGCCTGAAACAAAAATGACTTTTTCCTGACGAAAATACATTTGATCTTTACAATGACATAACTCATGTGTGAAATCAAAAACAAAACAATTGTAGTTAGTTATTCAATAAAACAAAAAATATTATCTCTGATAACATTAATTACTGCAAACCAATAAACTGTATATATAAATAGGGAACGGTGGGGGCACATACATTTTCAAAACCCCGTGTCTCACAGTATCTAAAGTTTAATACATCTGAATTAACATCAAAACACATGAAATCTGATCACATCAGAACACATAAATATCGTAACTTTTATAAACAACAGCACATGCGCAAAAGAGAAGAAATTTATTTAGGTTTGTACACATTACTGATATATATATATATATATATATATCTAAAAGCAGTGCATATTGAAATCCCTTTGTCCCATCAGCCCTGCAGACTGCACCCAGTCAGCCCCCCTCCTCCTCCTCCCAAACACAGCACACTACAGGGGAGAGGGAGGGGGGTCACACACTCACAGCTTCTCGCAACTTCTCACAGCTTCTCACAATCTTAACACTTTCAATGCCGGCAAAACAACATACGTATCTGCAATCATTCATCACACCATTGTATAGGAATTATCTACGTTCAAAACATCAAACATATAATGTGTAACAGTCTACAATCTGTCGGCCACCATCTCTATATTATGATGACGTGTTGTTTCATCAGTGAACTAGACTCGAACTTCTGTAAATAGAAAAAACACTACAAATGACAAAATTAACAAGGTGATTATTTCATACTGATTTGGTTGGGCCGGGCGTGGCCACATCAGGGGCAGGGGGGGGGGCAGCCTCTCCCATTGGAAACACAGTGCGCAGCTGTGAAGGGGGGGTGGTTTCCCACCAACAATGAGGACACACTCAACATGAGGTACGGAAGCCATTACCGGGCGTCGGCTGGTCCTGTTTTCTAATACATACAATACCTTTCTTATTCCTAACTTCCTCTTCTCTTCGCTTCATTAAATCATATGCCTAACAGTCTATATTATACACGTAATTTATATAACAATTTTCGGTCAATGACTCCCAGGCCTCGCAGGAAATATTAAAATTCCTCAGTCTACAGCCCCCGGTCCGCCGAAATATAATTTTATTTTAGACTCTCCGGCTACGCTGGAAATATAAAAATTTCACAGTCTAACTCTCCGGTCGCTTATATAATCTTTATTTCGATTCTCCGGCTATGCTGGAAATATAAAAATTTCACAGTCTAACTCTCCGATCGCTTATATAATCCTTATTTCGATTCTCCGGCTACGCTGGAAATATAAAAATTTCACAGTCGATAACTCTCCGATCGCTTATATAATCCTTATTTCGTCCCTAATTACCCAGAGGATGGTTAGTCGGGCGCGACTAAGGTCTCACAGGTTTTTTTACCCTCACAGCGGAAAATATCACCTCTGTCGCCTTAGATAATCCAGGAAATCAACAAAAGGGTTCTACAGATCGCCACAAGACTGCCCACTAACACAGATAAGACGAAGATTTATAAAATCAATTCGCTTACCGTGTTATTGCGGAGGTGATCAAATTCCTTCAGTGGGCAACTTTGAGTCCTCTGTTTCACCCTGTGATTGTCGACTGTCTGGATTTTGATTTTTCCTCGAGTGAGATCCCGGGTTTCGGCACCAAATGTCAGGTCCGTATTTCACACCGAATAACCACCTCTGTAAATTGAAAGCTGAAGGCATGCCTGGAGAGAAGTACACCACACAATTGTCTGAGGTACAGCTTCAATGTCAGCCAGGAGGAACTGAACTTTATTCAGAACAAAGAAACACACACAGAGAAGACACATGCCCCTCCCTATAGATGTGTGACTTGCTTAAATTCTATTCGCTCCCCAGCTGTAACTTTTCCTATACATTCTTCTGCACACTCCTCTTTGCATTCCAGGGGGCGGTGTCTTCCATAGGTGTGTCCGACATGAACAAAGAACTTGTTATATATATCAGTATATTACACAAAGAACTGAAATGTATATACATATATGTGAGGATAATATTTTTCAGACAATATACATAGTAATGATCCCTGACAGTTGTTGGGCCACTCTTACGTGCATTGGGGGGCTTTGAGGGCGGACGTCCGCCCTGATGGTCGCCAGTTGCGCATTCCGCGGCAGGACGCGGTTTTGCATTGGCTGGGATTTAGAGGTATGTTGTGGAGCAGGGTGTTAGCGGAATTAAAGACATACTCTCGGCTGGATAGGGTGCCGGAAGTTCTGGTTTTGCACGTGGGTGGGAATGATTTGGGGGTTCGCCCCTTTCGGGAGTTGGTAAGGGACATCAAACACGATATGTTGTGTTTGTGGGTTTCTCATCCCGGATTGGTGATAGTGTGGTCAGATATTGTCCCAAGGAAGCATTGGCGGCTGGCTAGGTCAGTGGAGAGGGTCAATAAGGCTCGTATCAAGGTAAATCGGGCGGTGTCCCGTTTTGTGGCCAAGAATGGGGGTATTTGTGTGCGGCACAGGGATTTGGAGTCAGGAATGGGGAACTATTTGAGGAGCGATGGGGTTCATCTGACCGAGGTTGGGATTGATATGTGGAGTTTGGCAATAGCAGAAGGAATTGAAAGGGCGGTGGTGGTGTGGCGGAACTCACAGGCTTAAGGTGGTAAAGGCCTGTTTCGCTGTGGCGGGGGGAGTCCTTGAGGTCGTCAGTACGAAATGGTGGGGGGGTCGCATCGGGGGTATGCGTCCCCCAAAAAAGGTACATGGTTGAAGACTTCATAGGGTGTTATCCCTTTGAAGTGGTCTTCTGGTGGTTGGAGCCATCTGCAGAGGTGAGCGGTGCTTCCGAGCTGGTTTACGGCTGGAGGTAATGTCTTGGTGGTGTTGCAGATGGCTAACTCGAGATATAAAAGGTATATCTAAAATGGCTTCAAGGACTTCCCCGGCTCGGATTAATGTTAACGTTAATTGTTATTTATGATTCTGACCCATGTTGGGTCATGTGAATTATTAGGAGGAATTCTCTGGTTGGATTCCTAATGAGTTATCCGAATGTTTCGGATCTAAATTGCATTTCAAAACTGTGAAAATTAATAAACGGCTGCTGTGGCCATTTCACATCCAACCTCGGTGTCACGTGTCTTTTCTAAAGGTGGGGGTGGGGGAAAAAGAAGGGTAAGTAAAGGTTCATTAACACACGACTCTACTTAGGCAAGTCATGTAAAGATTGTCTAGAATCCGCTAGTAAGATTCTCATGATGTCTTCTGTTCTGGGAGCATAGCTCGTGTTATTACAGGGAGAAACAGGTATAGTCGATGTTGATGTTCTTGGATCTGATCTTGAATCATTAGAAGGGTAATATCACGCTGGGTATGTGGACCCACTGGGCCGTACAGCCTTGACGGTATGGTAGCTGGCCAACAGGACACAGGTCACAGTCTATAGTTCATATAGTGTACCTGTGGTAGCTCAGACAGTAGCAAGACAGGCTCGACTGGGACTAGGCAGCAGGCAGGCACCAGGCGTGGCGCAGCAAGACAGGCTCGACTGGGACTAGGCAGCAGGCAGGCACCAGGCGTGGCGCAGCAAGACAGGCGTAGTACACAGCACAGCACGACTTCAGCTCAACACGGCACTTGACCAGGATAGTACGGGATACAGGTTACAGGTAGCAGGAATGGGAAACACTGGGAACTGGGAAACACTTAGGAGACCATTTGCATAGACATACTAGGATAACGACAACAAGGCTCAGGCATGGCAGGAATTGGTTGGGCTGTTCTTATAGTCCAGGGTGCTCTAGGAGCAATCAGCTCAATCTTCCACCTGTGTGCGATCTGGCTCCTTGTCTGGACTGAGCTCGAGCGCACCCTGGTGGTCACTGTACGGAGAAGGCTGTCTGCAACAGCTAAGCCCAATTTCCCAGCCACCACAATATAGGTAAAATAAAAAACTTTTATTCAGCTACGTATAGCCTAGACAGACCACATGAATATTAGATTAAAATTCTCAACAGCCGAGAACCGGATACATATAAGTGTTATCTGAATCAACAGACACACACAGTATAGGCATAGGAGTATCAATATTTTCCCTATCCAGTTAGAATTGTAATTTATAAAGTGTCCAGTGAACAACAGTAGGTCAGGTCGACGGCTGTGTTTAAAATATTAGCAGCCCCCCCGACATGTTTCGCTACTAAGTAGCGTCCTCAGGGGTCCACGGGGCTAATGGCGGCGCGGGATGAAAAGGATCCTGATATAGGTGCGTCAGATGACACATCCGAAGGTGTGTCAGGCTAAGTAGCCAATGGCAAAAGAGGAGACATAGCGGCCTCTCAGCTGTCTACAGCTGACGTATGAACGGCAGAATAAGAAGGTACAATCACGGACATGAGGCGGCGCATGCGCACTAGAGTAAAAAGCGAACTTAGTGCAGTCGTCCTGACCTAGATCCCGACTCAGCCAAAGAGTCGCTAGCGCATGCGCAGATGGGCAAAATGACAACATAGTGCCGGAGAGGCACGTTCATGTACGGTGATATTAATTGTTATCACCGTCAGAGTGATGACACTTGGCAAGTGTCTATCAGTGTAATCGGCCGACACTGATGACTTTTTGTCATTCATTATTACCCCAGAATTAAGCGCGTGCGCAATATTAGTAGGGCCATACTCAGAGAGAAGCACACAGAGGGAACACCTCCCATGTAGAAGTACGTTGAATAGCACATTGGTTCCCCACGGGAGAAAATGTTGTGAATCCACCCGAGGTCCCTCATTTATGGTAGTGTCAATCATCCAACCGCCACCACAGGATCAATAAAAAATATATGGATAATAATAAACCGCCATCCTCACATGGTCAAATCGTAATTAAATAAGCACGTCAGTTAGTCTAACCACTCGAATTACAAGTGGCTATATTTTTTTTATTTGAAAGGATTCTCCACATTAATGCAAAGAATGCAATGAAGGCAGGCAGGTCGTATTAAGGTTTTCAGTTGTTTTTAATGTAAATGTGCACATAGCTCCACAGTGGTCCAATAATATAGACAAGGACAACATTGAGAAAGGTTCCCACAGTGTCCAACTGTAGAGTCAAAGAAAAGCGCTGAAAGTAAAACCCTCGTTCAGACCTGAGGGGGACATGGTATTAAGACGATGGATCCATCTCGCTTCCTCCTGCAAGAGTTTACGATCCAAGTTGCCCGCTCTGGGGCCCATTTTGATTTGAGTAATGCCCCAAAATTTAAGCAACCTAGGGTTACCTCCATGAAATTTAATAATATGTCTCGTAAGAGTAGTATCCTCATTACAAGTTACTGCACTCATATGTCTAGATACACGTCTTCTAAGCTCCTGAACGGTTTTACCCACATATAATTTAGGGCAAGGACACCTGGCAACATAGACAACCCCACTGCTTTGGCAGTTCAAAAACTGCTCAATTCGATAAGACCTGCCATCGACAGGATTAGAAAAATTCTTCACGGTCGGCATTAGGGGGCAGAAAGAACATCTGCCACATGGATGAAAGCCCTTAAGTGATGATTTGAGCCAAGTTGAGGAGATGTTAGATTGCCTAGAATAATGGCTATGTACCAGGAACTCTCGTAAGTTCCTACCCCTCCGATAAGTAACACTCGGATTAGCCATCACTGCATCCCTGAGATCGGGATCAGCAGTGAGAATGGCCCAGTGTCTTTGAAGGATTTGTACAACTTGAGAAGAACAAGCATCGTACGTGCCAATGCATCGGATAACATCAGATGACCCTGCTTTAGTGTCCTTCTTAACCTTGTTTGACAGTAGGTCACTCCTATCAGAAGCCCTTGCTATAGCATATGCCCTATGTAGCCATTTTTTTGGGTAGCCACGTGCTGTGAACTTGTTGAAAAGACCGTCACATTCAGTTTGAAAAGATAGTTCGCTAGAACAGTTGCGTCTGGCTCTCAAATATTGACCAATGGGTATACCCCTCTTAAGGGCAGGAGGATGATAGCTCTGCCAATGGAGAAGGCTATTAGTAGCAGTAGCCTTACGGAAGATATCAGTCTGGACACCGCCACCAGGATCCAGAGAGATCTTGAGATCAAGAAAATTAATGGTATGGTCATGAATCTCATACGTAAATTTCATGCCAATAGAGTTGGCATTGAGCATAGACATGAAGTCACAAAAGGTGCTGACATCCCCATCCCAAAGGATGAGAATGTCATCGATATATCTTCCCCAAAATGAGATGTGTGAAGTGAAGGAGAGGAAATTATCAGAAAAAACAATAGTGTCTTCCCACCACCCTAAGAAAAGGTTCGCATAAGTAGGTGCACAGACAGTGCCCATAGCCGTACCCTTTGTTTGGTGATAATATTTATAGTTAAAAATAAAATAATTGTGGGTAAGTAAAAAATGTAGGAGTGACAGAACAAAATCGTTGTGACGTTGAAATTGGGTGCCTTTAGTGTTAAGGAAATGCTTGACAGCATTGAGTCCCAAATCGTGCTGGATATTAGTGTAAAGGGACTCCACGTCTATGCTCGCTATCATAGTGGTGGGAGTTACATTGATCTCATGGATCCTGGTGACGGTGTCCTTGGTATCCCTAAGATAGGAAGACAATGAAGAGACAAATGGTGTTAATATCTCATTGACATAGAGACTAATACCCTGTGTCAGGCTGTCATTACCCGACACAATGGGTCTTTCCGGAAGGGGAGAGGTTGCTTTATGAACCTTTGGCAACGCATAGAAGGTCGCCAAAGTAGGAGTAGGGTTATAAAGGCACTTGAATTCATCACTGGTGATGAGGTTCTGGTTCCTAGCACCATCAAGGAGGGTATATAGTTCGGCAAGGTATTTAGCCGTAGGGTTAGTACTCAAAGTGACATAAGTGGTAGTGTCATCAAGTAACCTATGAACCATGCTAACGTAGTCAGCATGGCTCATGATCACGATATTGCCCCCCTTATCCGAGGGCTTGAGGACTAAATTGTCATCTCTACACAGAGTGTCCAATGCCCCTCTCTCATCGTTGTTAAGGTTGCCAAAGGTGTTAGATTTCTTGATTTTAAGTTTTTTAAGGTCATTACACACCATCCTAACAAAGGTATCAATGTGACTATATTGTGAAAATGGAGGTGTGAGCTTGGACTTAGGACGTAATGTCGAGAATGGTCCAATGGCATCTGCAACTCCAAATTCACTCTCATGGAGTAAACTCTCAAGGTCCCTCAGGGTGTTAGTTTCCGCACGGTCCTGAAGAGTTCTCCCAGAAAAATTCCCCTTAAAGTACTTGTGTAGGGCCAGTTTTCGTGCGAAGAGGTTAATGTCCTTTACCCAAACAAATTCGTCATAAGATGGAGTTGGAGTGTATGACAGACCCTTTTTAAGTAGAGTTAATTGATGAGAGTTAAGTTGACACGAGGATAAATTAATAATTTGCATCTCATCATCCCTTGCTGCCTGTATGTTAGATGTTAGGGTTTTATCCCCCAGTTCAGACTGGGTGGGCCTAAAAAAGGAAAAGTAGTGAGGGGACCAGTAGATTGTTTGGTAATATTGTCCCCTCCATGTAGGCTTGGATTGGCACGGGAGACATGAGGTGTGGACGGTGTGTTCATAGAGTTTGGCATAGATGAGGGAACAGGCCCAGACAGAAAGGAAGAGGAACTTGATGTGCTGGGGGGACATTTTGTAGTATGATAAGGAGCGTTAGTTACAAATTGTCTAGACACAGTCGGAGTTCTCTTGGAAAAACTTGGTCTATTGTTCCTAATTTTACGTTTAGTGCCAAGTCTAAGGCTATCGGCACTGTTTCTGGATTCCTCCGTGCCTGATGTATCCGACTCAGAGAAGTCAGTGAACACTGTGTTGCGTTTAGGTTTAGAGTATGAACCAGTTTTATAGATGTAAACTTGTCCAAGGTCAAAGTCTTTCCTATCACGGATGTATTTACGATGTTTCCGTTCCTTTATTTCTCCCTGCAATTTTTCTATGTTTTTTTGTAATTTTATTTCAGAAATGCCAAATTCAGGGCATGAGCTAAAGGCTTGTATGTCGACGATCTCCTTTTCAAGTTGAGCACTGACAGCACTATAGTTTTGTTTTTCAAAGTCCAGTAAATACTGGAGCAAACGCATAGAACTGTCAGTGAGAATTTCTTCCCAGCCCTTGATAAAGGCTGTGTTATCCCTATAGGAGTTTGGTGTGATATTAATTCTCAGGCCTCTATATATGATTTTTTGTTGTAAATAAGTTTCCAAACTTGCCACTTCCCAGCAAGATCTGATGTATTTCTGATGTCTGCACATGCGGCCGTCCTGTTCCACAGTGACCACCAGGAAACAAAAAAGGTTGTGACCCTTAGTGGCTGGCGGGCACAATATACATTTATACGGAGAAGGCTGTCTGCAACAGCTAAGCCCAATTTCCCAGCCACCACAATATAGGTAAAATAAAAAACTTTTATTCAGCTACGTATAGCCTAGACAGACCACATGAATATTAGATTAAAATTCTCAACAGCCGAGAACCGGATACATATAAGTGTTATCTGAATCAACAGACACACACAGTATAGGCATAGGAGTATCAATATTTTCCCTATCCAGTTAGAATTGTAATTTATAAAGTGTCCAGTGAACAACAGTAGGTCAGGTCGACGGCTGTGTTTAAAATATTAGCAGCCCCCCCGACATGTTTCGCTACTAAGTAGCGTCCTCAGGGGTCCACGGGGCTAATGGCGGCGCGGGATGAAAAGGATCCTGATATAGGTGCGTCAGATGACACATCCGAAGGTGTGTCAGGCTAAGTAGCCAATGGCAAAAGAGGAGACATAGCGGCCTCTCAGCTGTCTACAGCTGACGTATGAACGGCAGAATAAGAAGGTACAATCACGGACATGAGGCGGCGCATGCGCACTAGAGTAAAAAGCGAACTTAGTGCAGTCGTCCTGACCTAGATCCCGACTCAGCCAAAGAGTCGCTAGCGCATGCGCAGATGGGCAAAATGACAACATAGTGCCGGAGAGGCACGTTCATGTACGGTGATATTAATTGTTATCACCGTCAGAGTGATGACACTTGGCAAGTGTCTATCAGTGTAATCGGCCGACACTGATGACTTTTTGTCATTCATTATTACCCCAGAATTAAGCGCGTGCGCAATATTAGTAGGGCCATACTCAGAGAGAAGCACACAGAGGGAACACCTCCCATGTAGAAGTACGTTGAATAGCACATTGGTTCCCCACGGGAGAAAATGTTGTGAATCCACCCGAGGTCCCTCATTTATGGTAGTGTCAATCATCCAACCGCCACCACAGGATCAATAAAAAATATATGGATAATAATAAACCGCCATCCTCACATGGTCAAATCGTAATTAAATAAGCACGTCAGTTAGTCTAACCACTCGAATTACAAGTGGCTATATTTTTTTTATTTGAAAGGATTCTCCACATTAATGCAAAGAATGCAATGAAGGCAGGCAGGTCGTATTAAGGTTTTCAGTTGTTTTTAATGTAAATGTGCACATAGCTCCACAGTGGTCCAATAATATAGACAAGGACAACATTGAGAAAGGTTCCCACAGTGTCCAACTGTAGAGTCAAAGAAAAGCGCTGAAAGTAAAACCCTCGTTCAGACCTGAGGGGGACATGGTATTAAGACGATGGATCCATCTCGCTTCCTCCTGCAAGAGTTTACGATCCAAGTTGCCCGCTCTGGGGCCCATTTTGATTTGAGTAATGCCCCAAAATTTAAGCAACCTAGGGTTACCTCCATGAAATTTAATAATATGTCTCGTAAGAGTAGTATCCTCATTACAAGTTACTGCACTCATATGTCTAGATACACGTCTTCTAAGCTCCTGAACGGTTTTACCCACATATAATTTAGGGCAAGGACACCTGGCAACATAGACAACCCCACTGCTTTGGCAGTTCAAAAACTGCTCAATTCGATAAGACCTGCCATCGACAGGATTAGAAAAATTCTTCACGGTCGGCATTAGGGGGCAGAAAGAACATCTGCCACATGGATGAAAGCCCTTAAGTGATGATTTGAGCCAAGTTGAGGAGATGTTAGATTGCCTAGAATAATGGCTATGTACCAGGAACTCTCGTAAGTTCCTACCCCTCCGATAAGTAACACTCGGATTAGCCATCACTGCATCCCTGAGATCGGGATCAGCAGTGAGAATGGCCCAGTGTCTTTGAAGGATTTGTACAACTTGAGAAGAACAAGCATCGTACGTGCCAATGCATCGGATAACATCAGATGACCCTGCTTTAGTGTCCTTCTTAACCTTGTTTGACAGTAGGTCACTCCTATCAGAAGCCCTTGCTATAGCATATGCCCTATGTAGCCATTTTTTTGGGTAGCCACGTGCTGTGAACTTGTTGAAAAGACCGTCACATTCAGTTTGAAAAGATAGTTCGCTAGAACAGTTGCGTCTGGCTCTCAAATATTGACCAATGGGTATACCCCTCTTAAGGGCAGGAGGATGATAGCTCTGCCAATGGAGAAGGCTATTAGTAGCAGTAGCCTTACGGAAGATATCAGTCTGGACACCGCCACCAGGATCCAGAGAGATCTTGAGATCAAGAAAATTAATGGTATGGTCATGAATCTCATACGTAAATTTCATGCCAATAGAGTTGGCATTGAGCATAGACATGAAGTCACAAAAGGTGCTGACATCCCCATCCCAAAGGATGAGAATGTCATCGATATATCTTCCCCAAAATGAGATGTGTGAAGTGAAGGAGAGGAAATTATCAGAAAAAACAATAGTGTCTTCCCACCACCCTAAGAAAAGGTTCGCATAAGTAGGTGCACAGACAGTGCCCATAGCCGTACCCTTTGTTTGGTGATAATATTTATAGTTAAAAATAAAATAATTGTGGGTAAGTAAAAAATGTAGGAGTGACAGAACAAAATCGTTGTGACGTTGAAATTGGGTGCCTTTAGTGTTAAGGAAATGCTTGACAGCATTGAGTCCCAAATCGTGCTGGATATTAGTGTAAAGGGACTCCACGTCTATGCTCGCTATCATAGTGGTGGGAGTTACATTGATCTCATGGATCCTGGTGACGGTGTCCTTGGTATCCCTAAGATAGGAAGACAATGAAGAGACAAATGGTGTTAATATCTCATTGACATAGAGACTAATACCCTGTGTCAGGCTGTCATTACCCGACACAATGGGTCTTCCCGGAAGGGGAGAGGTTGCTTTATGAACCTTTGGCAACGCATAGAAGGTCGCCAAAGTAGGAGTAGGGTTATAAAGGCACTTGAATTCATCACTGGTGATGAGGTTCTGGTTCCTAGCACCATCAAGGAGGGTATATAGTTCGGCAAGGTATTTAGCCGTAGGGTTAGTACTCAAAGTGACATAAGTGGTAGTGTCATCAAGTAACCTATGAACCATGCTAACGTAGTCAGCATGGCTCATGATCACGATATTGCCCCCCTTATCCGAGGGCTTGAGGACTAAATTGTCATCTCTACACAGAGTGTCCAATGCCCCTCTCTCATCGTTGTTAAGGTTGCCAAAGGTGTTAGATTTCTTGATTTTAAGTTTTTTAAGGTCATTACACACCATCCTAACAAAGGTATCAATGTGACTATATTGTGAAAATGGAGGTGTGAGCTTGGACTTAGGACGTAATGTCGAGAATGGTCCAATGGCATCTGCAACTCCAAATTCACTCTCATGGAGTAAACTCTCAAGGTCCCTCAGGGTGTTAGTTTCCGCACGGTCCTGAAGAGTTCTCCCAGAAAAATTCCCCTTAAAGTACTTGTGTAGGGCCAGTTTTCGTGCGAAGAGGTTAATGTCCTTTACCCAAACAAATTCGTCATAAGATGGAGTTGGAGTGTATGACAGACCCTTTTTAAGTAGAGTTAATTGATGAGAGTTAAGTTGACACGAGGATAAATTAATAATTTGCATCTCATCATCCCTTGCTGCCTGTATGTTAGATGTTAGGGTTTTATCCCCCAGTTCAGACTGGGTGGGCCTAAAAAAGGAAAAGTAGTGAGGGGACCAGTAGATTGTTTGGTAATATTGTCCCCTCCATGTAGGCTTGGATTGGCACGGGAGACATGAGGTGTGGACGGTGTGTTCATAGAGTTTGGCATAGATGAGGGAACAGGCCCAGACAGAAAGGAAGAGGAACTTGATGTGCTGGGGGGACATTTTGTAGTATGATAAGGAGCGTTAGTTACAAATTGTCTAGACACAGTCGGAGTTCTCTTGGAAAAACTTGGTCTATTGTTCCTAATTTTACGTTTAGTGCCAAGTCTAAGGCTATCGGCACTGTTTCTGGATTCCTCCGTGCCTGATGTATCCGACTCAGAGAAGTCAGTGAACACTGTGTTGCGTTTAGGTTTAGAGTATGAACCAGTTTTATAGATGTAAACTTGTCCAAGGTCAAAGTCTTTCCTATCACGGATGTATTTACGATGTTTCCGTTCCTTTATTTCTCCCTGCAATTTTTCTATGTTTTTTTGTAATTTTATTTCAGAAATGCCAAATTCAGGGCATGAGCTAAAGGCTTGTATGTCGACGATCTCCTTTTCAAGTTGAGCACTGACAGCACTATAGTTTTGTTTTTCAAAGTCCAGTAAATACTGGAGCAAACGCATAGAACTGTCAGTGAGAATTTCTTCCCAGCCCTTGATAAAGGCTGTGTTATCCCTATAGGAGTTTGGTGTGATATTAATTCTCAGGCCTCTATATATGATTTTTTGTTGTAAATAAGTTTCCAAACTTGCCACTTCCCAGCAAGATCTGATGTATTTCTGATGTCTGCACATGCGGCCGTCCTGTTCCACAGTGACCACCAGGAAACAAAAAAGGTTGTGACCCTTAGTGGCTGGCGGGCACAATATACATTTATACGGAGAAGGCTGTCTGCAACAGCTAAGCCCAATTTCCCAGCCACCACAATATAGGTAAAATAAAAAACTTTTATTCAGCTACGTATAGCCTAGACAGACCACATGAATATTAGATTAAAATTCTCAACAGCCGAGAACCGGATACATATAAGTGTTATCTGAATCAACAGACACACACAGTATAGGCATAGGAGTATCAATATTTTCCCTATCCAGTTAGAATTGTAATTTATAAAGTGTCCAGTGAACAACAGTAGGTCAGGTCGACGGCTGTGTTTAAAATATTAGCAGCCCCCCCGACATGTTTCGCTACTAAGTAGCGTCCTCAGGGGTCCACGGGGCTAATGGCGGCGCGGGATGAAAAGGATCCTGATATAGGTGCGTCAGATGACACATCCGAAGGTGTGTCAGGCTAAGTAGCCAATGGCAAAAGAGGAGACATAGCGGCCTCTCAGCTGTCTACAGCTGACGTATGAACGGCAGAATAAGAAGGTACAATCACGGACATGAGGCGGCGCATGCGCACTAGAGTAAAAAGCGAACTTAGTGCAGTCGTCCTGACCTAGATCCCGACTCAGCCAAAGAGTCGCTAGCGCATGCGCAGATGGGCAAAATGACAACATAGTGCCGGAGAGGCACGTTCATGTACGGTGATATTAATTGTTATCACCGTCAGAGTGATGACACTTGGCAAGTGTCTATCAGTGTAATCGGCCGACACTGATGACTTTTTGTCATTCATTATTACCCCAGAATTAAGCGCGTGCGCAATATTAGTAGGGCCATACTCAGAGAGAAGCACACAGAGGGAACACCTCCCATGTAGAAGTACGTTGAATAGCACATTGGTTCCCCACGGGAGAAAATGTTGTGAATCCACCCGAGGTCCCTCATTTATGGTAGTGTCAATCATACAACCGCCACCACAGGATCAATAAAAAATATATGGATAATAATAAACCGCCATCCTCACATGGTCAAATCGTAATTAAATAAGCACGTCAGTTAGTCTAACCACTCGAATTACAAGTGGCTATATTTTTTTTATTTGAAAGGATTCTCCACATTAATGCAAAGAATGCAATGAAGGCAGGCAGGTCGTATTAAGGTTTTCAGTTGTTTTTAATGTAAATGTGCACATAGCTCCACAGTGGTCCAATAATATAGACAAGGACAACATTGAGAAAGGTTCCCACAGTGTCCAACTGTAGAGTCAAAGAAAAGCGCTGAAAGTAAAACCCTCGTTCAGACCTGAGGGGGACATGGTATTAAGACGATGGATCCATCTCGCTTCCTCCTGCAAGAGTTTACGATCCAAGTTGCCCGCTCTGACAATATTACCAAACAATCTACTGGTCCCCTCACTACTTTTCCTTTTTTAGGCCCACCCAGTCTGAACTGGGGGATAAAACCCTAACATCTAACATACAGGCAGCAAGGGATGATGAGATGCAAATTATTAATTTATCCTCGTGTCAACTTAACTCTCATCAATTAACTCTACTTAAAAAGGGTCTGTCATACACTCCAACTCCATCTTATGACGAATTTGTTTGGGTAAAGGACATTAACCTCTTCGCACGAAAACTGGCCCTACACAAGTACTTTAAGGGGAATTTTTCTGGGAGAACTCTTCAGGACCGTGCGGAAACTAACACCCTGAGGGACCTTGAGAGTTTACTCCATGAGAGTGAATTTGGAGTTGCAGATGCCATTGGACCATTCTCGACATTACGTCCTAAGTCCAAGCTCACACCTCCATTTTCACAATATAGTCACATTGATACCTTTGTTAGGATGGTGTGTAATGACCTTAAAAAACTTAAAATCAAGAAATCTAACACCTTTGGCAACCTTAACAACGATGAGAGAGGGGCATTGGACACTCTGTGTAGAGATGATAATTTAGTCCTCAAGCCCTCGGATAAGGGGGGCAATATCGTGATCATGAGCCATGCTGACTACGTTAGCATGGTTCATAGGTTACTTGATGACACTACCACTTATGTCACTTTGAGTACTAACCCTACGGCTAAATACCTTGCCGAACTATATACCCTCCTTGATGGTGCTAGGAACCAGAACCTCATCACCAGTGATGAATTCAAGTGCCTTTATAACCCTACTCCTACTTTGGCGACCTTCTATGCGTTGCCAAAGGTTCATAAAGCAACCTCTCCCCTTCCGGGAAGACCCATTGTGTCGGGTAATGACAGCCTGACACAGGGTATTAGTCTCTATGTCAATGAGATATTAACACCATTTGTCTCTTCATTGTCTTCCTATCTTAGGGATACCAAGGACACCGTCACCAGGATCCATGAGATCAATGTAACTCCCACCACTATGATAGCGAGCATAGACGTGGAGTCCCTTTACACTAATATCCAGCACGATTTGGGACTCAATGCTGTCAAGCATTTCCTTAACACTAAAGGCACCCAATTTCAACGTCACAACGATTTTGTTCTGTCACTCCTACATTTTTTACTTACCCACAATTATTTTATTTTTAACTATAAATATTATCACCAAACAAAGGGTACGGCTATGGGCACTGTCTGTGCACCTACTTATGCGAACCTTTTCTTAGGGTGGTGGGAAGACACTATTGTTTTTTCTGATAATTTCCTCTCCTTCACTTCACACATCTCATTTTGGGGAAGATATATCGATGACATTCTCATCCTTTGGGATGGGGATGTCAGCACCTTTTGTGACTTCATGTCTATGCTCAATGCCAACTCTATTGGCATGAAATTTACGTATGAGATTCATGACCATACCATTAATTTTCTTGATCTCAAGATCTCTCTGGATCCTGGTGGCGGTGTCCAGACTGATATCTTCCGTAAGGCTACTGCTACTAATAGCCTTCTCCATTGGCAGAGCTATCATCCTCCTGCCCTTAAGAGGGGTATACCCATTGGTCAATATTTGAGAGCCAGACGCAACTGTTCTAGCGAACTATCTTTTCAAACTGAATGTGACGGTCTTTTCAACAAGTTCACAGCACGTGGCTACCCAAAAAAATGGCTACATAGGGCATATGCTATAGCAAGGGCTTCTGATAGGAGTGACCTACTGTCAAACAAGGTTAAGAAGGACACTAAAGCAGGGTCATCTGATGTTATCCGATGCATTGGCACGTACGATGCTTGTTCTTCTCAAGTTGTACAAATCCTTCAAAGACACTGGGCCATTCTCACTGCTGATCCCGATCTCAGGGATGCAGTGATGGCTAATCCGAGTGTTACTTATCGGAGGGGTAGGAACTTACGAGAGTTCCTGGTACATAGCCATTATTCTAGGCAATCTAACATCTCCTCAACTTGGCTCAAATCATCACTTAAGGGCTTTCATCCATGTGGCAGATGTTCTTTCTGCCCCCTAATGCCGACCGTGAAGAATTTTTCTAATCCTGTCGATGGCAGGTCTTATCGAATTGAGCAGTTTTTGAACTGCCAAAGCAGTGGGGTTGTCTATGTTGCCAGGTGTCCTTGCCCTAAATTATATGTGGGTAAAACCGTTCAGGAGCTTAGAAGACGTGTATCTAGACATATGAGTGCAGTAACTTGTAATGAGGATACTACTCTTACGAGACATATTATTAAATTTCATGGAGGTAACCCTAGGTTGCTTAAATTTTGGGGCATTACTCAAATCAAAATGGGCCCCAGAGCGGGCAACTTGGATCGTAAACTCTTGCAGGAGGAAGCGAGATGGATCCATCGTCTTAATACCATGTCCCCCTCAGGTCTGAACGAGGGTTTTACTTTCAGCGCTTTTCTTTGACTCTACAGTTGGACACTGTGGGAACCTTTCTCAATGTTGTCCTTGTCTATATTATTGGACCACTGTGGAGCTATGTGCACATTTACATTAAAAACAACTGAAAACCTTAATACGACCTGCCTGCCTTCATTGCATTCTTTGCATTAATGTGGAGAATCCTTTCAAATAAAAAAAATATAGCCACTTGTAATTCGAGTGGTTAGACTAACTGACGTGCTTATTTAATTACGATTTGACCATGTGAGGATGGCGGTTTATTATTATCCATATATTTTTTATTGATCCTGTGGTGGCAGTTGGATGATTGACACTACCATAAATGAGGGACCTCGGGTGGATTCACAACATTTTCTCCCGTGGGGAACCAATGTGCTATTCAACGTACTTCTACATGGGAGGTGTTCCCTCTGTGTGCTTCTCTCTGAGTATGGCCCTACTAATATTGCGCACGCGCTTAATTCTGGGGTAATAATGAATGACAAAAAGTCATCAGTGTCGGCCGATTACACTGATAGACACTTGCCAAGTGTCATCACTCTGACGGTGATAACAATTAATATCACCGTACATGAACGTGCCTCTCCGGCACTATGTTGTCATTTTGCCCATCTGCGCATGCGCTAGCGACTCTTTGGCTGAGTCGGGATCTAGGTCAGGACGACTGCACTAAGTTCGCTTTTTACTCTAGTGCGCATGCGCCGCCTCATGTCCGTGATTGTACCTTCTTATTCTGCCGTTCATACGTCAGCTGTAGACAGCTGAGAGGCCGCTATGTCTCCTCTTTTGCCATTGGCTACTTAGCCTGACACACCTTCGGATGTGTCATCTGACGCACCTATATCAGGATCCTTTTCATCCCGCGCCGCCATTAGCCCCGTGGACCCCTGAGGACGCTACTTAGTAGCGAAACATGTCGGGGGGGCTGCTAATATTTTAAACACAGCCGTCGACCTGACCTACTGTTGTTCACTGGACACTTTATAAATTACAATTCTAACTGGATAGGGAAAATATTGATACTCCTATGCCTATACTGTGTGTGTCTGTTGATTCAGATAACACTTATATGTATCCGGTTCTCGGCTGTTGAGAATTTTAATCTAATATTCATGTGGTCTGTCTAGGCTATACGTAGCTGAATAAAAGTTTTTTATTTTACCTATATTGTGGTGGCTGGGAAATTGGGCTTAGCTGTTGCAGACAGCCTTCTCCGTATAAATGTATATTGTGCCCGCCAGCCACTAAGGGTCACAACCTTTTTTGTTTCCTGGTGGTCACTGTGGAACAGGACGGCCGCATGTGCAGACATCTCTGGAGAGCAGGGCGTCGACTGAATGGAAGGAGTTCGTGGTCAGCGACCACAGACGTTACTGGTATTGTTCAGGAGACCAGGCTTTCTCAACAGTACGATGAGATGCTGTGGATGTAAGTGAGGGTTCAACACTGGTTTTAAATATGCTGCGAGTTGCTTGTGACGGGTTTGCATTCCCGTTTTGAATAATGCCAGTAGCAGAGATAAAAGCTGGTAGTTTCCTTGGAGCAGAGTCCTTTCTTTTTGTTTTGCCCATAATGGGGGAATATTTGTTGTTTCCAGTTGAGGTTTTTGGTTAGAGTTAGGAGTAGACAGTGCCTTGTGTGAGCCGCTATAGGGACTGCAGGTCCCGGATTAATACATCACAATTCTCCTATATTCACATGTTGTGACTTTGACACTAGCGCCCTCTGGTGGTCAGATGCAGTATCAATACACAGGATTTTATGAAAAGTCCAAGTATTAGTACAGGTGCATTGAATATGAGAAATAGAGAATCATGCGGTGGAAACATTTACATCCGTTGTTACAACTTGATCTTTCTTTCAGTATATTGAATCGCTAGGATATAACTCTGTCAACAGGAGTGAAGTCGTCAGTTTTCACAAGATATGGTTTTGTGAACCATAGTATGCTCCAGTAATTCCAAAGCTTAGTTTGTATAGGAAGAAAGGAAGAGATAGCGGTGCTGTGGAATTTGAAGGCACTTATTTCAGAAATGTCCGGGGTCCATGAAGAGCTCAAGTATAGGTCTCATTGGTAATGGCCGCGGGGGACAGATGCTGTTTGTGAGGAGGTAAGAGCGTTACCCTGTAATGGGCTGATGTCTAATGTGAGGGCTAGATCCTCTAACTAACCTCTTTCCTCCTCCTTCCCTCCTCCTTCCTCCGGCAGAGTCCTCTGATGTGCAGTGGATACAACCAGGGGCAAGATGGCGTCCGCTGGAATCCTCCTTCCTCTCCTAGCCGAGGTAAGCTCCGTTCCCCTCTCGACCACCATGTCCAGGATATCCCTCCTCCTTTAATTAGGTGGTTGAGGTGCCCTGCTACCTGTATCCTGTGCTGTATTTGTTCTTGCGCCCCCTATAGTGTTGGAGTCGTGCTGTGCCGTCTGCTACGCCTGCTGTCTACACCACGTCTGGTGTCATCTGCCACGCCTGGTACCTCCTGCCACGTTTTGCATTACTTGCCGTCAAAGTACCATCTATACCTAAGTCTCTGCTACTGTCTGGACTATTACAGGTACCCGTGTGCTTGGACTTTGTATGGACCTGGTACAGTGTTGTTTTGCTAGCTGCTACTCCGCTACGTGCCTAGTGGCACCACATACCCATAGACTGTGACAATACGTAGCAGCTGTGCAAGATAATAACCACCTCTGTAAATTGAAAGCTGAAGGCATGCCTGGAGAGAAGTACACCACACAAATGTCTGAGGTACAGATTCAATGTCAGCCAGGAGGAACTGAACTTTATTCAGAACAAAGAAACACACACAGAGAAGACACATGCCCCTCCCTATAGATGTGGGACTTGCTTAAATTCTATTCGCTCCTCAGCTGTAACTTTTCCTATACATTCTTCTGAACACTCCTCTTTGCATTCCAGGGGGCTGTGTCTTCCATAGGTGTGTCCGACATGAACAAAGAACTTGTTATATATATATCAGTATATTACACAAAGAACTGAAATGTATATACATATGTGTGAGGATAATATTTTTCAGACAATATACATAGTAATGATCCCTGACAGTGTCATTTAATAGAATGGGATAATGCTGCAATACCTTGAATCTGTGCTTTCCTATAATACCATATATATACATCCTACCTATCACTAAATCCCAACCTCTTGGGTATGTGGAGGTGGATAAATTGTTAGGGTACAGATAAATGTATCTCACACCGGGAGGAAACCAAAGCCCTTCCCCTCGATTGACTGGTACACTGTAACGATATACTGCTTCCCTGAACTCAGCTAGTATTGAGTGTATACACAATGTGGCAAAATTAACTCCTTAATGACCGCCCCCTGTCTTTTGGCGGCAGGCGGTGCAGGTCCCCAACCTACAACAATGTCTTTTGACGTCGCTGTAGATGAGGCTGATAAGCGCTCGTGTGAGCGCTCATCCTCTAGACAGGAGCTGTAACTAACAGCTCCTGATCCTAGAGAAGCCTCCTGAACACAGTCAGAAAACATTCGGACCCAAGCAGTTTAACCCTTAGATTCCCCTCTTTAATCGCATCACCAGGATTCCGGTGATGTGATCAAACACCAGGGAATCCCTCTGCAGTCAGCCCTGGGGACCTACAAAGGACCCCAGGGCTGTCTGTTCCGTTTGCCTGCTGTTTGGGCACACCATAGTGACACAGTGTAATGTATTAGCATACAGGAGTATGCTAATACATTACAAGTAAAAAATAAAGTTATAAATAAAGTTATCCCTTAATGGGATTAAAAAAAAAAAAGTAACAAAAAAAATAAATATATAAAAAAAGTCCCAATAAAAGGCATTATTTTGCATAAAATATATTTTATTGCCCCTACACTAAATAAAAACAAAAAACCTACACATATTTGGTATCTACACGACCGTAAGAATCTGAAGAATTAATCGAATGGGTTATTTAGCGTGTAACATGAACGGGATAAAACATAAAGAAGAAAAACAATGCCAAAAAGAAGGCAATTGCAGTAAGAAGCCATTCATGTAGGTGATCTGGGATAGAATAAACTCCAGATGCAAAATACCCTTCCTCTGCCATATCCCATCTCAGACCAAATCTACTTATGATGTCGGAAGATATCACCACCGAATATAGTTGTCATTTGTGGTGACACTTCCGACAGACTAACATATATAGTCGTCCATCCTGCCTACCTATATTATAGAACAACGGATGATCATAACTATCTCACTCTCTGGCCATACACCAAAGATTAAGGTTCTAATTACATACTATCCCAGTGTATGACCGGGGTGGGAAAAGAGGAACACGACTAATGACAGGAGAACATCTGGACAAGGCACATAAAGGGCAGAAGCGTAACATTCCCACACAATAAAGGGAGCATAAGAAATGGAGTGTAATGTCCGTGGCTGCGGGCTGTCAGCTCCAACCTCCCGCTGACAGCCGCAGCCACGAGTCGGCAAGCGCTGGCCCCAGCCTCCTCCTCAGGAGACGCCAGTGCTTGCATACACTCACCTCTGCCGGATCCCGTAGGGTGCGTGCGCACGCTCGTCCCCGCTCTTAAAGGGGCAGCGTGCACACCGGACATCATGGACGACCTTTGACCCGTGAGTACCCTGGACTATAAGAGGGGTCCAGCCCCCTAGTTCGATGCCTGAGCATTGTTGTGTATCCCTTAGTCTGTCTATGCAAATTGGTCCCCTAGTGTTTCCTGCTCCCAGTGTTTCCGTTCCTGCTCCTGTTCCTATATCCCGATCTAGTGCCGTTCTTGCTATTGCCGTGCCGTGCTGGATACCACGCTTGACTGCCTACCCACGCCTGTCGTCCACCTGCTGCCTAGTTCCTGCCAAGTTACTGTCCGTGCTGCCGCAGGTATCCTATATACCATAGACTGTGACCTGCGCCCTGTTGGCCAGCTGCCCTACCGCCAAGGCGGTACGGCCCAGTGGGTCCACAGACCCTTTGTGACAGTACACTCAGGCCATGGACCCCGCTGGCCAGTTCAAAACTATGACGACGACGCAAGAGATGCGAGCAGACATGCTGGACCTCCGGTCCCGACAGGACCAACTCCTCCAGGCGTTGAACATTCTTGCACGTCGGCAGGAGGCACAAGCTGCTTTTCCTCCTACTACACCTCCTGGCAATATTGTTCCTCCTACTACACCTCCTGGAAATGTGGATCCTCCGTCTTCACCGCTTGGCAGTATGGACCCACGTGTTTCTTTGCCACTTCCTGACCGCTATGATGGAGAAACAAAGTGCCTGTCGCGGTTTCCTTAATCAATGCCAGATCCACTTCAGCTTGTATGCTAGGACATTTTCGTCTGATGGCGCCAGGGTCGCGTTCATCATTTCTCTCCTCACCGGAAGGCCCCTGCATGGGCGAACCCTGTCTGGGAGAGACAAGGACCAGAGACCCGTGACTTCCCTGCCTTCCTTCGGACGTTTCGCATGGTGTTTGAGGAGCCCGGCCGGGTCTCATCTGCAGCGGCTTCTTTGATTGACCTGCGCCAAGGAGACACCTCCGTGAGTGAGTACTCCATCCACTTCCGCATCCTGGCGGGAGAGCTTACATGGAACAATGAGGCTCTGGTGGCTGCATTCTGGCACGGACTATCTTCCAGAATTAAAGACGAACTTGCCGCCCGGGATCTGCCGTCTACCCTGGATGACCTCATCCTTCTCTCTGCCCAGATTGATATGCGGATCCGTGAACGCCTCCAAGAGGTTCGACGAGAGGGAGGCCTTCCTAGTCTGGCCCCTACGTTGCAGCAACCCCTGCTGTCCTCAGGTGCCGATCCTCCGGAAAAGTCGGTAATAACGGACCATTATAAGTTATCCACCCAAGAGAGACTACGCAGACGCACATCTGGACTTTGTCTTTATTGCGGCCTCGATGGCCACCTGGTGCGCCAGTGTCCCCAAAAGTCCTAAAACCTAGAATTGCTTGGAGTGACGACCCTGGGTAAAGATGGACTTCCGTCTAAATTGTCCATACCCGTGACTATAGTGGTCGGCGAGAGAACGCATCAGGTCTCTGCGTATCTGGACTCTGGATCCGCTGCTAATTTTATCCGCAGACATCTGGTGGATCTTCTGCAATTACCCACCACCCTCCTGGAGAGCCCATTGACAGTTGCCTCCGTGAATGGACTACAACTGCCAGATCCTGTTTTAGCTGTGACCAATCCGCCGAGGCTCCAAGTGGGAGCTCTTCACACCGAACTCCTGTCGCTCTATGTCCTATCCAAAGCCGTTAATCCTGTGTTGCTGGGCCTGCCTTGGCTCCGACTGCATGCCCCAGTTCTGGACTGGAATTCTGGAGAGGTTCTTCAGTGGGGTCCTGAGTGTCAAGGTCGTTGCCTGGTGAGCATTCGTTCGGCTCAACCTTTGCTGCCTCTGTAACTGGCAGGATTGCCGGATCATTATGCCGCCTTTTCGGAAGTCTTCAGCACGAGGGAGGCGGAGACTTTGCCTCCACATTGGGCGTATGACTGCCCTATTGAACTGTTACCTGGTGCATCCCTTCCTTGTGGTAGGGTATATCCTCTCTCCTTGACAGAGACTCTGTCCATGTCCGCCAATGTGAAGGAGAACCTAGAAAGGGGCTTCATACAAAGGTCTTCCTCCCCGGCAGCAGCCGGGTTCTTCTTCGTCAAAAAGAAAGATGGCTCTCTTCGCCCTTGCATCGACTATCGTGGTCTTAACCAGATCACGGTGAAGAATAAATATCCATTGCCACTGATCTCCGAACTGTTTGATCGAATACGTAAACTAGACCTGCGTGGGGCTTACAACCTAATCCGGATTCGACAGGGCGATGAATGGAAGACTGCACTTAACACCCGTGATGGACACTATGAGTATCTAGTAATGCCCTTCGGCCTGTGTAATGCTCCCGCGGTCTTCCAGGAGTTTGTTAATGACATTTTCCTTGACCTCCTATATGTTTGTGTTGTCTACCTTGATGACATCTTGATTTTCTCTCCAGATCCAGTGACACACCAGAGACATGTCCGTCAAGTTCTGCTGCGGTTAAGGGAGAATCGTCTGTACGCCAAGTTGGAGAAGTGCGTATTTGACAAGGATGCTCTACCCTTCCTGGGCTACATCGTATCAAAAAGAGGTCTCAAGATAGATCCTGAGAAGGTAAAGTCTGTCCTGGAGTGGCCACGCCCTCAAGGCTTGAGGGCCATACAGCGCTTTTTGGGTTTGCTAATTTTTACAGGCAGTTTATTCCGAACTTATCTTCACTGACTTCTCCCATCTCTAAACTTGCTAAGGAGGGCATGAACGCCAAGGTGTGGACTCCCGAGGCAGAGTCCGCATTCAACAGCCTGAAGAGCGCCTTCACGTCAGCTTTTATCCTCCATCATCCGGATATCTCTCTACAGTTCTCGTTGGAGGTGGACGCATCCTCTGTCGGTGCTGGTGCACTCCTGTTCCAGAGAGGGCCCAAGTGCAAGTCAAGGGTATGTGGATACTTCTCTAAGCTCTTCTCTTCCACAGAACGCAACTACTCGATTGGGGATCGGGAGTTACTGGCCATCAAATTGGCTTTGGAGGAGTGGAGACATCTACTAGAGGGCGCAGCTCACCCGATCTTGATTTTTACGGACCACAAGAATCTGACCTACCTCCAGACGGCCCAATGGATGAACCCTCGTCAGGCCAGGTTGTCACTGTTCTTTGTGAGGTTTCTGTTTGAGCTTCATTATCGCCCGGCCGGCAAGAATGTGAGGGCCGATGCCTTGTCCAGGTCTTTCGAGACAGAAGACACCATTGGGAATCCACAGAATATTATCGATCCACCCTGCATTGTCTCGGACAATCCCTTGCAGATTGGGGACATTCCTCCGGGGAGGACTTTTGTGCGCCTGGCTGATCGTGGAAGAATCCTCCGCTGGGCTCACTCCTCTAGACTGGCAGGTCACGCGGGGTTATGTAAGACCCGGGATTTGATTGCTCGTCATTTCTGGTGGCCCACTCTGCCCAAAGATATTGTGGACTTCGTTTCTTCCTGTGCTGTATGTGCAGCGAACAAGGCGACCCACTCCAGACCTGCTGGCCCAGCCTGTGCTCAAAGCTCCCTGGCAGCATATAGCGATGGACTTTATCACGAACCTGCCTCTCTCTGCTGGATGCAGTACTGTCTGGGTAGTGGTGGACCGATTTTCGAAGATGGCCCACTTCGTTCCTCTGACCGGCCTTCCTTTCGCTCCTCAGTTGGCCAAATTATTTATTCAACACATCTACCGCCACAGCATATTGTGTCCGATCGGGGGGTTCAGTTTACCTCGAGGTTCTGGAGAGCCCTCTGCGGACTTCTTGGCGTGAAGTTGGACTTTTCTTCTGCCTACCATCCTCAGTCTAATGGCCAGGTCGAGAGGATGAATCAGATTTTGGAGAACTACCTACACCACTTCATCTCCAAACAGCATGATGACTGGGTGCAGCTGCTCCCATGGGCGGAGTTCTCCTATAACAATCACACCAGTGAGTCTACTAGGAATACTCCGTTCCGCATTGTCTATGGCCAGCATCCACAAATTCCTCTTCCGGTGCCTGATGCTTCCGAGGTACCTGCAGCTGACTCCACGTTTAGAGACTTTTTGCAGATCTGGCAGCAGACTCGATCCTCCATCCTAATGGCAGTGGACCGTATGAAACGGAAGGCTGACACAAGGAGAAGAGAGCCTCCTCGGTTTCTTCCTGGCACTAAGGTTTGGCTGTCGTCCAGGAATAGAGATGAGCAAACCGGGACAACCGAGAGGTAACAGACTGAGAGCCACATAATGGTAAGAGCAGAGTTCACAGCAGCACAGAATCTGCACGCTCCTCTCCTGAAATACTCTGTGCTGCTGTGAACTCTGCTCTTACCATTACGTAGCTCAGTCTGTTACCTCTCCTCCACTCCTGTCCTCAATAACACCTTCACATGATTTGCAAGTCACCACCCCGCACAAGATCCGCACGCTCATCTCCTGAAATACTCTGTGCTGCTGTGAACTCTGCTCTTACCATTACGTGGTGACTTACCAATCATGTGAAGGTGTTATAGAGGACAGGAGTGGAGGAGAGGTAACAGACTGAGAGCTACGTAATGGTAAGAGCAGAGTTCACAGGAGCACTGAATCTGCACGCTCATCTCCTGAAATACTCTGTGCTGCCTTAAACTTTGTGGACAGGTCAGGATCCTGTTTCTTTTAAATGCTGCACTGTAGCGCAGCCTTATATAGTGGATCGAGCGGGTTCCCCAGCAGCATTTAAAAGAAACAGGATCCTGACCTGTCCACAGAGTTTAAGGCAGCACAGAGTATTTCAGGAGAGGAGCGTGTGATTGGCTGCAGAGGCCAGTGCAGCCTGTGATTGGCTGCAGAGGCCGCTGCAGCCTGTGATTGGCTGCAGAGGCGGTCACGTGGCATGAATCGTCATCCCTGGAGGCCGGCCTTCTGACGTCATCCTGACGTGCGTGACCGCCACTACAGCCTGTGATTGGCTGCAGCGGCGACATGGATGAAACATCATCGCTGGAGGCCGGACAGGAGGAATGTAAGTATGAACGTATTTTTAATTTTTTTTTATTACATTAAAATTGTATTTTCCGCGCGCCGAGCATGTACTGTCAAGGTTGCTGAAAGAGTTAGTGCAGCCCATTAACTCTATCAGCACCCTGGACAGTACCATGCTCGGCGCACGGAAATTACAGGTTCGGTCCGAATCGAACTTTTTCGTGAAATTCGGCGAACTAGCCGAACCAAACTTTTCATAAGTTCGCTCATCTCTATCCAGGAATATCCAACTGAGGGTGCCATCATGTAAATATGCCTCCAGGTTCCTCGGACCATTCGAGGTCCTGCAGCAGATCAACCCTGTCGCCTACAAGCTTCGGCTGCCTTCTAACCTCAGGATTCCCAACTCCTTCCACGTCTCCCTCCTGAAGCCTGTGATCCTAAACCACTATTCCAAGACTCCTAGCCCTGCGGTTGCCCCCAGCGGCCCCTCAGACATCTTTGAGGTCAAGGAGATCTTGGACACCAAGAGAGTGAGAGGAAAGACCTTTTATTTGGTGGATTGGAGGGGGTTTGGTCCCACAGAGAGGTCCTGGGAGCCAAAGGAGAACCTCAATGCCCCTACTCTTCTGAAGAAGTTTCTCTCTCGCTCTGGCCCCAAGAAGAGGGGGCGTAAGGGGGGGGATACTCTAATGTCCGTGGCTGCGGGCTGTCAGCTCCAACCTCCCACTGACAGCCGCAGCCACGAGTCGGCAAGCGCTGACCCCAGCCTCCTCCTCAGGAGACGCCAGCACTTGCATCCACTCACCTCTGCTGGATCCCGTAGGGTGTGCGCGCACGCTCGTCCCCGCTCTTAAAGGGGCAGCGCGCGCACCGGACATCATGGACGACCTTTGACCTGTGAGTACCCTGGACTATAAGAGGGGTTCAGCCCTAGTTCGATGCCTGAGCGTTGTTGTGTATCCCATAGTCTGTCTATGCAAATTGGTCCCCTAGTGTTTCCTGCTCCCAGTGTTTCCCGTTCCTGCTCCTGTTCCTATATCTCGATCTAGTGCCGTTCTTGCTATTGCCGTGCCGTGCTGGATACCACGCTTGACTGCCTACCCACGCCTGTCGTCAACCTGCTGCCTAGTTCCTGCCAAGCTACTGTCCGTGCTGCCACAGGTATCCTATATACCATAGACTGTGACCTGCGCCCTGTTGGCCAGCTGCCTTTCCGCCAAGGCGGTATGGCCCAGTGGGTCCACAGACCCTTCGTGACATGGAGTCATTAAGTCCCAATGGTTTGATACATTTAAGCCTAAATGCCCATTGGGCTTCCTTGTGTAATAGGTGATTATCTGGGTTGCCACCTCTCAGTGGAGGGCGCATCTTCTCTATGTCTTGAAATTGTAGGCAACTCGGATCACCTCCAAGACATTGCAAACATGTCTAGCTAAGGGACGATCTTCCTCCCATAGGATGTTGCCTATGTGGTCTAAGATCTGTCATCTAAATTGGCAAATAGTCTTCCCAAAATAGTTTAGAGGGCAGGGGCAAGTGACCTGCGCCAAGGAGACACCTCCGTGAGTGAGTACTCCATCCACTTCCGCATCCTGGCGGGAGAGCTTACATGGAACAATGAGGCTCTGGTGGCTGCATTCTGGCACGGACTATCTTCCAGAATTAAAGACGAACTTGCCGCCCGGGATCTGCCGTCTACCCTGGATGACCTCATCCTTCTCTCTGCCCAGATTGATATGCGGATCCGTGAACGCCTCCAAGAGGTTCGACGAGAGGGAGGCCTTCCTAGTCTGGCCCCTACGTTGCAGCAACCCCTGCTGTCCTCAGGTGCCGATCCTCCGGAAAAGTCGGTAATAACGGACCATTATAAGTTATCCACCCAAGAGAGACTACGCAGACGCACATCTGGACTTTGTCTTTATTGCGGCCTCGATGGCCACCTGGTGCGCCAGTGTCCCCAAAAGTCCTAAAACCTAGAATTGCTTGGAGTGACGACCCTGGGTAAAGATGGACTTCCGTCTAAATTGTCCATACCCGTGACTATAGTGGTCGGCGAGAGAACGCATCAGGTCTCTGCGTATCTGGACTCTGGATCCGCTGCTAATTTTATCCGCAGACATCTGGTGGATCTTCTGCAATTACCCACCACCCTCCTGGAGAGCCCATTGACAGTTGCCTCCGTGAATGGACTACAACTGCCAGATCCTGTTTTAGCTGTGACCAATCCGCCGAGGCTCCAAGTGGGAGCTCTTCACACCGAACTCCTGTCGCTCTATGTCCTATCCAAAGCCGTTAATCCTGTGTTGCTGGGCCTGCCTTGGCTCCGACTGCATGCCCCAGTTCTGGACTGGAATTCTGGAGAGGTTCTTCAGTGGGGTCCTGAGTGTCAAGGTCGTTGCCTGGTGAGCATTCGTTCGGCTCAACCTTTGCTGCCTCTGTAACTGGCAGGATTGCCGGATCATTATGCCGCCTTTTCGGAAGTCTTCAGCACGAGGGAGGCGGAGACTTTGCCTCCACATTGGGCGTATGACTGCCCTATTGAACTGTTACCTGGTGCATCCCTTCCTTGTGGTAGGGTATATCCTCTCTCCTTGACAGAGACTCTGTCCATGTCCGCCAATGTGAAGGAGAACCTAGAAAGGGGCTTCATACAAAGGTCTTCCTCCCCGGCAGCAGCCGGGTTCTTCTTCGTCAAAAAGAAAGATGGCTCTCTTCGCCCTTGCATCGACTATCGTGGTCTTAACCAGATCACGGTGAAGAATAAATATCCATTGCCACTGATCTCCGAACTGTTTGATCGAATACGTAAACTAGACCTGCGTGGGGCTTACAACCTAATCCGGATTCGACAGGGCGATGAATGGAAGACTGCACTTAACACCCGTGATGGACACTATGAGTATCTAGTAATGCCCTTCGGCCTGTGTAATGCTCCCGCGGTCTTCCAGGAGTTTGTTAATGACATTTTCCTTGACCTCCTATATGTTTGTGTTGTCTACCTTGATGACATCTTGATTTTCTCTCCAGATCCAGTGACACACCAGAGACATGTCCGTCAAGTTCTGCTGCGGTTAAGGGAGAATCGTCTGTACGCCAAGTTGGAGAAGTGCGTATTTGACAAGGATGCTCTACCCTTCCTGGGCTACATCGTATCAAAAAGAGGTCTCAAGATAGATCCTGAGAAGGTAAAGTCTGTCCTGGAGTGGCCACGCCCTCAAGGCTTGAGGGCCATACAGCGCTTTTTGGGTTTGCTAATTTTTACAGGCAGTTTATTCCGAACTTATCTTCACTGACTTCTCCCATCTCTAAACTTGCTAAGGAGGGCATGAACGCCAAGGTGTGGACTCCCGAGGCAGAGTCCGCATTCAACAGCCTGAAGAGCGCCTTCACGTCAGCTTTTATCCTCCATCATCCGGATATCTCTCTACAGTTCTCGTTGGAGGTGGACGCATCCTCTGTCGGTGCTGGTGCACTCCTGTTCCAGAGAGGGCCCAAGTGCAAGTCAAGGGTATGTGGATACTTCTCTAAGCTCTTCTCTTCCACAGAACGCAACTACTCGATTGGGGATCGGGAGTTACTGGCCATCAAATTGGCTTTGGAGGAGTGGAGACATCTACTAGAGGGCGCAGCTCACCCGATCTTGATTTTTACGGACCACAAGAATCTGACCTACCTCCAGACGGCCCAATGGATGAACCCTCGTCAGGCCAGGTTGTCACTGTTCTTTGTGAGGTTTCTGTTTGAGCTTCATTATCGCCCGGCCGGCAAGAATGTGAGGGCCGATGCCTTGTCCAGGTCTTTCGAGACAGAAGACACCATTGGGAATCCACAGAATATTATCGATCCACCCTGCATTGTCTCGGACAATCCCTTGCAGATTGGGGACATTCCTCCGGGGAGGACTTTTGTGCGCCTGGCTGATCGTGGAAGAATCCTCCGCTGGGGTCACTCCTCTAGACTGGCAGGTCACGCGGGGTTATGTAAGACCCGGGATTTGATTGCTCGTCATTTCTGGTGGCCCACTCTGCCCAAAGATATTGTGGACTTCGTTTCTTCCTGTGCTGTATGTGCAGCGAACAAGGCGACCCACTCCAGACCTGCTGGCCCAGCCTGTGCTCAAAGCTCCCTGGCAGCATATAGCGATGGACTTTATCACGAACCTGCCTCTCTCTGCTGGATGCAGTACTGTCTGGGTAGTGGTGGACCGATTTTCGAAGATGGCCCACTTCGTTCCTCTGACCGGCCTTCCTTTCGCTCCTCAGTTGGCCAAATTATTTATTCAACACATCTACCGCCACAGCATATTGTGTCCGATCGGGGGGTTCAGTTTACCTCGAGGTTCTGGAGAGCCCTCTGCGGACTTCTTGGCGTGAAGTTGGACTTTTCTTCTGCCTACCATCCTCAGTCTAATGGCCAGGTCGAGAGGATGAATCAGATTTTGGAGAACTACCTACACCACTTCATCTCCAAACAGCATGATGACTGGGTGCAGCTGCTCCCATGGGCGGAGTTCTCCTATAACAATCACACCAGTGAGTCTACTAGGAATACTCCGTTCCGCATTGTCTATGGCCAGCATCCACAAATTCCTCTTCCGGTGCCTGATGCTTCCGAGGTACCTGCAGCTGACTCCACGTTTAGAGACTTTTTGCAGATCTGGCAGCAGACTCGATCCTCCATCCTAATGGCAGTGGACCGTATGAAACGGAAGGCTGACACAAGGAGAAGAGAGCCTCCTCGGTTTCTTCCTGGCACTAAGGTTTGGCTGTCGTCCAGGAATAGAGATGAGCAAACCGGGACAACCGAGAGGTAACAGACTGAGAGCCACATAATGGTAAGAGCAGAGTTCACAGCAGCACAGAATCTGCACGCTCCTCTCCTGAAATACTCTGTGCTGCTGTGAACTCTGCTCTTACCATTACGTAGCTCAGTCTGTTACCTCTCCTCCACTCCTGTCCTCAATAACACCTTCACATGATTTGCAAGTCACCACCCCGCACAAGATCCGCACGCTCATCTCCTGAAATACTCTGTGCTGCTGTGAACTCTGCTCTTACCATTACGTGGTGACTTACCAATCATGTGAAGGTGTTATAGAGGACAGGAGTGGAGGAGAGGTAACAGACTGAGAGCTACGTAATGGTAAGAGCAGAGTTCACAGGAGCACTGAATCTGCACGCTCATCTCCTGAAATACTCTGTGCTGCCTTAAACTTTGTGGACAGGTCAGGATCCTGTTTCTTTTAAATGCTGCACTGTAGCGCAGCCTTATATAGTGGATCGAGCGGGTTCCCCAGCAGCATTTAAAAGAAACAGGATCCTGACCTGTCCACAGAGTTTAAGGCAGCACAGAGTATTTCAGGAGAGGAGCGTGTGATTGGCTGCAGAGGCCAGTGCAGCCTGTGATTGGCTGCAGAGGCCGCTGCAGCCTGTGATTGGCTGCAGAGGCGGTCACGTGGCATGAATCGTCATCCCTGGAGGCCGGCCTTCTGACGTCATCCTGACGTGCGTGACCGCCACTACAGCCTGTGATTGGCTGCAGCGGCGACATGGATGAAACATCATCGCTGGAGGCCGGACAGGAGGAATGTAAGTATGAACGTATTTTTAATTTTTTTTTATTACATTAAAATTGTATTTTCCGCGCGCCGAGCATGTACTGTCAAGGTTGCTGAAAGAGTTAGTGCAGCCCATTAACTCTATCAGCACCCTGGACAGTACCATGCTCGGCGCACGGAAATTACAGGTTCGGTCCGAATCGAACTTTTTCGTGAAATTCGGCGAACTAGCCGAACCAAACTTTTCATAAGTTCGCTCATCTCTATCCAGGAATATCCAACTGAGGGTGCCATCATGTAAATATGCCTCCAGGTTCCTCGGACCATTCGAGGTCCTGCAGCAGATCAACCCTGTCGCCTACAAGCTTCGGCTGCCTTCTAACCTCAGGATTCCCAACTCCTTCCACGTCTCCCTCCTGAAGCCTGTGATCCTAAACCACTATTCCAAGACTCCTAGCCCTGCGGTTGCCCCCAGCGGCCCCTCAGACATCTTTGAGGTCAAGGAGATCTTGGACACCAAGAGAGTGAGAGGAAAGACCTTTTATTTGGTGGATTGGAGGGGGTTTGGTCCCACAGAGAGGTCCTGGGAGCCAAAGGAGAACCTCAATGCCCCTACTCTTCTGAAGAAGTTTCTCTCTCGCTCTGGCCCCAAGAAGAGGGGGCGTAAGGGGGGGGATACTCTAATGTCCGTGGCTGCGGGCTGTCAGCTCCAACCTCCCACTGACAGCCGCAGCCACGAGTCGGCAAGCGCTGACCCCAGCCTCCTCCTCAGGAGACGCCAGCACTTGCATCCACTCACCTCTGCTGGATCCCGTAGGGTGTGCGCGCACGCTCGTCTCCGCTCTTAAAGGGGCAGCGCGCGCACCGGACATCATGGACGACCTTTGACCTGTGAGTACCCTGGACTATAAGAGGGGTTCAGCCCTAGTTCGATGCCTGAGCGTTGTTGTGTATCCCATAGTCTGTCTATGCAAATTGGTCCCCTAGTGTTTCCTGCTCCCAGTGTTTCCCGTTCCTGCTCCTGTTCCTATATCTCGATCTAGTGCCGTTCTTGCTATTGCCGTGCCGTGCTGGATACCACGCTTGACTGCCTACCCACGCCTGTCGTCAACCTGCTGCCTAGTTCCTGCCAAGCTACTGTCCGTGCTGCCACAGGTATCCTATATACCATAGACTGTGACCTGCGCCCTGTTGGCCAGCTGCCTTTCCGCCAAGGCGGTATGGCCCAGTGGGTCCACAGACCCTTCGTGACATGGAGTCATTAAGTCCCAATGGTTTGATACATTTAAGCCTAAATGCCCATTGGGCTTCCTTGTGTAATAGGTGATTATCTGGGTTGCCACCTCTCAGTGGAGGGCGCATCTTCTCTATGTCTTGAAATTGTAGGCAACTCGGATCACCTCCAAGACATTGCAAACATGTCTAGCTAAGGGACGATCTTCCTCCCATAGGATGTTGCCTATGTGGTCTAAGATCTGTCATCTAAATTGGCAAATAGTCTTCCCAAAATAGTTTAGAGGGCAGGGGCAAGTGACCAAGTACACTACCCCAGGGGTCTTACAATGAATAAAGTCCCAGTTTGAATATTCCTTCCCTGTGGTGACACTCTTAAAGGTCTTCCCTGTGCAGATGTATTGGCAGGCCTTGCATGAACCGCAGCAATAAGTGCCCTTCATGCTGGTACGGCCTAGTCATATAGTAGTACTACTCTGGCGCTTAACAAGGTGGTCCCTTAGATTACGGACCCTGTGGTATGTTACAGTCGGCCTTGATGTAACCACTTCATTCATGTCTGGATCCAATCTCAATATTCCCCAATATGATTTAATCAAATCCTTTACAAATTTAGATCCATAGTCAGAAGTACCTATCATCCGATGAGTACCCTCGTCCCTATCACGTTGATGTGGGATCAGTACTGTAAGTCAATTCTATTCAAAGCCACTGCATGATCACGTGCACCCCTAAGAATATTCTTGGGATACCCCCACCTCAAGAACCTGTTCTCCAAGTCGTCAGCCTTTACACTAAAGTCCGACAATGAGAAGCAGTTTCTGCGAACGCGAAGGAACTGTCCCTTCGGAATTCCACGTTTCAGAGGACCTGGGTGATGGCTGCCCCAAGGAAGCAAAACTATTAGTGGCTGTAGATTTTATAAATACAGTAGAAGATAACCTCTCCATTCCATCAATAGTGATGGACAAATCCAGGAAAGAGATTTTACAATCATCAATTTCCGCCGTGAACCTGAGTCCAATGTCATTAATGTTAAGTGTTGTGACAAACCCCATAAATTGCTCCTCTGTGCCCGTCCATAGAATAAGGACATTGTCAATGTATCTCACCTAGAGAGCCACCGACGACGTCCAATTCTCCATCTCCTTGGTGAACACAACACGTTCTTCATATTCGCCCAGGATAAAATTGGCATAAGTGGGGGTAGCTGGATTCCACATCGCCGTGCATCTGAGCTGGTGGTAAATGCGCCCCTCAAACAGGAAAACATTCCTTTGCATGAAAAAATCCAGGAGGCACAGAATTAATTTGTTATGCCACCGCAAATGTGCCCCCCAGGTGTCTAAGTAGTACCAAACCTCTCCACGCCCCTTGTCATGGGGGATGGAGCTTTTCAGTGCCTCGACATCAAGGCATATATATATCCCAATATTCAAGCCGGGTATAAAATCCTGACATATTACATACGTCCTTGGCCTGCACTTCCCTCACCCCCTCAGAAAATGTGACTTGGCTTTTTAATGACTTTTGCTGTGTTAGGTGATAAGTTATCACGCTGCAGCAAGTTATCATTGTCATGTTAAGGATTGCTACATCTGTATACAGCAGGATATTGGGTATATTACACCATTACTGTGCCATAATAGTTTGCAGGAAAGACTCATATACGGCAACTATTATTTTGTGTGGAGGAAACGAGAAAGATGTAGCTGGAGGGGGAGGCCAAGTCTCATGAGAAGTGATGTATGACCCATGTTGTCATGTACCTGATGTTTCTCCTTTTCTTGGATGGATTCCTTGTTAGTGATCGAGCTTGAGGATGATCTTACTCCTATCATTGATCTCTGCGCCAGCCACTCCATCCTCCGGCTGGTATAACCTACCCGTCCATAAGTGTCACCCCACAGCACCCGCCACAGCTGTCTGACTTATTCCACTCCAGTTACCAGCCGCTTATCAGCTCCCAAAATATGGTCCTGCACCCCCCGCTCCTGTGTCTACAACTGGGAAACAGTGTGAGGACGGATTCACACTGGGATATTACGAATCTTTATTAACTCCATGTTTTCACCCTGGGAAAAAATACGTTCCAATACATTTAAGTGTTTTTATTCATCGTTTTATTTCCATTTGTATTTGCACAATTTTTTTTATGCACATGGGTTTTTCTACAGATCCAGTAACTTGGTAACGTTATTAATCCAAAGAAGTCAATGAATTATATGAAAAAGCATGGTACATTTTGTATAGTTCGCACGTGTGTCTTTGGTCCGTTTTTTAATATCCATAATATTTAATCCTTTAACCCCTTAAGGACGCGGCCAATTTGAGTTTTTTCATTTTTGATTTTCCCTCCTCGCATTCCAAAAGTCATAACTTTTTTATTAATTTGTCGACTTAGCCATATGAGGGCTTGTTTTTTGCAGGAGAAGTTGTAGTTTTTCATGGCACCATTTATTGTACTGCATATATTACTGGGAAGCTGAAAAATAATAATTTATGGGGTGAAATGGGTAAAAAAACTGAGATTAAGCCATTTTTGTGGGGGTTTATTTTTACAGCGACCATCATGTGGTAAAAACGACATATTTACCTTATTCTAACAGGTTGATACGAATACCGCGATACAACATTTATATGTTTTCTTATGTTTTACCACTTTTAAAAAAAAAGAAAACTATTTGCTAAAAAAAATAAAAAGTTTTGTATCGCAATATTCTGAGAGCCATAACTTTTATATTTTCTCATAAATTTTGTGATGTGAGGGCTTAAACTTTGCGGGGCGAGCTGTAGTTTTCACTTCTACCATGCTGGGGTACATGTGACTTTTGGATCACTTTTTGTTCTATTTTGTTGTACAGCTAAGGTGACCAAAAACAGCAGTTTGCATGTTTTATATATATATATATATATTTTTTGATGTCGTTCACTCAGCGGGTTAGACAACACTATAAAGTGATAGTTCTGACTTTTACGGACGCGGCGATACCAGTTATGTTACGTTTTTACTTTTGTTGCATTAGCGGTAAATTGAGAAAACAACCTTTTTTGTACTTTTAATACATTTAGTTTTTTTTGGAACATAAAAAAACTTTAACTGTTTTTTTCCTTTTTTTTTAATTAGTCCCCCTAGGGTACTTGAAGCAGCGATCATTGGATCGCTTGCATGATATACTGCAATACTAATGTATTGCATTATATCGTGATTCTGACATTCTCCTATGAAGTCCTATGTAGACACCATTTACACAGAGACACCATTTAAATTGTTAGAATCAGGGGGGCGCCCCCGCCACATGCCATGGCGCCCCCTGATTCTAACAATGGAAATGCTGCAATTGCGATTGACTGCAGCACTTAAGATGTTAAACGGGCGTAATCAAAGTGATCTTTGATTCCGCCGTTTGCATTGAGATGTCGGCTGTAAAACACAGCCGTCACCCGCTGAGTATGGAGCGAGCTCAGCCCGTGAGCCCGCTCCATACTTCCACTTATTGGCTGTCACATACTTGTATGTGACATGTCGTTAAGGGGTTAATAAAAAACTGAACAAATATGGATGAAAAACAAACAACAGAGAAACAATACAGAACAAATTGTAAAGGAAAAAAGATGTGTATTCTGCTTCCGTATTAGATCCGTATTTCCATATGTAAGTGTGAACTGACCCTAAAGCTGAGACTCGCTCTGTCATTCACCTCCAGGACTTTCCACATGATCACATGATGGGATGTTTGGCATCTAGGGATCAGTGGACCACATTGCGCACATCTGGAATCGCACTTTCATCGCTTCTGCGTCCTGTATATTTGTATTAAACAGATGCAGATAAACAATTTACAGAACATATTCACATGGGAATAAGATCATCATTGTAAATAACCACTGAACGCTCCGTTACTTTATCTTCTCTCTATTCAGTTCTAACATAGTAATGTAATAATAAATGAGGTGAATGATATGTACCCCGACACGGTGCCAATAACAACTACGACTGGTCAAAATACAATCTATCCCACAGCTTTGTCGATGGAAAACTTAAAAAGTCGTAGATCTTAGAATGTGTCAATGAAAAAAAAAATCACTTGTCTGAAGACCCAAAATAGACGAAAATTTACATCAACTATTCCCAGAGGAAGAAGAGAACCGGAGATACAAATAACCACTGAACGCTCCGCTGATTCTCTCCACCTTTATCTCTACAGAACATTGTAATACAGCGACATAATGGTGAATGGGGAAGGAGGTTTCTGTGCGGCTCTGTATCACTGTGTGAGAGGAAAGCTCTGACCCTGCTGACAGTAATAATCTGCTGCATCGTCTTCTGTCACTTTACTGATTGTAAGAGTGAAGTCAGGAGAAGATCCAGATCCAGTGAACCGGTCCGGGACTCCTGTATGTCGGTTGCTTGTACCATAGATAAGAAGTGTTGGCCGTTGTCCTGATTTCTGTTGGTACCAGTGTAAAACGCTATTATGTACATAACCACTGGATTTACATGACATGGTGACTGTATCTCCTGGGGACACAGTGATGAGACCTGGAGATTGGGTCATTATGATCTGTCCACAGGATTCTAAGGAAAGATAAAGAAAACATAAGTGTTAGTGTTACCGTCACCTCATTGTGTGTGTTTTCTCCACTACTGTCCTGTCCATCATCTCATGAACCTCTCACCATGAATGAGAAGAAGAATCAGACACAGAAAAACTCCCTGTAAACCCATCTTCATCTCCCTGGAGTGATGGACACGACTATAGAGATGTCACCTGGACAATGTGTCATATATAAGAGCTGTCACCACTGGGGGAGATGTCCCCGGAGAGCAGATATGTAAAACAGGAAACATGTCAATGATCTATCACCTCTTTATAACACAATGTAAGTTACAAATCTACAGAAAAAAGACAAACGGCTCCAGAACTCAGCAAATAAAAGTTCAGCCGCCGGATACAGTTATAAACTTTACATTTACTATTAGGGCTGAACTACTAATTCTGCATCTAAGAAACACCAGGACCCCCTCCCCCATCAAACAAAACATATTTAAATTAACTACTAACAAATGTATAATAAATGATCCACAAATGGTGATGAATGTTCTTGAATCATATAAAAAATACTCCCCAAGTAATAATTGAATGTTTATAAAGATACTGGAAATGTTTTACACAAGTCTACATTCTCTTCTAGAGGAGTTTACAGAACTGGTGAACGCCTCGGTTTGACAAAATATGTAATGTAACAAGGGGTGTCTAAAACTAGTATTTAAAGCTTTCCCTCCAGACCCCCTAAAAATAATAATTGACTACACGTTGCAGTGAATGTATAGTGAAGTTACCTGCGGCCCCGCTAGGTGCAGACGTGTTTCATAATCCATCTCCTTAATTGCTGAATAGTTTTCCTTACATTTTTGGAAATGGGCAAATAGCCCCATAGACAACTCCAGAACTTTGGCAATTTAGAACTTTGGATTTCTTAACATTTATGTTGGGAAAACTTTTTAGCAATTAAGGAGACAGATTTCTAAACACGTCACCTCAATTATTACTCCAGCCCAAACACCACCGTGTCGACAGGTCAGGCTTGTACACAATGGCGACACCAAAGTCTTGACATTTTGGGGGACATGTCAGAAGAATTTAAGCCCCAGGCAGGGAAATCTTGACAGGAAATGATTGCAGGAAGAGACCCGCTGGATCTATCAACCTAATAGACTGAGTCCAAATGGACGTAACGAAGGCTTTACATTTTCTGCCTTCATCTGAAATCATCAATTTTTTTCAAAATTTTCCAAATATATAACACATGCTACAGGCACATGACTTGTATGCTGTAAATGCATTTTATGTTTTAATTAATTATCCAGTGATAATCAAATATTTTTTTTATCTTCCGGTAATATCAAGTGGATTTATCTATTGAGATGAGGAGAGATGTAGAACATTAATATATGTTCATTACGTGTAACTTTTCCTTCTGTTATTCTGAACATGGACAGACAATTTGGTGTTTATTCTTCTGTAGCCGCCATTTTATAAGTGGCCCCTTTATCTGTGATATTATATTGTATACTGGAGTCCGTGCATTGCTGCAGCCTGTGTATACACTGATTTATCATTAATATCGGAGAGACAACAGCTTTATGTAATGCTAACAATTATTACTTATTCCACGTGAGTCTCAGTATACGGGTCCTGGGCTTCTCCCTGTAGGAAGTGTCTATTCATAACTGTAGCCCCATCCAACAGAATAGATATCCAGCTTCCTCCTGAGCTGTAATCGTGCAGCGTTTTCTGATGGCTCTAAGTCTTTGAGCCTGCGCTGTCTATAAGAATATCATAAATGTGACTGAGTCCGGACGCTTGCGCAGTCTGCAGTAACCTGTACTTACACCGTGTGTTCTGCTGCTACTGAGCGTGCTCCGTACGTAAGAAGCAATTGGCTCTTGTTGGAGCTTTGTGTATTGGCTAAGTCCGCTGTCTATCAAATGTGTCTGAATGACGGATGATACACCAAGTCATCTGATTGGCTCCTGTAAATGCTCCTCCTCTAGTGACGTTCCACAAGGTTTTATAAGCCTCAGACTTGCTGTTTCAATCGCCATTACCCCATTGTACCCCTTAGGACGACATCTCGGGGAAACATGTCGGGGGGCCTTTGTTGATTGTTTTTAACATACCATCAGCTCAGAATTAATATTGGGATAGCGGTCTGCAGACGTTTCCCTATAGTATAGACAGTATATAATTCTACTGCTGATAGCAGAGACTGACCTTTACATCTACGTATATGGGGGATAACGTTTCTGGGCTCATGGGTTGTTTTTAGAATATAGGCTACGTGCCTCTAATAAAGTTTATTATCATTATTAGGAATTATGTGAATAGAACAATTCAATACCTTCTGTTGGTCTTGTGAAAAATAGGGTTAGTTGCCTAAAAGACAAAAAAAATTACAAAAAATACCCAAATTGCTGTTTTTTGGTCACCTCATCTTCCACACAAAAAAGTAAGAAAAGTGCTAAAAAAAGTTGTTTGTTTATCAAAGTTTTATCAATAAGAACAACAACTCGCCCTGCAAAAAAAATAAGCCCTCATACCGCTCAATCGACCACAAAATAAAAACGTTACGGCTCTCAGAATGTGGCGACACAAAACACGTACAATTTTTAACAATTATTTTTTTCCTTGTAAATAAAACAACATATACATTTGGTATCGTCATCATCGTATTGACCCTCAGAATAAAGTTGATACATAATTTTTACTGCAGGGTAAATGCCGTAAAAACGAAACCCAAAAATAATGGAAACAAAGAAATTGCTGTTTTTTTCCACCTTACAAAATACTTATTATAATTATAAGGCATCAATATTAGAATATCACATGTAAGATCACAAGGTCACTGCGGAGGTTGTGAGAAGATACAAAGTATGTAGAGAACTTTTTACAGTCTTTGGGCCCCTTTTGCTGTCAAAACTTCTTCTTACAGAAATGTAAAAACGAAATTCCTTCGAGTCTTTACACTCAGGGCTTAGAGGAAAATTGGCACAACATTTTTATAACAATTTTTCTGGCGTTTTTTGCTACGGCCAGATGTTAGCTGGAAATTAAAATGGAAATATTGAACGCGCTACAAACATTACGTTTTTTTAGTAGCTTTATTGTATTTTCTTTTGTCCGGCATTTGCATTTTTTGAGTCAGTAAAATGTAAAAAAAAATGAGCAAGGAGTTAATTTGGCATTTTTTCAGGCCGTTAGTTGCGTTTTTCTCTCTTAGACTTGATCCAAAAAAACTGATGTGTCAATGTGTCTTGTGATTTTTTCATGTTGTTTTTTGTGGCATTTGTCTTTAGAATAAATCTTGTGTTGTAAAGAGGAATCTTTGAACCACATGATTTGCATTGTGAAAAACAGCACATAAAAAATACTGACACTCTGTGTGAAGGAAGCCTCGTAGCTAATACTTAACAGAAAGTCTAGACGAATATATAAAAAGTTCTGACCGTCAGAAAACAAAGACACAAAATAAAATAACTGTTACTCCTCAAGACCAAAATGTGCCTGGTTTTCAGGGTTAATAAATGTCATTTGATGCTCCATCTCCTCCTTTATGTTCTTTATGAAACGGTTTATATGAAGGGTCACATGGTCTTATTTCTTCTCAAAACCCATTTGTCAGGGAACAAACATAGTTTTAGATAATCAATAATAACGTCCCGTCCCCGATCTCTTTCTGTTTAGTTCTACATGTTTTATTCTGGAGACAATAATCAGGTATCAATAGTAGAAAATCACACGTTACATTACAAGGTCACTGTGAAGGTTATGAGATAATGGAAGGAATGCATTTGATTGTCACAATCCTGGAGCCCCATCTGCTGTCCAATCATTTCCTTACAGCGGTGTCAAAATTACATTCATTATATTAAACACGATAGAAATTGCTGTGAATTTAGACTTTTTTTCGGAATTATTTATTTTATAATTTAGATGATTAAAACAATAAAACTTGGATGCAAAAGTGTAAATGCCCTTTATGGATTAGTTCGGCTTCGTTCACATCTGCGTCGGGGTTCCGTTCATGGGTTCCGTCTGAGCTTTCCATCAGGGGAACCCATGAGCGGAATCCAAACTGACACAAAAGGGAAACCATAGGTTGTTGTTTGTCACCGTTCAATGGTGAGGAATCCGGTGCAAATGGTTTCCGTTTGTCACCGTTGTTTAAGGGTTTTCATCCACTTTCTGCTGCGTTTTTTCCAGCCACAATTCGGGACGGAAAAAACGCAGCAATTCCGCTACGTGTGGACAAGCCCTTATAGAGCACCTGCCCCAAAAAGGGCAAACCTATGGGCTGGCCCCTCATAAACGTCTAGGTGTATATAGAAGTAGATTATACCCTTCTCATCGATTTATGGATGTGACATTTGGGGTCAAATATTTATTTCAGTCTCGTCTGAGATTTGTTGACATTGAACAATTATGTTTTAATATTTAGTGATGAAGATTGTGTGTTAATGACTCAGTTTGATAAAGTAAAATAATCGTTACGGCTTTACTAATAATCACTTGCCAATATTATCTGCTTATGCCATATATATATATACACATCTTATATGTTTCTCCTGTTTATCTCGAGTGTCATGAGGTCTTAGTAGGATAAAGAAGGAATATTTGACAATTATGTCTGCAGGTTATTCCTCCTCAGGGGGGATAGCGGTGGAGATCTTGCTGAGATAATATTTTGGAGTTTTCCGCAGATTCACTTGATGTTCTGGACAACATGAACTTTTATATAGAATGACGTGTTAATAGTTATAAGTTGGCATTTCTTGTGGGACTAATATTTTGTGGGAATATTAAATACTGAGATGAAGTGTCATGGAGAAGTTCTGGATCAGCGCGTCTTATGCCTTGATCTCACTTCAGTGAAATGCTTCCGGGTGATATCCGCTTTTTTAATGTATATCACACTGACCCATTCATTTCTATGGGGCCACGCACACTTCTGTTATTTTAACGGTTCCGTGCAGCCGTTCCGCAAAGAATAGAACCGGTCTTACTCATGTCCGTACTTCGCGGATCAGTCTCGGCCTTTCTATTGATTTGGTGTGTTAAAACAACGGACCGCACATGGAAGCCATCCGTGTGCGGTCCGTGTTTCACGCATCTGTGATTTACGGCCGTATAAATAGCCGCGGATGTGCGCTCGAGGCCTTAGAATTGGACTATTGATAGGTCTTGTATTGTATCAGGGAATTTACAGGAGGTAAAAGAGCTCCAAAGGTTAACAGCGAAGTCTGGCAAACTCCAGGGGGCGCCGTTCTCGTGGACGAGTTCTGTAGGAATTTGGTTGAGTGAGTTTTTCGGCTCATTTCTCAGACCAATAGTTGTGATAATTGTTCTTATTCCGGTTTTGTGCGTCGCATTTCACATATTTCTGGGCATTTGTCATCATTTTACTAAAAGCTCAGAAAAGCCGCATTACATTCATGTTAATAAGGCCTGATTCACACGTACGCTGCGCATTTCGGATGTGAAAAACGGCAGTTTTTCACGTCCGAGGTGCATCCGTGCTCAGTGCTGCGGGACGCGATGTCACGCATCCCCCATAGATGAGAGTCTATGGAGGGATACGTGATGCGTGAAAAGAACCGACATGTCCTATTTTCCCACGGACCCTTCACACGGTCCGTTGAAACAACGGCTGTGTGAACGGCCACATTGAATTACATAGGTCCGTGGGACGGCCGCAGTTTCAACAGCCGTCCCGCGGACGTTTAACGCCTTCGTGTGAATCAGGCCTAAAGGTGTTTATGTAATAACAAAAGGAGGGCGATGATAAAGAAAAAGAATCATTATAACTTTGCTAATAATGAATTGTCCATATTATATGCTTATGCCATGTACGTATGTACAGATGTAGCCATCTATATCTTGACATTTAACGCATTAAATACACAGTGGAAAGATCCTTTATCTTGACTTTTTGACATTTTTGTTGTGTGATATCACGCGGCAGCAAGTTATCAGAGTCAAGATAAAGATGGCTACTTCTGTATAATACCTCTTCTGTTTCTCCTGTTTCTCTGGAATATTATGAGGTTTTAGTCAGATAATGAAGGAATCTTTTCCAATTATGTCTGCAGGTTATTCCTTCTTGGTGTATGTGCCCACGTAGTGTTTTCAGGCGTATATTGGGGCGCTTACGCCTCAAAAAATTGCTGAAAAAACAGAAGTAGTACGCCTACAAACATCTGTCCATTCATTTCAATGGCAAATACGGTGTTCTGTTCCGATGGGCCATTTTTTTACGTCTCATTTTCGGAAAACGGCGCGTAAAAAGACACCCGTGAGAAAGAAGTGCAGGTCACTTCTTGAGCCGTTTTTAGAACCGGTTTTCATTGACTCTATAGAAAGACAGCTAAAAAAACGGCTATAAAAATGCAGCAGAAAAACGCGAGTGTCTTAAAAAACATCTGAAAATCAGGAGCTGTTTTCCCTTGAAAACAGCTCTGTATTTTCAGAAGTTTTTGAGTTTGCGTGTGCACAGAGACTTAGGGGGGATAGCGGTGGGGGTCTTGCTGAGATAATATTTTGGAGTTTGCTGCAGATTAACTTGATGTTCTGGACAACATGGACTCGTACATAGACTGATGTGTTATAAGTTATAATTACGCATTTCTTGTGTGGCCAATAACTTGTAAGGCGATTCATTGATGGCAGTTTCCAGAAAAGACCTTTATAAGGTTCATCAGCATTTTGCAGCATTCAGGTCCTGCCACAGCAAAGTACAAAGAGAACAAGCTGGATCAGAAAAGGTAAAACTGCGCAGAGAAGTAATAGTTATCAGATTATTACAAAATTACAGAAAGAAAAGAAATAAAGAAAATTACAGGCGCAATCATAATATTAATCAGCATTGTGTCCTGGGTGCATGAGCCCTATATCTGGGCAGCTGCCGGCAGGCGCATCATTCACAGTGGATATAAAAAGTCTACACACCCCTGTTAAAATGCCAGGTTTTTGTCATGTCAAAAAATAAGTCCAAGATGAATCATTTCAGAACTTTTTCCATCTTTTAAGTCACCTATAATCTGTACAATTGTAGTGAAAACCAAACTGAAATCTTTTAGGGTGGAAAAATAAAAATAAAGAGCAAAAATAATGTGGTTGCATAAATCTGGACACCCCTAAACTAATACTTTGCATGGCACATCTTGACTTGGCAATTGTTGCCCACTCTTCCTTTCAAAAGCGCTCCAAATCTGTCAGATTGTGAGGGCATCTCCTGTGTACAGCCGTCTTCAGGTCACCCCACAAATTTTCAATGGGATTCAGATCTGTGCTCTGGCTGGGCCATTACAAAACTTGATCTTCTTCTGGTGAAGCCATTCTTTTGTTGATTTGGAGGTTCTGCTTTGGGTGGTTGTTGTGCTGAAAGGTGAAATTCGTCTTCAGCTTTTTAGCAGAGGCCTGCAGGTTTTGTGCCAATAGTGACTGATGTTTGGAACAGTTTATAATTCCCTTCAGCTTGACTAAAGCCCTAGTTCCAGCTGTAGAAATACAGCCCCAAAGCATAATGCTGCCTCCACCATACTCCATAATACTGCCCCCACCATGCTCCATAATACTGCCTCCACTATGCTCCATAATGCTGCCTCCACCATGCTCTATAATACTGCCCCCACCATGCTCCATAATACTGCCCCCACCATGCTCCATAATACTGCCTCCACCATGCTCCATAATGCTGCCTCCACCATGCTCCATAATACTGCCCCACCATGCTCCATAATACTGCCTCCACCATGCTCCATAATGCTGCCTCCACCATGCTCCATAATGCTGCCTCCACCATGCTCCATAATGCTGCCTCCACCATGCTCCATAATGCTGCCCCCACCATGCTCCATAATACTGCCTCCACCATGCTCCATAATACTGCCTCCACCATGCTCCATAATGCTGCCTCCACCATACTCCATAATACTGCCCCCACCGTGCTCCATAATGCTGTCTCCACCATACTCCAAAACACTGCCTCCACCATGCTCCATAATGCTGCCTCCACCATGCTCCATAATACTGCCTCCACCATGCTCCATAATGCTGCCTCCACCATGCTCCATAATACTGCCTCCGCCATGCTCCATAATACTGCCTCCACCATGCTCCATAATGCTGCCTCCACCATGCTCCATAATGCTGCCTCCACCATACTCCATAATACTGCCCCCACCATGCTCCATAATACTGCCTCCGCCATGCTCCATAATACTGCCTCCACCATGCTCCATAATGCTGCCTCCGCCATGCTCCATAATACTGCCTCCACCATGCTCCATAATGCTGCCTCCACCATGCTCCATAACGCTGCCTCCACCGTGCTCCATAATGCTGCCTCCACCATGCTCCATAACGCTGCCTCCACCGTGCTCCATAATGCTGACTCCACCATCCTCCATAACGCTGCCCCCACCATGATTCATAATTCTGCCCCCACCATGCTCCATAATGCTGCCTATACCATGCTCCATAATACTGCCCCACCATGCTCCATAATGCTGCCTATACCATGCTCCATAATACTGCCCCCACCATGCTCCATAATGCTGCCTATACCATGCTCCATAATGCTGCTTCCACCATGCTCCATAATGCAGCCTCCACCATGCTCCATAATACTGCCCCCACCATTCTCCATAATGCTGGCTATACTATGCTCCATAATTCTGCCTCCACCATGTTTCGCTGGGGTATGGTGTTCTTTTGGTGATGTGCAGTGTTGGCTTCGCGCAAAATATACCTTTTGGAATTATGGCCAAAAAGTTCAACCTCGGACTCATCAGACCATAACACATTTTCCCACATGCTTTTGGCAGACTTGATGTAGGTCTTTGCAAAACATAGCCGAGCTTGGATGTTTTTCTTTGTTAGAAAAGGCTTCCATCTTGCCACCTTACCCCACAGCCCAGACATATGAACAAAATGGGAGATTGTTGTCACATGCACCACACAACCAGTACCTGCCAGAAAGTCCTGCAGCTCCTTTAATTTTGCTGTAGGCCTCTTGGTAGCCTCCCGGACTAATTTCCGTCTTGTCTTTTCATCAAGTTTTAAGGGACGTCCAGTTCTTGGTAATGTTACTGTTGTTCCAAATGTAATCCACTTCTTGATGACCGTCTTCACTATGTTCCATGGTATATATAATGTCTTGGAAATTCTTTGGTACCTTTCTCCTGACTGATGTCTTTCAACAATCAGATCCCTTTGATATGTTGTAATCTCTTTAGGGACCACGGCTTTTGCTGTCACATGTAACAAAGAAAATGTCAGGAAAATCCTGATAGAACAGCTGAACTTTATATGGGGTTACTCAGAATCACTAAATAATGGCAGATGTGTACTGGCTACTGTTTAACATGAGTTAAATGTGATTGGCTAATTCTGAACACAACCACATCCCCAATTATAAGAGGATGTTCACACTTATGCAACCACATTCATTGTAGTTTTGTTATTTTTATTTTTCCCCTCTAAATGATTTCAGTTTGTTTTACAATGGAATTGTACAGATTATGGGTCACATTAAAGGTGGAGAAAGTTCTGAAATGATTCATCTTGTACTGATTTTTTGACGTGACAAAAACCTGGCATTTTAACAGGAGTGTGTAGACTTTTTATATCCACTGTACATCTCACATCAAGATGTCGTCATTATTCTTGCGCAAATGCCCTCTGGGGCCAGAGATGCCAATAGCCACATGCATGATATTTGGCTTCACAAATTAATTACTTGATAAACTTATTAATAATTGTACTGATCAATAAATTCTAAGACACTTGCTATAAATATAGAAGGAAATTAAAAATCATCCGAAACCCCTGAGGAAGCCGGTTGTTCCGGTGATATATGTGGGGCAGGGGATGGTTTGTGGACTTCATTGCTTATAGATTGTAATATGTCACTACTGTTATCATTACATTTATACCGTATATCATCATGGAGCCGCGTTTTATTGAAGTCTGGTGATTCATGTAATACGGGTTCTGTACCATGTGGGTTATCTGGATTTCCTCACTGTTCCTTTTCTGTATGCAGATTTTAAATTTTTTATTTAGAAATGTAATTAATAAAGTGTGGCTCTTATTCAGATTGATAACTTTATGTACATTTATAATTTATTGTCTTTGCTGTTTTTGCTTTTCGGTTAAATAAAAAAAAATACACAACAAAATGCAATAATATAATGTGAATTCTGTCTCGTCAGTATCTGAGCAAGAACAGAGAATGGGGAAGGAGGTTTTTGTGCGGCTCTGTATCACTGTGTGACTGGATAGCTCTGACCCTGCTGACAGTAATAATCTGCTGCATCGTCTTCTGTCACTCCTCTGATTGTAAGAGTGAAGTCAGTTCCAGATCCGGATCCACTGAACCTCTCCGGGATTCCAGATTGTCGAGTGTTTGCCCAATAGATGAGAAGTTTTGGAGGCTGCCCGGGTTTCTGCTGGTACCAGGCTAGGAGATCCTTATAAGCCCAACTGGAATATATACCGGAACTGGCCTTACATGAGACGGTGACTGTATCTCCCGGTGACACCGTTATATATTCTGGTCTCTGAGTCATCACAATCTCTCCACAGGAAACTTGGAGCAGAAAGAGAAGAGATAATGGTGACAATCATTGATAGAAATGACATGTGATCATTCTCCTCTTACTACATGTATACAGTGATGTTCTATATATTCTCATCTATCCCATATAGTATAAACCTCACTGGACATTACCTTGTATGTAAAGATACAGCACACAGAGCAGATATCTCAGGGAAACCATCTTCATTGTTCTGGACGTCACAGACACAGATCATTGGGTTCACGTCTTATTTATATCACATGAAATCTACAGGGAAATAGTCTGAGAGATTATGTAAAGCAGGGAATATTCAAATCATCCAGATTAGAAGAGATTTATAAGATTTATCTTCAATTTGATAGAAAACAAATAAAAGGTGACTTGAAGTTTTCCCACATTCGTGATTAGAAAAGATTGAATCCACTTTACACATAAGATTTATAGTTGTAATTTTTCAGTTCTACTGGAGCAGCACAAGTTCTATGTATAATGATGTCACTTACTGAGAGCCTCATACAGCCAAATCCCTGTATAAATGTATGAGATTAATGTCACATGTCATATCTCCTTCCATTATTTACTAGACTCCAAATATTAATGACAGGGAAGCAAATCACATTATTTCACATAATTCCCCAACCGCAGATGAGAGAGGATTGTGGGATATGTCTCCGACACTGACTATAGATATCACTTATAAAGGTTGTTCTTTAAGTGTCGGCTCTTTCCAGAAACGGCGCCACAACCGCCCATGGGCTATGACTGGTATTGCAGTTCTGCCCCATACACTGGATGAGTATTAATACCAGACACAGCCGGTGGACAGATAAGTCATTGTTTCCGATAAATAAGCAGACCCTTTTTCTAATCCTGGAAGTCACTAGTTACTTTATTTAGAAGTTGACAGGATCCATATTGGAGAATGTATTTGCCTAACAAGTCACATGTACACAGTAATATACACAGTAATATACACAGTAATATACACAGTAATGTACACAGTAATGTACACAGTAATATACACAGTAATGTACACAGTAATATACACAGTAATGTACACAGTAATATACACAGTAATGTACACAGTAATGTACACAGTAATATACACAGTAATATACACAGTAATGTACACAGTAATGTACACAGTAATATACACAGTAATGTACACAGTAATGTACACAGTAATGTACACAGTAATATACACAGTAATGTACACAGTAATATACACAGTAATGTACACAGTAATGTACACAGTAATGTACACAGTAATATACACAGTAATGTACACAGTAATGTACACAGTAATGTACACAGTAATATACACAGTAATGTACACAGTAATATACACAGTAATGTACACAGTAATGTACACAGTAATATACACAGTAATATACACAGTAATGTACACAGTAATATACACAGTAATATACACAGTAATATACACAGTAATATACACAGTAATGTACACAGTAATATACACAGTAATGTACACAGTAATGTACACAGTAATGTACACAGTAATATACACAGTAATGTACACAGTAATATACACAGTAATGTACACAGTAATATACACAGTAATATACACAGTAATATACACAGTAATGTACACAGTAATATACACAGTAATATACACAGTAATGTACACAGTAATATACACAGTAATATACACAGTAATATACACAGTAATGTACACAGTAATGTACACAGTAATGTACACAGTAATGTACACAGTAATATACACAGTAATGTACACAGTAATATACACAGTAATGTACACAGTAATGTACACAGTATTGTACACAGTAATATACACAGTAATGTACACAGTAATGTACACAGTAATGTACACAGTAATATACACAGTAATATACACAGTAATATACACAGTAATGTACACAGTATTATACACAGTAATGTACACAGTAATATACACAGTAATGTACACAGTAATATACACAGTAATATACACAGTAATATACACAGTAATGTACACAGTAATATACACAGTAATATACACAGTAATGTACACAGTAATATACACAGTAATGTACACAGTAATATACACAGTAATGTACACAGTAATATACACAGTAATATACACAGTAATGTACACAGTAATATACACAGTAATGTACACAGTAATGTACACAGTAATGTACACAGTAATATACACAGTAATGTACACAGTAATGTACACAGTAATGTACACAGTAATATACACAGTAATGTACACAGTAATATACACAGTAATGTACACAGTAATATACACAGTAATGTACACAGTAATGTACACAGTAATGTACACAGTAATATACACAGTAATGTACACAGTAATATACACAGTAATGTACACAGTAATGTACACAGTAATATACACAGTAATGTACACAGTAATGTACACAGTAATATACACAGTAATGTACACAGTAATGTACACAGTAATGTACACAGTAATATACACAGTAATGTACACAGTAATGTACACAGTAATATACACAGTAATATACACAGTAATGTACACAGTAATGTACACAGTAATATACACAGTAATGTACACAGTAATGTACACAGTAATATACACAGTAATGTACACAGTAATGTACACAGTAATGTACACAGTAATATACACAGTAATGTACACAGTAATGTACACAGTAATATACACAGTAATATACACAGTAATGTACACAATAATGTACACAGTAATGTACACAGTAATGTACACAGTAATATACACAGTAATGTACACAGTAATATACACAGTAATGTACACAGTAATATACACAGTAATATACACAGTAATATACACAGTAATGTACACAGTAATATACACAGTAATGTACACAGTAATGTACACAGTAATATACACAGTAATATACACAGTAATGTACACAGTAATATACACAGTAATGTACACAGTAATGTACACAGTAATATACACAGTAATGTACACAGTAATATACACAGTAATATACACAGTAATGTACACAGTAATATACACAGTAATGTACACAGTAATATACACAGTAATATACACAGTAATGTACACAGTAATGTACACAGTAATGTACACAGTAATATACACAGTAATGTACACAGTAATATACACAGTAATGTACACAGTAATATACACAGTAATGTACACAGTAATGTACACAGTAATATACACAGTAATATACACAGTAATGTACACAGTAATATACACAGTAATATACACAGTAATGTACACAGTAATATACACAGTAATATACACAGTAATGTACACAGTAATATACACAGTAATGTACACAGTAATATACACAGTAATGTACACAGTAATATACACAGTAATGTACACAGTAATGTACACAGTAATGTACACAGTAATATACACAGTAATGTACACAGTAATATACACAGTAATGTACACAGTAATGTACACAGTAATGTACACAGTAATATACACAGTAATGTACACAGTAATATACACAGTAATGTACACAGGTTGCAAGGTTTTTTTTGGTTGTTTGCAAGGGGGGTCTAAGCATCTCGCTGACTGCAAAGGGCTTTATGGGGGGATTATCTGCAAGGGGGGTCTGAACATCTATGACTGCTCAGAGCCCTCAGCAGTGAGAGTCAGATCCCCAAACTTGCAATATACTTCATCCCCATAGAGCCCTCAGCAGTCAGTCAGATGCTGAGACCTAGGGCCAGCATCAGCACCCACTGCCCTTTAGGGGTCTCTTTCGGCCGGCGGGTGCTTCCTTATCCTGTCGTCATGGCTCCTCCAGGAGCAGAATCCCTGGCCAGAGCATTCGGCAATGCTCTGGCCGGGGATTCCACTGTTAGAGGGAGCCCCAATGGCATTATCTCCGGGAAGAGATGTGTGTGGCACTATTTACAAGGAGGTGTTTGTAGCTTTATCTACAGGGGGCTGTGTGTGGCATTATCTACAGGGGGCAGTGTGTGGTATTAGCTACAGGGGGTTGTGTGTGTCATTATCTACAGGGGGCTATGTGTGGCATTATATACTGGAGGATGTGTGGCATTATCTACAGGGGGCTGTGTGTGGCATTATCTACAGGGGGCAGTGTGTGGCATTATCTAGAGGGGATATGTGTGTGGCATTATGTACCGGGGGCTATGTGTGGCAATATCTACAGGGGGCTGTGTATGGCATTATCTACAGGGGGGGGTGTGTGTGGCATTATCTACAGGCAGTGTGTGTGTGGCATTATCTACAGGGTCGTGTGGCATTATCTACAGGGAGTAGTGTGTGGCATTGTCTACAAGGGGCTGTGTGTGGCATTATCTACAGGGGGTGTGTGTGGCATTATCTACAGGGGGCTGTATGGCATTATCTACAGAGGGGACTGTATATATCGGGGAATAAAACGGGTGCCTAACCTCTATATGGGGGCATAAACAAGGCCTAACTTTTATATGGGGCACAGACTGGAGGCCTAACTTCTATATGGGGGCACAAACTGCCGTTTTACTGCAGCTTTAAGTGAGTTCCCCCGCAAAGGAACACACTAAGTCTGTGTTGCCCAAGGGCCCACACAAACCTGGAGCCGGTCCTGCCCAGGTATATTTAAAGCAGAATCATCTCCCAGTAATTCAAATTGGGGAGAGAAAAGAAATCCACTTCCAGACGATCCAAGATCTCTTTTAAAATTGCATCCCAGAATTTTACAACTGCCGAGCAGCTCCAAAGGATGTGCATATAGTCGGCCTCCACAACCCACATCTGGGACAGTTAGATGACTTTTATTTATAGATTCTATTCAGAAACACCGGATTGTAAGAAAGTCTGTGAACTATAAAAATGTATGAATTGGTGATCCCTGTTAATGAGGCTCTGCGATCAAAGGAACCTGGTTGATCCTGCCAGTAGCATATGCTTGTCTCAAAGATTAAGCCATGCACCTGTAAGTACACACGGCCGGTACAGTGAAACTGCGAATGGCTCATTAAATCAGTTATGGTTCCTTTGATCGCTCGGGAGAAGGCATAACACTATTTGCCTGGACACATATAAAAGGAAAATAGGAGGTTTCCCAGTCCCCAGCTACAGGATCAAGATGGACTTGGATACACTATAGAATGGGTAGGGGGGTGGATTACCCCAAAATATACCTTTTGAAAAACCTCTTCCTTATGCAGTAATATTTGGAGCTTTGCATTTACTCTGTACAAACGTATAGAATGTCAGTTTTCTCTCACAAAAGAGAGCACATTTTTAGCTTATAAATTTGTCCTGTGTATGTTTTTGCACATTTTTAAACAAATAAGAAGTAAAGTTATATTTTATAAGCTCTATCCTTATTCCAGTGATTCTTTATTAATTCTAAATAGAGTATTTATACTACAAAAAACCTTTGGTGGAAGGAATAAAAATACCACCTGACATCTATGTAAATTATAGCAGAAATCTATGCCAACTCTGCTACTCACACAGAAAATCCAGCCAGCTCTCTCGCCAGCCTGCTGCACCTGTATACAGTTGTAACTACGTGATGTACCTCTCACACTGAGAATTACATTATAGGGGGCAGGCTTTTCTAGAGCCCGTTATATTTTTTCACACAATGGGTTTTATTGCTAGTGTATATAATATTTTGGCACAATCAGAGACCACAAACAAACAGTACATATTGTTAATCTGAAAGTAAAAGTTAAAGTGGTTATGCTAAGTTCCTGCTTAGTTTCATCTTCTTCTGGGATATTCCCGCTGGGGCTTCACCAACGTTCCACAGCCACCCCCCACCTTACAACGTATTAGTTGGGTAGTCACTGAGCTTTGTGAGTGAGAGGAGAACACCTTGGAGGGATAAGCAGGAGGCTGTAGATGGTGCTCGATGCCATGAGGAGCGCAGATCAATGTTCTCACAGCACATTTTTACGCCGTCCATGACTGAGCGGAGTTTAAGACGCCAGATATTTTGGAGCCTACAACCTCCTGAAATGTAAATCTGATTCTGCCTAAAAAGCATTTCAGCCTCTGGATATAAACAGAAACATTTTCCCATTCACAGACAGCAAACAGAGATCCTGTTGAATTGAAACACAAAGTATATTAGAAAGCTGCATAACTTTTCATCCTACAATGATTCCGCTTTATTTACCGAAGAACATAAATCCCCTTCACGCACCGTTATCTATAGATTATATAACATCATCACACTAGAAAGAAGCTGTAATGTCTGTAACCACTGAACGCAACGTTAACTTTATTCTTCATGTACGAGGACAACTACTGTAATCACAATGAGGAAGGAGGTTTTTGTGCGGCTCTGTATCACTGTGTGAGAGGATTGCTATAACCCTGCTGACAGTAATAATCTGCTGCATCGTCTTCTGTCACTCCTCGGATTGTTAATGTGAAAGACGTTCCAGATCCAGATCCAGTGAACCGGTCCGGGACTCCTGTATGTCGGGCGGTTGCTCTATAGATAAGAAGTGTTGGCCGTTGTCCTGATTTCTGTTGGTACCAGTGTAAGTAGTTGTCTACACCAGAACTGGCTGTACATGAGATGGTGACTGTATCTCCGGGGGACACAGACGTATAATCTGGAGATCGGGTCAGTACAATCTGTGCACAGAATCCTGAGGATAAAGAAGAGGAGACATGAATGTATTTCTATCATAGCTGTAATATGTCATCTGTGCTGCTGTACGTTACACTGTGTCAGTAACTCTCACCATGAATAGAAATCAGTAAGACGCACAGCAGAAGCCCCTGAGAAGCCATCTTTATGTCTCTGGAGTGACAGGCACAGACTATAGAGATGTCACCTGTACAATGTGTCCTATATAACAGCTGTCACCCCTGGAGGAGATGTCCCCTGAGAGCAGATACACAAATATCACATGTAAATCATTTTATGCGTCTTAATCTCTGAACTTCCTCATATAACGACATTCATCAGATACAAGCCAACAAATAAGTATCTAATGATGAAAATCCAGCCGCTCATTCTCAATGACATTTCTGTTCTTTATTATTGACTTTACACGCTGGTGGTTTTCTGGACATCGGATCCCTATCGTGTACACAGGAATATAATTATGTCAAAAATGTATTTATTTTTATCTATGAGTCCGGGTAGAGTTAGTGATAAGACCAATGAAACAAAGCATCCTATGTCATTGTATTCTGTCACACTGGATATTCTCTGTATTTAATCATTAGAGGGGCTATCTGATGTACAAAACCCATTTCCAAGACCGGTTTATTGAGGAGAATTTGTCATTTGGGGTCCCATCTATTATCCACAGTTTCTACAAACAGTGATTCTTACTCTGGTGGATCAAACATTTATGTGCATTACATATACAGCCCGTTTATTTCAATGAGTATCATGTAATGCTTCATTTCCCCTGTGGTGGCGCTGATGGGAAATAAAACACCTGCTGCTGAGTTCTACCATAGATAACAGATGATCGCTGTGGGTCTCAGCAGCAGGAAAATCTGCGATCACGGAATAGTAGAAAAAACCTTCAAACAAAAGAAGACTACAAAGCGGACAACCAGTATAAGATAAATGGAGGATGACAATCATTATCAAGAATGTGCACAAATCGTTATGAGCGGCTAATATACTTTTGCCTCTTTATATCTATTCCATGTACATTGCTTTTTCATGTAACCTGTATCACACATTTTTTTTATTTATTATTAAAACGAGAATTACAAAAAACATAATATATAAATGGAGGATGGTCCGGACACTGGCACATGAAGTGAGTCCCGTCTACCTCAGATTTGTAATCTCGTTTTATTACATCTCCACTTTATTTCATGAAGAAGAGACATGGATGTTTTCTGGGTGCCGGTTCTGATTTAAGCTGACACAGACTGATGTCATTGTGTGATTTATCTCAGATCAGTTATAGAAAAGAAAACCCCTCACCAAGCTTAAGAGCCGCCATATCTGTATCCAATGCGGCAACAAATCACGTCATATATTTGTTGAATATGTAAAATCTCTAAAATTATAAATCAGAACAAAAGTCAATTAATAAAGTAATGAAATGTGTGAGTCTAGTCAGATATAAAGAACTTACATATTATAACTTGGTGTTGCCGGGTTTATGGTGGAGCTGCTGGATTTTAGTTTACCCATAAGATCTCTGCTGGTGACTAATATTATTATAGACGACTATTCACACCCGCAACTGCTGCTTTTATGGATGTCCAGTGGAAAACTGCTAGTAACTAACTGTAAAGTTGGAACGTCCCAGAGATTTTATATTATATCCTGGAAAACATTATATTTATTAAAGAAAAACAAAAATTAAAAAAAAAAACTACAAAATCTGAAAAAAGAACACGGCTCTCCCAGCAATACAAACCATACCAATAGCCTGTCTTGATTAAATCACATACAAAACAATATAATATAAAGAAATTATCAAAATGAGTAAAATGAAAATAAAAGAAAAATAATTTATACACAATTTTCCCCTAATAATAATTAAGACTAAAACATGAATTCCCAGGACATGAGAAAATCAGATCTGTCTAATAAAAATAGCAGGAGAGTCGTCTACAATAGAAATGAAATGAACGAATGACTGAAAAATAATAACTAATAAATAATAATTTTACTTTATGTCTTTTCTTAGCTTCCAGCCAATCAGACACATCTTTCTATATCTCTATGTTATAGGCTGAGGTATATCCAGTTCCAGCCAATCAGACACATCTTTCTATATCTCTATGTTATAGGCTGAGGTATATCCAGTTCCAGCCAATCAGACACATCTTTCTATATCTCTATGTTATAGGCTGAGGTCTATCCAGTTCCAGCCAATCAGACACATCTTTCTATATCTCTATGTTATAGGCTGAGGTATATCCAGTTCCAGCCAATCAGACACATCTTTCTATATCTCTATGTTATAGGCTGAGGTCTATCCAGTTCCAGCCAATCAGACACATCTTTCTATATCTCTATGTTATAGGCTGACGTATATCCAGTTCCAGCCAATCAGACACATCTTTCTATATCTCTATGTTATAGGCTGAGGTATATCCAGTTCCAGCCAATCAGACACATCTTTCTATATCTCTATGTTATAGGCTGAGGTCTATCCAGTTCCAGCCAATCAGACACATCTTTCTATATCTCTATGTTATAGGCTGAGGTATATCCAGTTCCAGCCAATCAGACACATCTTCCTATATCTCTATGTTATAGGCTGAGGTATATCCAGTACAGGCTCCTCCTGGTGGTAATAATTCAGCACTGGACAGCTCCGATAATCAGAACTATTATTCATTATATGTAAACCTTCAGATGTCTGACTTGTGACGTGGAGTTGATATAATCTGTGCAGTAAAGTTCCTTGAATTTGGCAAATTATGGGCAAGAATTCCTGATGTCAAATGAGGAATGAAGAGACTTTAATCTTGAATAGTTTGACCTAAGGAGGGATCCAAGTCAGTGGGAGATTAATTTGGGACAGTGTCTATTATTTTATAATAACCTGATCATTTATCTTCTGACTGATCCCACAGATTATGGATTATTGGAAATCTACTGTTGTTTTGTGACTATCTTCATGTTTTACAGAATATTGTCTGTCAGTTATTAACACTTTGATGACATATAACAAGTGCGCTCCTCATAAGCGGCAGGAACTTTCCCCATCATGATGATATTATTTGTCATGTTGATCACAAGGGGCACTGCCACTATGTCCATGTGATGAGGAGCGGACAATGTCTGTAATACACAGCCGCAGCCTCGCTGTAACTGCGGAGATCACACAAACTCTTATCACATCCGTTATGGATCAAGACCTACAAGGACAGGGACACTTCACAGGGAATTCCTGTACCATGAACAATGCCCAGACCATTTATAGGGGACGTCCCTTGGTTTACTCTAATAACTGCCTGAGTGCTGTTAGTATACAGGCCGATGTACTGACTTATAGATATATACTCCTACATTACAGTGACAACTAAAGAATCCTCCTTTTGGAATTATTTTTTTTTTTTAAATTAAATCTAATTTAATAGCAGTAATAAAATTACACACATTTCTTTACAATAAATAAATGTATTAAATATAAGAACCAAGACATGAAATAACAGACACATATTTGGTGTCCTCAAAACTATAATATTCTGTACAACACATTTATGATATAATTGATGATGATCGTGTTCGGCATGAAACAAAATAATAAAAAATATGTCAGAATTGCTGTTTTCATATATTTTTACTTTAAATTAAACGCTAATCTATATGTACCAAAGAATGATATGTGAATACAGGACAACTTGTCCCACAACACACAAGTCCTTTACAGCTATGTCAGCCTAAGAGTATAAAATATAGGACCATAAACAGAAAAAAATAAAAAAATGGTCATGTCCTCACGGAGTTAAAGAGGATTTATCACTAGTTTAGTAATGCCCTATATTCTAGATAATTGAATAGACACTGCCACACTGATAATACTAGTGAAGATTGTGTCCCAAAATGTTTATTATTTGAAAAGTTCTGAGCTTTTTCTAAATTTGCAAATGAGGCTATACGTGACAAATGGACGTCACCAGCAGCGATTCTCCTGAGGTGGAGCCTCCTCACAGCCTCTGACGCTGTCCTATCAGCATGAAGCTGCTTCACACAGTGTGAGAGACTGAGGCTGGAGGGAAGGGCGATCACTTCAAATAGCCATATCTCAGGCAGTTGATCACTTAGCACAGTGGTTCTGGTGGCATATGAAAGAGGAGATTCTAATTTTTAATATGACACCAGTTGAAAACACAGTCGGGAATGGAAGCTGTATACTATATGATCATGCTCTAATGATGGGCAGGGTAGGGGGAGAAGCTGTATTCTGATTGGATAGCGTCATACAGAAAACATTACACCACCCAGAGGGAACAGAAAGAGTCACCTCCTATATGGCAAGTTTAGCCAAATTAGTATATTTAGAAAAATGCTCATAACTCTGCAAATAATAAAAGTACATATGAATACGCTCATGTATAATCTGAGTACTATACCAAATGCGGGGCAGGAATTAGGTTGCTAGATTGCAAGCATAGCTGTGAGTTCAGACAGAGATGAACTTTTCATGGGTCTGATCCGTTATAGCAACTACTCCCCCTTAACAAACCAAGTATTTTAGGTGGAATATAGGACGGAAGCTTTGTGTTATCTATAATAATTTTTTAAGATATATTTAATAAAAGTGAGATTTTATTTTATTACATCCACAAGAGAGTCAGTGAGTTTATCTAGCAGAGGAGGATAAGCATATCATATCTAGTCGTACAATGAATTGCTTAAAGAAGAACTCCCATGAGAATTTGTATTGCTATGCCCATTTGTAATGGGCATCTTGTGCATCTTGTGCATGTAAACTATATTTATTTTTTCACCGAGCGTCTATCTTCAATCCATGGGCTGTGTTTGTCTTCCGTGTTCAGTCACGTGACCTGTAAACTGACTTTCCGATTCACACAGCAACTTATATGTGGACCGGAAGTCCGTTTTTCTATTTAAGTCTATGAGACTTCACATTTAGCTGATTAGTTTACCACATACCGCTGTTTCCTTTCTTCTTTTTCCTCTGATCTTAACATATCCTGAGATGTGTGGTGCAAAATAACCAACCTTTAAAAAAAGCAGGACTTTGTGATACTTTGTCTTGAGATGTCTATCTTATATGTGTCTATGAGTGGCTACCCAGTGGCTGTGATGTGAATTGCAGCCTATCAAGGGTTTTGCAAGCATGTCGCGATATTGAATTGAATTTGTTTCATGATAAATTGTCCTTTACCAAATTCAAGCAAAGATAAGAGTGGATACGTGTAAAAGCAAGATGGCAGAACCTGTTGTCAACTGATTCCAATTAGTCCTATATTGGAAGTGATTTGTGACAGTGTTAGTTATGGGCATTATATTTATATTATATTTATTAATCAAAATGAAACCACTATGTTTTGGGTTTGTTGGCATTATATAGGGAAAAACCTAACAACACTTGTCCACGATGTTGTTGTTATAAGCAAAGAAATAATATCATATAAAATAATCCTCTAATTCTGAATATCTCCGAGTTTAATGGTATGAAATATATAGAATACCCATCAAGACATATATAGGCAACAAATGTAGAAATGTAGGTCACCAATAGTACAAGTAAAGTGTCAGGGTAACCTTTTCCCTGTTATTTCACACCGAATAGCCACCTCTGTAAATTGGAAACTGAGTGCATGCGTGGAAGAAATATACCAGGCAGACAAATGGTGGTACAGATCCTCCCTCAGTGAAGTAGGAAGTGAAGACTAAACTTTATTGAACAAAGAAACACAAATGTCTCCTCCCTAGAGATGTGGGACGTTCTTAAGCCCCATTGGCTCTATTCAGCTGTAAGTTCATCTGTACACTCCTCTTGCATTCCAGGGGCGGTGTCTTCCATAGGCGTGTTCCTCATACAGCCTCTATTGTTCCATGGATTCAATTTCTTTGTGAAATATACTGATATATATATATATATATATATTTATATATATAGTCGCCTCTTCACTGTAGACGTTGCGCAGGGCGTTTTTCGGGTACTATTTAACGAAGCTGCTAGTTTAGGACCTGTGAGGCGTCTATTTCTCAAACTAGAGACTCTAATGTACTTGTCTTGTTGCTCAGTTGTGCAGCGGGGCCTCCCACTTCTCTTTCTACTCTGGTTAGAGCCTGTTTGTGCTGTCCTCTGAAGGGAGTAGTACACACCGTTGTAGGAAATCTTCAGTTTCTTGGCAAGTTCTCGCATGGAATAGCCTTCATTTCTAAGAACAAGAATAGACTGTCGAGTTTCACATGAAAGCTCTCTTTTTTTAGCCATTTTGAGAGTTTAATCTAACCCACAAATGTAATGCTCCATATTCTCAACTAGCTCAAAGGAAGGTCAGCTTTATAGCTCCTCTAAACAGCAAAACTGTTTACAGCGGTGCTAGCATAATTCCACAAGGGTTTTCAAGTGTTTTCTAATCATCCATTAGCCTTCTAACACAGTTAGCAAACACAATGTACCATTAGAACACTGGAGTGATGGTTGCTGGAAATGGGCCTCTATACACCTATGTAGATATTGCATTAAAAACCAGACGTTTGCAGCTGGAATAGTCATTTAGCACATTAACAATGTATAGAGTGCATTTCTGATTAATTTAATGTTATCTTCATTGAAAAAAAACTGTGCTTTTCTTGCAAAAATAAGGACATTAAACTTTTGACCCTAAACTTTTGAGCGGTAGCGTATATATGTATATATATATATACACATATATATATATATATATATATATATATATATATATATATAAAAGTAGAGCATGCTTGATAAAGGTCCTATTGTTGGACAGAAACTTCGCTGTTTGTTGGCTGAATAAACAACTTTATTTTCACCACTTTGAGTGCTGCAAGATCTCTACTTTTATATACTACCTAGTCCTTGGATCTGGATGGCTTGCTTGGCACCTGTGCATCTTCTCTAGTGAGTGCTGCTGTTTTCTTTTGTTGCTATATATATATATATATATATATATATATATATATATATATATATATATATACAGTGAAGGAAATAAGTATTTGATCCCTTGCTGATTTTGTAAGTTTGCCCACTGTCAAAGTCATGAACAGTCTAGAATTTTTAGGCTAGGTTAATTTTACCAGTGAGAGATAGATTATATTTAAAAAAAAACAGAAAATCACATAGTCAAAATTATATATATTTATTTGCATTGTGCACAGAGAAATAAGTATTTGATCCCCTACCAACCATTAAGAGTTCAGCCTCCTCCAGACCAGTTACACGCTCCAAATCAACCTGGTGCCTGCATTATAGACAGCTCTTACATGGTCACCTGTATAAAAGACTCCTGTCCACAGACTCAATTCATCAGTCTGACTCTAACCTCTACAACATGGGCAAGACCAAAGAGCTTTCTAAGGATGTCAGGGACAAGATCATAGACCTGTACAAGGCTGGAATGGGCTACAAAGCCATAAGTAAGACGCTGGGTGAGAAGGAGACAACTGTTGGTGCAATAGTAAGAAAATGGAAGACATAAAAATGACTGTCAATCGACATCGATCTGGGGCTCCATGCAAAATCTCACCTCGTGGGGTATCCTTGATCCTGAGGAAGGTGAGAGCTCAGCCGAAAATTACACGGGGGGGGGGGGGGGACTTGTTAATGATCTCAAGGCAGCTGGGACCGCAGTCACCAAGAAAACCATTGGTAACACATTACGCCGTAATAGATTAAAATCCTGCAGTGCCCGCAAGGTCCCCCTGCTCAAGAAGGCACATGTACAGGCCCGTCTGAAGTTTGCAAATGAACATCTGGATGATTCTGAGAGTGATTGGGAGAAGGTGCTGTGGTCAGATGAGACTAAAATTGAGCTCTTTGGTATTAACTCAACTCGCCGTGTTTGGAGGAAGAGAAATGCTGCCTATGACCCAAAGAACACCGTCCCCACTGTCAAGCATGGAGGTGGAAACATTATGTTTTGGGGGTGTTTCTCTGCTAAGGGCACAGGACTACTTCACCGCATCAATGGGAGAATGGATGGAGCCATGTACCGTCAAATCCTGAGTGACAACCTCCTTCCCTCCATCAGGACATTAAAAATGGCTCGTGGCTGGGTCTTCCAGCATGACAATGACCTGAAACATACAGCCAAGGCAACAAAGGAGTGGCTCAAAAAGAAGCACATTAAGGTCATGGAGTGGCCTAGCCAGTCTCCAGACCTTAATCCCATCGAAAACTTATGGAGGGAGCTGAAGATCCGAGTTGCCAAGTGACAGCCTCGAAATCTTAATGATTTACAGATGATCTGCAAAGAGTAGTGGGCCAAAATTCCATCTAACATGTGTGCAAACCTCATCATCAACTACAAAAAATGTCTAAATGCTGTGCTTGCCAACAAGGGTTTTGCCACCAAGTATTAAGTCTTGTTTGCCAAAGGGATCAAATACTTATTTCTCTGTGCACAATGCAAATAAATATATATAATTTTGACTATGTGATTTTTTTTTGATTTTTTTTATATATAATCTATCTCTCACTGGTAAAATTAACCTAGCCTAAAAATTCGAGACTGTTCATGTCTTTGACAGTGGGCAAACTTACAAAATCATCAAGTGATCAAATACTTATTTCCTTCACTGTATATATATATGTAAGGATAATATTTTTGCAAACAATATACATGGTAATGATCCCTGACAAAAGCACTAACCAATATATCAAAAAATATCTTTATTTAGAAAATATTATATAAAACCATACATAGACCGTCACATACAATACAAAACAACACATAATAAAAATGTGGTAGTGGTATGAGGAATCAAAACATGTATCACATTACATATACATGTGATCGGGCGACATAATATCTAGGTATTAACAACACTGTACAACAAACACCTCAAAAATGATCGATACATAAATATGCAATCATCGGTTAAAGAGTTCAAGTGAAAAGGTCAAAGAATGATCCAAAATCCAAGATCAAATACATTTTAGATACCAACCCGTGTTTTGCATGTCTGCCCCTCAATAATCAACCACAAGCACAACACGACACCCCGACGTACGTTTCTCCGTCAGATTTTTCAAGGGGTAATGATCAGTGAGAAGTCATGAGTATATATAGGGGGGAACGCTGTAACACATTCCAATCAGAGGGCACCATTCATACCACAAGCAGGTGAAACACACATCAACAATCGCATTAGCCTAGAATATCTATTAGTAGTTCACATGTACACGTGCAGCGCTGCCATGATCACATCACACCGGAACAGCAGAGAGGTAAGTATGTCCTCAAATGGCGCAAAGGGGAGGGACCAGAGCGGCGCACACGCAACACACGAGCAGATGTGGCCATGTTAGAAAAGGGCAAAGTTGCCAGGTTTATAATACTCTCAAGCAGAGAGTGTTAATACTGTGCTAACCTGATCTCGTCAGCCCGAAGCAACAGGGAGGCGACATCAACAAGAAGTGAACGTCCGCATCACCACATTGCAACGGAGGGAGGAGACCAGGACAGCACGTATAGAATACAGAAGTACATATGTGCATATTGCATAGGGGTATATTTCACCCATCGTATATATTTGTAATTCATCATATAGACATAATGGCAGCCACTATAGGAATATCAATTACAGATGTAAATGCAGACGTCATAGAATATTTTATAAAATAAGAAGCATATAAAACATCACAACACAAATGCATCGGAATCCGTCATTTTATCAATATAATAACCGTATAAATAATGTATATCATCACAGCTTAATATGAATATAACGAGGATATTCAGACAGAAAATCCTCAATATAGTCATAGAATATTAATAATTAAATACTTAATTAATGGTGGAGCAAACAAGTCAGTAAAAATGTATAAAATAAAATCACCAAAAAGTGACCACACGTGTAAAAAATAAAAAGTACAGATAATGAGAACATAATATACAGACCTCCACCCTGTGAAAAAGAATTCTATTACAATCACATTATACACAAAAAAAAATGTGAATATTATAACCAGTCAATAGACTGTGTGAATAATAAAAATATATCATCAACCCCAATGGATTGTATGTATATCAAATAACAGGGTGTTATAGGAGACCAATACATATGCTAAATGTTACTTAGTATACATATATATGGATATATTCGTGCACATTTGAATATAGGATATACCAATATCGCTACTTAAAAAGGTATATACTGTACATACCTCAATATGAATGGCCAATAATAAGCCATAGACTGAATGCAGGTGCACCACCCAAAAAGGGAGAAAAAAATGCCCCTTGAAAAAGCTGACGATGAAAAGTTATACAAAAATATATATACATGAGACATATCACGTTACAATATCACAGGCTAAAACAACTAGAGATGCAATAGGTCACACTAACAAGTCAGCAGACATCCACTGGGCTCATAGAATATAAAGAAAACCATTTCAAATTAAAGACTTGCACCCAACGAAATCCACCAGAGGTAACGGAATCAATAATACCAACAGCAAGCCAAGCTATAGCCAAAGATGAAAAACACTAGCCTTAAGATAAAATACTGGCAAACAAATCACCCACAGAATTACTTGGAAATTGATAACCAGAAAGTACCACCCCAATGTCACAGACATATTCCTCACTGACATTAATGGTGTCTGTATAACAGGACATATAGAAAAACTTTATAGAACTATAGATACTGCAAGACGCCATCATTAAAAGAAATTATGCAAAGGACATCCTCTCATTTTAGCCAGACGGAGAACTGGTCTTTCATTTCGCCACCACGAGATCCAATGATGATTCTCTCTATACCACAAACACGTAGATCTTGCCATCTGTTGTTGTGTTGTTCCTAAAAGTGCCTAGGGATAGGTTTTAGTTGTTGAATCTTCTCCCAATCATTGCATTCACTTGTCCCTGCTTTCTTGATGTCCCTCACGTGTTCCTGAATACGTGCTCTCATCTCTCTTGTGGTCATCCCCACATATGAGTGACCACAAGGGCAGGTCGCCATATACACCACCCCCGTGGTACTACAAGTAATGAAATGTACAATTTTGAAGGATTTCTGGTTGAGAGTCAGAGAAAGTATTTGTTTTTGTAATCAACTGGCAAAAAGAGCAATGGCCACAAGGGAATGACCCCCAAGCAGGTCCCTTGGAACCAAAGAGACAGGTGTCTGATTTCAGAGCACTATGATGTCTATGAACCAAATGATCTCTCAAAGTCTTACTCCTTTTAGCTGTCAGTTGTGGTTCTGGGGGTAGACATTTTTTTTAAATCAGAGTCTGATTACCTGGTGTTTGCTGCCTGGCAAAGTCATTACAGCCCAGAACAAGGATGTCTATTAGGATCTAAGCGTCTCCTTCACTTACTGTATGTGGTGTCTGTACAAGGGAAGAAGCCAAGTGTAAGGGCAGAGAGGGACAGGGCAGCTGGTGCCTGGACATCACTTATCCACTCGCAGACTTATCAAGTACGGACACAATATTATCCTTTATCTATAAGTCTATGTAGCTGATCTGAAGATCTGAATAAGAAAAAGGAAAAGGGAGAGAGGAGCTGAGGAGAAATTAATGGACTGAGCTAAGACAGCGACATTTACATGTGTCCGCAGCCGACGGGGGATGTAAAAAGTAATAAAGAGCATAAGATTGAAAAAAACAAAAATAAAAAAATACAACTTTTAACAAAAAAAAAAAGAAGGCAAAATTGCAAGAAATCCCTAAAAAAACAAACATTAATAGATTGATTTACTGTACGTTATAGAAAAGATGAGGAAGGAGGTTTTTGTGCGGCTCTGTATCACTGTGTGAGAGGAAGATAGGTGCCCTGCTGACAGTAATAATCTGCTGCATCGTCTTCTGTCACTCCTCTGATTGTAAGAATGAAGTCAGTTCCAGATCCGGATCCAGTGAACCTCTCCGGGATTCCAGATTGTCGAGTGTTTGCCCAATAGATGAGAAGTTTTGGAGGCTGCCCGGGTTTCTGCTGGTACCAGGCTAGGAGATCTTTATTAGCCCAACTGGCATATATACCGGAGCTGGCCTTACATGAGACGGTGACTGTATCTCCCGGTGACACCGTTATATATTCTGGACTCTGAGTCATCACAATCTCTCCACAGGAAACTTGGAGCAGAAAGAGAAGAGATAATGGTGACAATCATTGATAGAAATGACATGTGATCATTCTCCTCTTACTACATGTATACAGTGATGTTCTATATATTCTCATCTATCCCACATAGTATAAACCTCACTGGACATTACCTTGTATGTAACGATACATCACACAGAGCAGATATCTCAGGGAAACCATCTTCATTGTTCTGGACGTCACAGACACAGATCATTGGGTTCACGTCTTATTTATATCACATGAAATCTCCAGGGAAATAGTCTGAGAGATTATGTAAAGCAGGAAATATTCAAATCATCCAGATTAGAAGAGATTTACAGTATGGGCAAATTTAATAAAGATGTTTCATTATTTTTCCATAGATATTATAAGACACAATTTAATTCACCTTATTCATACAATTTTGATTTGTGAAACAGTTTTAACTTTGTAATTTTCCAGGGAAGTACATAACATTATATCATATAAATCTGCACCTACAAACAGACACTGAGAGTTTGTGCCATTAAACCTATGAAGAAGTCGACATTATCCAACTTAGAAATCATTTCTTTGTACAACAGGTCATGTATCCGGTGTATTCAGAAAGATTTCAGACCTCTTCACCTTTTCCACATTTTATCTTACAGCCTTATTAATCTATACACAATACTCCACAATGACAAAACAAAATCAGGGTCGTCAGAAGAATATTAGACATAAAAAATACTGAAATGTCCCATTTACATAAGTATCAGACCCTCTGCAAAGACACTGAAAGTTGACCTCTGGTGTTTGCTGTTTCCATACATCATTCTTTAGATATTTTAATAACTTGATCAGAGTCCAAATTCATTTGATGGGACATAATTTGGAAAGACACACACCCATCTATAGAAGTGCATGTCAAAGAAAGAACAAGTCGAAGGTATTGTCTGTAGACGGCTGATACAGGATTGCGACAAGGCTCAGATCTAGGGAAAGATGATTATAAAAAATTCTGCAGCATTGAAGTTCCTGTAGAACACAATGGTCTCCGCTATTCTTATACTTAAAAAATTTGGCAGCACAAAGATTCTTCTTATAGTTGGTCTTTTGCCTAAACGGAGCAATCGGGGAGAAGGGCTTTAGACACAGAGGTAACCAAAACAATGATGATCAATCTCACCGTTCTCCAAAGTTCATCTCCATTGGAGATAAAAGGACCCACCAGAAGGACACCCATCTCTGCAGCACTACACCAATCAGGTCTTTGTGGTAGTCTCCTCAGACAGAAGCCACTTCTCATCATAAGGCAAATGGCAGCCAACTTGAAAATTACCAAAAATAACTTAAAGGACTCTCAGACCATGTGGAACAAGATTCACCTCATTGGTCTTAATGCCAAGATATTTGGAGGAATGCAGCCACTGATCATCACTTTGTCAATATCATTTCTATGGTGGAGCAAGATGGCGGCACCTTCATACTTTGTGGATGATTTTTAGTTGTAGAAACTGAGAGACTAGTCAGAATAGAGAGAACGATGAACAGAGCAAAACACAGAGAAATCCTTGATAAAAAAAACTTGCTTCAATGCGTTATGGACCTCAGACTGGGATGAAAATTCACCTTCCACCAGAACAACAACTCTTAGCACACAGCCGACAACACAGGAATAGCTTGACAGCAGGTCTTTAAATGTCCTTCAATGGCAAAGCCACAGTCCAGGTGTGAATCTGATCACACATTTCAGGAGAGGCAAGACAATAGCTGTGTATTAACGTTACCCATCCAACATGACAGAAATGATCTGCAGAGAATTATGGGAGAAAATCCACTATGGTTTGTCAAGCTTGTACATTAAGAAGACTTGAAGGGGACCGGTCACCAGTTCAGTAAAGCCAAATTTCCTACCTCATGTCATAGGCGCTGTCACGCTGATGATGTCAGTGTAATTTGTATCCCAAACCATTTTTTACCCTCCGAGTTATGAGCCATTTTCTCATCATGCTAATTAGGCTATACTAGCCAAAGGGGCGGTAACGCTGATGTTTCACTGGGGGCAGTGTTTTTGTTGGCTGTAGAACGCTGTCCGTTCAACATCATACAGCTTCTCCCTTCCCCTGCACAGCGATAGACTCAGGAAAAGACGCAGCAGACGTTGTTAAAATTGAAACGCTAATTTTTTTTTATTTCCCCACAACATAGCTATGCTGCGACCCAACGGTGGGTTTTCTCAAGGCTTGATTCAAAACCAGGGGAGTAACTAAGAAAGACTGGGCCTCATAGCAAACTCTTGACCGTGGCCCCCCCGGGTGCCACAAGCAGCCCACCTTATAAATAGTGGCCCCTGTAGAATTTGCCATACAGCCCCCCTGTAGACAGTGCTATATAGCCCCGCCTATAGACAGTGTCACACCCCATTTGTAGATAGCACCCCCACCTCCCCGTTGTAGATAGTGCCATACAGCCCCCCTGTAGATATCGCTATAAAGCCCCCACTCTATATAGTGCCAAAGAGACCCCCTCCCTTGTATATAGTGCCACACAGCCCCTCCTTAGTGGAAAGTGCAGCACAGCCCCCCCCTTAGTAGAAAGTGCCACACACAGACCCCTGTAGATTGTGCCACACTCAACCCCCTGTAGATAGTGACAGCCCTCCCCCTTGTGTATAGTCCAACAGAGTCCCCCATGTGTATAGTGCCACACAGCCCCCTTTGTGTATAGTGCCACAAGGCAATGGCGCATCCGCGAAAGTTGTATCAGCCAGCGAGATGTCTCTCAAACATGAAAAGGTGGGTTTGGAGGCAGGACTATCTGACACTTCAATCCATCTAATGAGTAATTAGCATATAGTGTGCGCCGTTTTAAAAGTGGATTTTAAGGATTTTGCTGCATCTGAAAAAAACATACAAGGGAATGTTTGGAAATATTGTCAGGTCATGTATTTCCGCATGGTGGCATCTCAAGGGGTTAAAACTACCTGACAGATTCCTATTAAATACACAATAAATTGAGAACAATTCCATCTGCCCTGCAGATATCCTATATAACTACAGATCCAGAACCAAGCTCTGACATAAATACAGTACCAGAACCAAGCTCAGTACATAAATACAGCACTAGAACCAAGATCAGTACATAAATACAGCACTAGAACCAAGCTAAGTACATATATAGAGCACCAGAACCAAGCTCAGTACATAAATACAGCACTAGAACCAACCATCTCTCCTGGAATTGCCACGCCCTCAAGGCTTGAGGGCCATACAGCGCTTTTTGGGATTCACCAATTTTTACAGACCATTTATTCCAAACGTCTCACCCCTGACTTCCCCTATCTCTAACCTCAGAAGGGCATGAACGCCAAGGTGTGGACTCCCAAGGCAGAGTTCGCATTCAATAGCCTGAAGAGTGCCTTCACGTCAGCCTCTATCCTTCATCATCCGGATGTCTCTCTGCAGTTCTCATTAGAGTTGGATGCATCCTCTGTCGGTGCTGGTGCACTCCTGTTCTAGAGAGGTCCCAAGGGCAAGTCAATGGTATCTGAATATTTCTCTAAGCTCTTCTCTTCCGCAGAACGCAACTACTCGATTGGGGATCGGGAGTTACTGGCCAACAAATTGACTCTGGAAGAGTGGAGACATCTACTAGAGGGCGCAGCTCATCTAATCCTAATTTTTACAGACGTGAAGAATCTGACCTACCTCCAGACAGCCCAATGGCTGAACCCTCGTCAGGCCAGGTGGTCACTGTTCTTTACCAGGTTCCAGATGGAGCTCCATTATCGCCCGGCCGACAAGAATGTGAGGGCCGATTCCTTGTCCAGGTCTTTCGAGATGGAAGACAATGGAGATTCCACAGAGAATTATTGATCCGTCTTGCATTGTCTCTGTCAATCCCCTGCAAGTTGGGGACATTCCTCCAGGGAGACTATATACAACTAGATGCCTATCGGCAAAATAAGCCCTCTTTTTCCAACTATCATGAAAAATTAATTAACATATCTTTATTAAGCTATATAAGCAAACAGACGAACCACATAGAAGTTAAAAGAGCCATGCGTGCTGCTGCAGCTAATCAGCGTAATGCAATATCTGGTAATGTGTATGGATATGGATATTCTAAGTGTCAGCGGCTGCAGAACACTGCACTCAAACTAATAGCTCAGTACTAGGATCCAGCAGTTAAGCATGCTTTTGTAAAATTCAAAGGAGCCCCCCCCCCCCGACATGTTTCGCTACAAATGTAGCATCCTCAGGGGTATAGGGGCTAATGACTGCGCGCCGCGGATTTCCCGTTCCTAAATGCACAGTAAACTATACCGTGTTCCAAATTATTATGCACATTGGATTTAAGTGTCATAAACATTTCATTATTAGTTTTTCAATTAAACTCATGGATGGTTTTGTTTCTTAGGGCTCTTTGGATCATTGTAATCAATCTCAGACACCTGTGATAATTAGTTTGCCAGGTGTGCCCAATCAAAGGAAAACTACTTAAGAAGGACGTTCCACATTATTAAGCAGGCCACAGTTTTCAAGCAATATGGGAAAGAAAAAGGATCTCTCTGCTGCCGAAAAGCGTGAAATAGTGCAATACCTTAGACAAGGTATGAAAACATTGGATATTTCAAGAGAACTTAGGCGTGATCATCGTACTGTGAAAAGATTTGTGGCTGATTCAGAGCACAGACGGGTTCGTTCAGATAAAGCCATAATGAGGAAGGTTTCTGCCAGACAAATTAATAGGATTAGGAGAGCAGCTGCTAAAATGCCATTGTAAAGCAGCAAACAGGTATTTGAAGCCGCTGGTGCCTCTGGAGTCCCGCGAACCTCAAGGTGTAGGATCCTCCAGAGGTTTGCAAGTGTGCATAAAGCTATTATTCGGCCACCCCTAAACAATGCTCACAAGCAGAAACGGTTGCAATGGGCTCAGAAATACATGAAGACTAATTTTCAAACCGTGTTGTTTACTGATGAGTGCCGTGCAACCCTGGATGGTCCAGATGGATGGAGTAGTGGATGGTTGGTGAATGGCCACCATGTCCCAACAAGGCTGCGACATCAGCAAAGAGGTGACGGAGTCATGTTTTGGGCTGGAATCATGGGGAGAGAGCTTGTAGGCCCCTTTAGGGTCCCTGACCCCTGCAAAGTACGTAGAGTTTATGACTGACCACTTTCTTCCGTGGTACAAAAAGAAGAACTGTGCATTCCGTAGCAAAATTATCTTCATGCATGACAATCCACCATCTCATGTTGCAAAGAATACCTCTGTGTCATTGGCTGCTATGGGCATAAAAGGAGAGAAACTCATGGTGTGGCCCCCATGTTCCCCTGACTTCAACCCTATTGAGAACCTTTGGAGCATCCTCAAGCAAAATATCTATGAGGGTGGGAGGTGGTTCACATCAAAACAGAAGCTCTGGGAGGTTATTCTGACATCCTGCAAAGATATTCAAGCAGAAACTGTCCAAATACTCACAAATTCAATGGATGCAAGAATTGTGAAGGTGATATCAGAGAAGGGGTCCTATGTTAACATTTAACTTGGCCTGCTAAGTTTTTTTTGATTGAAAGAGCTTTTGATTTCTGTAAATATGACCTCCTGATGCTGCAAATTCAACAAATTACCATTTTAGTTCTCTTTACAACCTTTAAAATGTTTTGATCTCTGTTGTGCATAATAATTTGAAACAGTGCATTTTGGGTTTTTTACTTCTAAAAAAAATCTGTTATCATTAGGAGATTTGTTCAATAAAATTTGCATTATACTCCAACGGTTGATGGCTTGAAGATTATACTGACTATCATTTGCATCAACTATTTAGGAAAATCAGCGAAAAATAACATTTGCATAAGTATATGCAGGTGTCGATTCCGTAGGATTCAACCAATGGGAGCCGGGAAAGGAGCCAAGCCCCCACTGGTATGATGGACAGATATGCGGGCAAATGAAAAGTCACTCATTGAGCGACCAACCAGAGACTGTTTAGTAGCGTCCGCGCAGTAGTAAGCACAGACGCGATATCCAAGTCCAGCAATGTCCGAAGTAAAAAATAGATAGAGGTGTCCCTAGTGCGCATGCGTGAGAACTTAGCACACAGATGCAAAAAGAGTAAATGGACCCATATAGCACCTACATCAGGTAAGTAATTGCTGCTTAGACAAACTGACAACAGGACAAATCACTGTCAGAGTATCATCAGTGTAATACGTCCGATTTCAACTCAAGGAAGAATACCATCATTTTATGTATCCATTAGGGTATGTTCACACGCTGAGCCAAAAACGTCTGAAAATACGGAGCTGTTTAAAAGGGAAAACAGCACCTGATTTTCAGACGTTTTTTGAGCAACTCGCGTTTTTCGCTGCGTTTTTTGCGCCGTTTTCGCTGCACTTTTTCGGCGGTTTTTGGAGCGGTTTTCACGGCTCCAAAAACGTCCCAAGAAGTGTCCTGCACTTTTTTTGACGAGGCTGTATTTTTACGCATCGTCTTTTGACAGCGACAGGTAAAATTACAGGTCGTCGGCACAGTACATCGGCAAACCCATTGAAAGTAATGGGAAGATGTTTGCCGACATATTGGAGCCGTTCTTTCAGCCGTAATTCGAGGCATAAAACGCCTCCATTACGTCTGAAAATAGGTCGTGTGAACCCAGCCTTAAAGGAAATGTCAACAACAGTGTTGTGCACTGATAAGAGAATGTCTAAAGTGAAAATGGACTGTGTAATTAGTACCCTAAAAATAAACTACAAAGAAGCAAATGATAACAAGGGAACCGCATTGGTGGCCGTCATATTGGTGTTGTTTGAATATAAGGTAATACAGGTAAATAAGGAATAATATTACTATAGTTTACGTGGTACACCTAATTTGCTGTATCTGTTACAGCACAGAATAGATATATAAAATATTTAGATTAGTAAATGTCCAAAGATTAATCACCGAAATGCTGCGAAGGTATAACCTTCATTAAGCCCGGCAGGACTAAGTGTGCCTAGACGATGAATCCAGCGTGCCTCTTCTTGTAGAAGTCTACGATCCAAACTCCCGGCTCTAGGGCCCAATTTGATCTGAGCTATGCCCCAGAATTGTAAAGAACGGATATCCCCTCCATGTATGAATCGAATGTGTCTAGATAAAGGTGTGTCATCCTTTAGATTTATGGTGCTAAGATGTTTTGAAATTCTTCTCCTCAACTCTTGGACCGTTTTACCCACATATAGCATAGGGCAGGAGCATTTCGCTATATAGATTACGCCTCTACTTTGACAGTTAATAAATTGTCTAATTTGGTAGGATCTACGATCCGAGGGGTTACTAAAATTCTTGACAGTGGGCATGAGATAGCAAAACGAACACCTACCACAGGTATGAGAACCTATAACCGACGATTTGAGCCAGCATTTAGATACTGTTAATGGTTTAGAATAGTGACTGTGTACCAGGTAATCGTGCAGGTTTATCACTCTGCGATACGTGATGCTGGGAGTAGAAGAGATTGCATCCTGAAGGTCAGGATCAGCCAAGAGAATGGGCCATTGTCGTTGTAGAATCTTAGAAACCTGTTGAGAACCGGCATCGAAAGTGTCAATACACCTGATGTTAGTTGACCCAGCAGACTTAATAGTAGCCTGAGGGCACTGAGTGACCTGGAGTTTAGGGTCACATAAGAGGTCCTTTCTGTCTGTAGCCCTTGCCCTAGCATATGCTCTGTGTAGGCATTTCTTGGGGTATCCACGTGCAAGAAATTTAGAAAATAGTCTGTCGCATTCTAATTGAAATGAACACTCATCGGAGGAGTTCCTTTTAGCTTGAAGGTATTGCCCTATGGGAATACCCTTCTTTAGAGCGGGAGGGTGATAGCTCTCCCAGTGTAAAAAACTGTTAGTGGCTGTTGGTTTCCGTGAAATATCAGTGTGGACACCACCAGCAGGATTCAGGGAGATTTTTAAATCCAAAAAAGTGATCTCTTTGTGGTGTATGTCATGGGTACATTTCATATCAACATGATTGCTATTGAGTATGGCCATGAAACCAATAAATAAAGTGAGGTCACCATCCCATAGAATGAGAATATCATCGATATATTACCCCCAAAAAAGAATGTGACAAGTGAAAAAAAGTAAATCCTCAGTGAAAACAATAGTGTCTTCCCACCACCCCAAAAATAAATTAGCGTAAGTTGGTGCACATACAGTGCCCATGGCTGTGCCTTTTATTTGTTGATAAAACTTCTGGTCAAAAATGAAATAATTATGTGTTAACAAAAACCAAAGAAGTGATAACACAAATTTGTTATGCGTGTGAAATTGAGTACCTTTTGTTCTCAGAAAATGTGCAACAGCAGTGAGGCCAAATTCATGCTGAATATTAGTGTACAAAGACTCTACATCAATAATGGCAATTAAGGTAGAGTGGGTAACGTGGATCTCCTGGATCCTGGTGATGGTGTCCTTGTGCGCCTGGCTGATAGTGGAAGAATCCTACGCTGGGGACCCTCCTCCAGACTGGCAGGTCACGTGGGGGTCTGTAAGAATCGGGATCTGATTGCTCGTCATTTCTGGTGGCCCACGCTGCCCAAGGACATTATGGCCTTTGTTTCTTCCTTTTCTGTATGTGCAGCCAACAAGGTCGCTCACTCCAGACCTGCTGGTCTGCTCCAGCCATTGCCTGAGCCCAATGCTATCTGGCAGCATATGGCTATGGACTTTATTACGGACCTGCCTCCCTCTGCCAGATGCAGTACTGTCTGGGTGGTGTTGGATCGGTTTTCGAAGATGGCCCACTCCGTTCCTCTGACCGGTCTTCCTTCTGCTCCTCAGCTGGCCAAACTATTCATCCAACATACCTTCCGCCTGAACGGCTTGCCGCAGCATATTGTGTCTGATCAGGGGGTTCAGTTTACCTCCAAGTTCTGGAGAGCCCTCTGTGGACTCCTCGGTGTGAAGTTGAACTTTTCCTCAGCCTACCATACTCAGTCCAGTGGTCAGGTCGAGAGGATCAATCAGATCTTGGATAACTACCTACAACACTTCATCTCCAAGCAGCATGATTACTGGGTGCAGCTGCTTCCGTGGGCTGAGTTCTCATATAATAATCACACCAGCGAGTCCATTCTTCATTGTCTATGGGCAACACCCACAAATTCCTCTCCCAGTACCCGATACTTCCGAGGTACCAGCGGCTGTGTAATGTCAGTATAGGCAGACAGACAGGTGAGCCCTAATCTACCCGCCACTCAGTCCCTGCCTACTTGCACAGCCCGTCCTAGGCGATGGCGTACAACTGGGCGACGGTCCCTACGCTCAATATGTGCACGACAGACAAACAAGACAAGGGTACACAAAAGCAAAGGGAAGTGGGGCAGTTGCCCACGGCAACACCGTGAGCAACAGAGTAGTGGACGAGCTGAGTCAAACCAGGAGTGTACGTGGTAACAAATGCAGAGCAGGAGAATAGTCAGTTAAGCCAGGGTCAATATGAAGCAGAGGTCAATGGTAACAGCAGGAACAGCAGAGCCAGGAAACAAGAGAATCACAGGCAAAGGACAAGCAGCAAATGAAGGTATAAGTAGACCAAGAGCGGGAGTTAGAACCGTCTGGCCAGGCTGCGATAGGCTCTCCCACTCCTCAGCCTACCAGCCTGAGTGGTAGCAGATCGAGTCACTCTAGCAGACCTAGGAACAGATGCAGGCTGATTAACCACGGGCATCGACACAGAAGCTGTGTCAGGCAAATCCTTTACAGTACCCCCTTTTATGAGGGGCCACTGGCCCCTTCCTAGGTGGACCTGGCTTGTTGGGGATACCGAAGATGGAACTTCCTGAGCAATAACCCGGTGTGAACATCCCGGGCTGGTACCCAAGTCCTCTCCACAGGCCCGTATCCTCTCCAATGGACCAGGTACTGGAGGGAGCCTTGGACCATCCTGCTGTCCACAATCTTGGCCACCTCTAATTCTACCCCTTCAGGGGTAAGAACAGGGACCGGAGGTTTCCTCGAGGTAGGCAAGGATGGGGAGCAGCGCTTCAGGAGGGAGGCATAGAACACGTTGTGTATTTGAAAAGACGGGGGTAACTCCAGCCGGAAGGAGACAGGGTTAAGGACCTCAATGACCTTGTATGGCGCTATATACCGGGGAGCACATTTTTGGGACAGTACATTAAGGCGCAATTTTTTTGAAGACAGCCACACCAGATCCCCGACCACAAACAAGGGGTTAGCAGAACGTCTTTTATCTGCCTGAGTATTTTGTATGCTCTGGGACGCCTCAAGGTTCTTCTGAACTTGGGCCCAGACTGTGCACAGTTCCCGATGAACGACATCTACCTCGGGATTGTTGGAACCACCAGGTGAAACGGAGGAGAACCGTGGATTAAATCCAAAATTACAGAAAAAGGGGGAGACCCCTGACGAGATACTGACCCGGTTATTGAGGGAAAATTCGGCGAGGGGAATGAAGGAGACCCAATCATCTTGGCAGTCAGAGATAAAACACCTTAAATATTGTTCTAGAGACTGATCAGTCCTCTCGGTTTGGCCATTAGTTTCAGGATGGAAGGCCGAGGAGAAGGACAGATCAATCTCCAACTTCTTACAGAAAGCCCTCCAAAACAATGAAACAAACTATACCCCTCTGTCAGAAACAATATTGACAGGAACCCCATGGAGACGCAGGATGTGTTTGACAAACAAGGTAGCCAACGTCTTGGCATTGGGTAGTTTCTTGAGGGGCACAAAGTGGCACATCTTACTGAAGCGGTCTACTACAACCCACAGCACCGACTTGCCTTGGGATGGAAGCAGATCGGTGATAAAATCCATGGAGATATGGGTCCAAGGTCTCTGGGGAATGGGCAAAGAACATAGTAAGCCCGCTGGTCGGGACCTGGGAGTCTTGGACCTAGCACAAATTTCTCAAGCGGTGACGTAGGCCTTAACGTCTTTAAGCAACCCAGGCCACCAATAGGTTCTAGAAATGAGGTGCTTAGTACCCAGGATGCCTGGATGGCCAGATAGTGCAGATAGATTCTCCCTGAGTACCCTTAGCCGGAATTACAGGGTAACAAACAGCTTGTTCTCAGGAAGGTTCTCGGGAGCTGAACCTGGATCAGTCGCAATTTCAGAGACTAAGTCAGAATCAATAGAGGAAATTATTATACCTGGGGTCAAAACACAAGCAGGATCCTCCTCCGGAGGAGGGCTGGCCATGAAGCTATGCGACAGCGCATCAGCTTTAATATTTTTAGACCCAGCCCTATAGGTGACCACAAGGTTGAATCTAGTAAAAAAACAACGTCCATCGAGCTTGTCTCGGGTTTAACCTCCGGGCAGATTCTAGAAAAACCAGATTCTTCTGGTCGGTAAGGACCGTTACCTGGTGCCTAGCCCCCTCCCGGAAGTGGCGCCACTCTTCAAATGCCCATTTAATGGCTAAGAGTTCGCGGTTGCCAACGTCATATTTACTCTCAGTAGGGGAGAACTTCCTGGAGAAGTAGGCACAGGGACGGAGATGGGTGAGACCCCTGGTACCCTGGGACAAGACAGCACCCACTCCCACCTCGGAGGAGTCAACATCCACGATGAATGGCTCCATCTCGTTAGGCTGAATAAGCACTAGGGAAGAGATAAAGCACCTCTTAAGGACCTCAAAAGCCTGGACCGACTCTGAAGGCCAGTGGAGGAGATCGGCACCTTTGCGAGTAAGGTCCGTAAGAGGCTTAGCAATGACCGAGAAGTTAGCAATAAATCTCCTGTAATAATTAGCAAACCCCAGGAAGCACTGTAAAGCTTTCAGGGAGGCAGGTCGGACCCATTCAGCCACCGCCTGAACCTTGGCAGGGTCCATGCGGAATTCGTTAGGAGTGAGGATTTGACCCAAAAATGGTGTCTCCTGCACCCCAAACACACATTTTTCGGATTTAGCAAAGAGTTTGTTTTCCCGAAGGGCCTGGTGCACCTTCCTGACATGCTCAATGTGGGAGGACCACTCCTTGGAAAACACAAGTATATCATCAAGGTACATGACAAGATATACCCCCAGGTAGACTCTTAAAATCTAATTTATGAAATTCTGGAAGACCGCGGGAGCATTACACAACACAAAGGGCATGACGAGGTATTCTAAATGACCTTTGGGCGTGTTAAACGCAGTCTTCCACTCATCCCCTTCTCTGATTCGTATAAGGTTATAAGCCCCCCGAAGATCAAACTTAGAGAACCATTGGGCCCCCTGAACCTGATTGAAGAGATCAGGAATCAGAGGAAGGGGATATTGGTTCCTTACAGCGACCTTATTCAAGTTTCGGTAATCGATGCACGGCCTAAGACCACCACCCTTGCTCCCTACGAAGAAGAAGCCTGCACCTACCGGAGAAGTAAATGGACGAATGTAACCCTTGGCCAGGCTTTCCTGGATATATTCTCTCATGGCTTCACGTTCAGGACAAGAGAGATTAAATATAATACCTTTAGGGAGCTTTGCTCCTGGTACCAAATCGATTGCGCAATCATACTCTCTATAAGGAGGTAACTCTTCGGAAGCTTTTTTAGAAAAAACATCAGCGAAATCCTGAATAAACTCAGGTAGAGTGTTCACCTCCTCAGCGAGAGAAAACAAATTAATAGAAAAACATGACGTCATGCATTCTTACCCCATTTAGTAACATCCCCGATATTCCAGTTAAACGTGGGATTATGCATCTGCAACCAAGGAAGGCCTAAAACCAAATCGGACGATAATCCCTGCATCACCAACACAGAACACTGCTCCGAATGAATGGAGCCCACAATGAGTTCAAAAACAGGGGTATGCTGTGTAAAATAACCATTAGCAAGTGGGGTGGAGTCGATACCCAGTACCGGGACTGGTTTAGGCAAATCAATCAATGGCATGGCTAGGGACATAGCAAATTCCACAGACATAATATTAGCAGAAGACCCTGAATCCACGAAGGCACTGCCGGTGGCAGACCCACCATAAAAGGAGACCTGAAAGGGAAGCCAGGTTTCATGTATACGGGAAATACCTGTGCGCCCAAGCGACCTCCCCGATGGTCACTTAGGCGCGGAAATTTTCCGGCTGCTTATTCTTACGTCTAGGACAGTCGTTCACTTGATGCTTGCCATTCCCACAGTAGAAGCAGAGATCATTCTTCCTGCGGAACTCTCTACGTTGTTGGGAACTAGAAAAAAGTAGAAAAAACAACAAAGCGCACAATAGTGCATGAAACTGTGATTTGCACGTGTGAATAAGGTATTAGTGGTGCTCACCTGGTGCGGTTATGCTGGGAGCATAACATCCAGTATAGCAGAATCCAAATAAATAGCCTCCACGGTATATTGGTAGCAGGATCAGGTTGCAGCACAGGACCCGGTTTGAGAACTTAGGCAAAGAAGTCTCAATGTGGATATGAAGGAATAACGGAAAAAACGGGTGCTTTCCATGCGCTACCGATCGGGGTAATCATCCATAATATGTGCAATCCAATTTCCTCAAGGATAAAAATGTCATCAGTGGTAAAACGGATTTATTAGTATGAGTATAAAACACTACAGTAGACTGTTTAGCAGCGAACTGTTTCAAAACCGGACCGGTTTCTTCCTCAGGTAGCATATAAATGAGTGGATGGGTGGGGTGTCGGTTAAATAACCGAATGAAAGGTCAGTTTAGGGCAAGAACTACCGGGTCGGGTATACAGGTTAAAACAGCCAAAATTACGTATCAAACGATACACATGATTATACAAATAGTTACAAGCAGTTACAATAAAATAAAATAAAATATATAGAGATGTATTAATTAAAACATTCTATTAAAACTTAATTGACTTCCATATATTATAATCAGGAGATACCTAACAATTACAGAGATCCTTTATTAATCAGGATTAAAAGTATATATATATATATATACACGCAAATATATATTTACATATGCATATATGTTTGGTCTTAAAATTTCTGTTTAAAAATTGAATAAAAGAGATCTTTAAAAATAACTACCATGATTTTCTTATCATTTGGGATCTATATATAGTTTAAAAATTGTTTGTTTCCCAGCCGTGGTTATCATAGAGGGAGTTTAACATACAAATGGAGTATCATCTTATTTTTTAGTTGTTTCTAGGGATTATACTAGAGGATAAATTCCTCTTTTGCTCATTTTATTCTATTCTTATATTAAACTATATACATTCGTAAGTATTGAGCTGAGAAAAATTTTGTATATATTCTGTATGTATATATATATATACATTTTCATATGTGTTTTTTTCTTATAATTGTGCTGTTTTCATAACAAAATGATAATAATGATTTTATTCTTACACTTGTCTTAATGTTCCTTCCAAAACTTTTCTTTGAAGCCAGATGATCATATTTTGTGGTTCTTGTTATTAGAAATATATAATTTCTTCTTTGGTGCGATCTTTGCCGGTTATTAAAAAATATATTGTAACGTAACATATAACAAATTAATTCACTATTTATGTACAATGGGCCTCATCTAGAGTAAATTCGTTTTATTAGATTATGATCTCTGTAATTTCATTCAAACCTTCAGGTTTTAGAGTCTTAAGTTTGTATATCCAATAGATTTCCCTTTAAGGGTATGTTCACACGGCCTATTTACGGACGTAAATCGGGCGTTTTTGCCCCGATTTACGTCTGAAAATAGCGCCTCAATAGCGCTGACAAACATCTGCCCATTGAAAGCAATGGGCAGACGTTTGTCTGTTCACACGAGGCGTATATTTACGCGCCGCTGTCAAATGACGGCGCGTAAATAGACGCCCGCGTCAAAGAAGTGACCTGTCACTTCTTTGGCCGTAATTGGAGCCGCTATTCATTGACTCCAATGAATAGCAGCGCTAATTACGGCCGTAATTGACGCGGCGTTCAAGCGCCTGCACATGCCGGTACGGCTGAAATTACGGGGATGTTTTCAGGCTGAAACATCCCCGTAATTTCAGCCGTTACGGACCCCCGCCGTGTGAACATACCCTAACAGAGTGAATCAAACCTATCCGCTCGGCTTTCGTTTATGTGTTCAATAGGTGTAATATTAAAACATTTTAAATCATCATTGTGAAATAAAGTACAGTGTTTGGAGATACTATGTAACAGGAATTTTTTCTTACAATTAGAACGATGCTTGTTTAGTCGACAATGTAGAGGTTGAATGGTTCTTCCCACGTATTGGTAACAAATACAGTTAATGAGATATATAACATAATTTGACTGGCAATTTAGTTGTGTTTCAATTAGATACTCATTTTTTGTTTGGTTTGATCGAAAAATATCTGTGGTAAGTATGCTAGAGCAGCATAAACATCTCTTTTTTCTACATTTGGAGCTCCCTTTTATGTATAGACATGGAATCATAGTATTTTGTTGAAATATCTTTTATTTTCCAGCAAAATTAATCCGACTTGGTGCTAAAATATTCTTCACAGTTTTTGCTCTCTTGAAAGTTATCATCGGTTTCATTGGCAGACTATTTTTTAAAAAGTGGTCAATATGTAAAATGTGCCAATGTCTGTTCATAATGTCTTTTATATTTTTATGTGCTGCATTGTATTTGGTTATAAAGTTGAAGGAAAAACTATTTTTTTGTTGTCTCTCCTTCGCTTTTTTTGTGTCTGTTATATCCCTCACTTCAGTTCCATTTGATATTGTATCCTTAGGAGGTAGACAATTCTCTTGACTTAAAATTACTGTTTTTTTATATGCATCAGAGAGAAGTTTCTGTGGGTAGTTTTTTTCTTTAAATCGTTTTTGTAAAATACGGCTTTGATCATTAAAATCTTTGTTTTATGTGCAGTTTTTTCGAATTCTCTTGTACTGACTATATGGGATGTTTTTTAGCCACTTATGATAGTGACTGCTCTTATAGTCCAGATAGCTATTGCTATCAACTTTTTTAAAATGTGTGCGAGTAATAATTTTACTTGTTGTTTTTGCTATTGTAAGATCCAAAAAATCAATTTCAATTGGTTGTATGTTAAAAGTACATTTTATCCCCCAAGTATTGTTATTTAGTGTCTGACAGAAATCTGTCGCTGTTATAAAATCACCTTCCCAAATCAGGAACAGATCGTCTATATATCTTCTAAATAATAAAATATTAGTATTTGCCCATGGATGTTGCCAGATGTGTTCTTCCTCAAACATTCCCATACAGATATTTGCATAGCTGGGAGCTACCCGTGTCCCCATAGCTGTGCCTTTTACCTGATGGTACAGTTTCTGGTTAAATGAAAAAATATTATTTTTTAGGATGAATTGCATACTCTTACAAAAAAAGTTAGTTTGTGCAGATAATAGTTCCGTATCCCTCTCCAGTCTTATTTTCAGTTTTTCCAGACCAAATGTATGTTCAATGTTGCCATAAAGTGCAGTCACATCTAAAGTAATAAATAATAAGTTTTCTTTAATTGGAATTTTGCAGCTGCAATGTAGATTACAGTAACGTTTTTATTTTTAAAAAACGAGCATTTTTGGCCAAGTTATGACCATTTTTGTAGTTATGCAAATGAGGCTTGCAAAAGTCCAAGTGGGTGTGTTTAAAAGTAAAAGTCCAACTGGGCGTGTATTATGTGCGTACATCGGGGCGTTTTTAATACTTTTACTAGCTGGGCGCTCTGAAGAGAAGTATCATCCACTTCTCTTCAGAACGCCCAGCTTCTGGCAGATCACGCTGTGACGTCACTCACAGGTCCTGCATCGTGTCGGACACATCGGCACCAGAGGCTTCAGTTGATTCTGCAGCAGCATCGGCGTTAGCAGGTAAGTCGATGTAGCTACTTACTTGCAAACGCCGATGCTGCTGCAGAATCATCTGTAGCCTCTGGTGCCGATGTGTCCCCGCTCGTCTGACACGATGCAGGACCTGTGAGTGACGACACAGCGTGATCTCTCGAGAACACGCTGTGTCTGCACTGCCAGAAGCTGGGCGTTCTGAAGAGAAGTGGATGATACTAAAAGTATTAAAAACGCCCCGATGTACGCACATAATACACGCCCACTTGGACTTTTACTTTTAAACACACCCACTTGGACTTTTGCAAGCCTCATTTGCATAACTACAAAAATGGTCATAACTTGGCCAAAAATGCTCGTTTTTTAAAAATAAAAACGTTACTGTAATCTACATTGCAGCGCCTATCTGCTGCAATAGCAGATAGGGGCTGCAAAATCTGGTGACAGAGCCTCTTTAAATCCCCTATCAATTGTGTTGAGTCTTTTAGAAAGCTTGGAAACTCCATCACATATTTTTGTCAAATTAAATCCAGATAATGAGAAAGGTGACAAGTGGGAGATTGCATACCTGATATAATCGGTCTCCCTGGGAAGACACGGAGGCCCCGAGTTGCATTGGTTCATCCGAGTTTTCCGTGGAAGAACGAAGCATGGAACCTCGGGGGCCATCATAGGGGAGCCAGAGGAGAATGCACAAAAACGTTCAAGTCGTCGTTCCCTGAGACGTCGGTCAAGACATACCGCTAAAGCCATAACCTGATCTAGAAAGTCAGAAGAGGGATAATAACTAACAGGTCTTTCAGAGCATTAGACAGACCCAATCTAAACTGGCACCTCAAGGCAGGGTCATTCCACCGAGAAGCTACACACCACTTTCTAAAGTCAGAACAGTACTCCTCAACGGGTCTCTTACCCTGACGTAAGTTCACCAGCTGACTCTCGGCAAAGGCAGTCTTGTCAGTCTCGTCATAGATGAGTCTGAGAGCCGAAAAAAAAGGTCAACAGAAGAGAGTTCAGGGGCATCAGGGGCCAAGGAGAAGGCCCATTCCTGGGGGCTGTCCTGGAGCCGGGACATATTTATACCCACTCACTGGCTCTCAGAACCTGAGGAGTGGGGCCTTAAACGGAAATAGAGCCTACAACTTTCCCGAAAGGAGAAAAAAGTCTTCCGGTCCCCTGAGAACTGGTCAGGCAACTTGAGGTGGGGTTCAAGAGGTGAGGTGGAGGGCACTACCTGGGTAGCATCACGCTGGGTGCACCTCTGAGCCAGGTCTTGGACCTGTAGGGAGAGACCCTGCATTTGCTGAGCCAGGGCCTCAAGGGGATTCATAGTGTGTCAGGGACCAGGGTAGAAAAGGTATATTGGCCTTTGAATATGTAATGTCAGGATAGGGAGACAGACAGGTGAGCCCTAATCTACCCGCGACTCAGTCCCTGCCTACTTACACAGCCCGTCCTAGGCGACGGTGTACAACTGGGCGACGGTCCCTACGCTCAATATGTGCACGACAGACAAACAAGACAAGGGTACAGAAAAGCAAAGGGAAGTGGGGCAGTTGCCCATGGCAATACCGTGAGCAACGGAGTAGTGGGCGAGCAGAGTCAAACCAGGAGTGTACGTGGTAAAAATGCAGAGCAGGAGAATAGTCAGTCAAGCCAGGGTCAATATGAAGCAGAGGTCAGTGGTAACAGCAGGAACAGCAGAGCCAGGAAACAAGATAATCACAGGCAAAGGACACGCAGCAAATGAAGGTATAAGTAGACAAAGGGCGGGAGCTAGAACCGTCTGGCCAGGCTGCGATAGGCTCTCCCACGCCTCAGCCTACCAGCCTGAGTGGTAGCAGACTGAGTCACTCTAGCAGACCTAGGAACAGATGCAGGCTGATTAACCACGGGCATCGACACAGAAGCTGTGTCAGGCAAATCCTTCACAGGCTGACTGCGCTTTTAGAGACTTCCTGCAGATCTGGCAGCAGAATCGATCCTCCATCCTAATGGCAGTCGACCACATGAAACGGAAGGCTGACACAAGGAGAAGAGAACCTCCTCAATTTCTCCCTGGCACAAAGGTCTGGCTGTCTTCTAGGAATATCCGACTAAGGGTGCCGTCATGCGAATTTGCTCCCAGGTTCCTCGGACCCTTCGAGATCCTACAGCAGATCAACGCTGTCGCCTACAAGCTTCGGCTGCCTCCTACCCTCAAGATCCTTAACTGCTTCCATGTCTCCCTCCTGAAGCCTGAAGGTGGTTCTGAACCGCTATACCAAAACTCCTAGCCCAGCGGTTGCCTCCAGCGGTCCTTCAGACACCTTTGAGGTTAAGGAGATCTTGGACATCAAAAAAGTGAGAGGAAAGACTTTTTATTTAGTGGAATGGAAGGGGTGTGATCCTGAAGAGAGGTTCTGGGAGCCAGAGGAGAACCTCAATGCTCCTACTCTTCTGAAAAAGTTTCTCTCTCGCTCTGGTCCCAACAAGAGGGGGCGTAAGAGGGGGGATACTGTCATGTCCGTGGCTGCGGGCTGTCAGCTCCAATCTCCGCTGACATCCGCAGTCACGAGTCGGCAAGCGTTGACCCCAGCCTCCTCCTCAGGAGACGCCAGCGCTCGCTTCCACTCACCTCAGCCGGATCCCGTAGGGTGCAGCGCGCGCACCGGACTTTGATGAATAACAGGCCGTGAGTACCCTGGACTATAAGAGGGGTTCAGCCCCCTGCTTTGATGCCTGAGCATTGTTGTTGTTGTTTTTCTAGTTTGTCTATGCAATGGTCTCCTAGTGTGTTCCTGTTCCTAGCATTCCATACTCTCCTGGTCGTGTGCCGTGCTGAGCTGTAGTCGTGCTGTGCTGTATATCACGCCTGTCCTACTTCACCTCACCTGACGTCTACCTGCTGCCTAGTCCCAGCCGAGCCTGCCTTGCTACTGTCCGAGCTGCCACAGGTACCTACACGAACTATAGACATTGACCTGCGCCCTGTTGGCCAGCTGTCATACCGCCAAGGCGGTACGGTCTAGTGAGTCCACAGACCCTTTATGACACTCAGTACATATATACAGCACTAGAACCAAGCTCAGTACATAAATACAGCACTAGAACCAAGCCCATACATATATACAGCACCAGAACAAACCTCAGTACATAAATACAGCACCAGAACAAACCTCAGTACATAAATACATCCCCAGAACCAAACTCATTACATATATACACAGCACCAAAAACAATCTCATACGTATATACAGCACCAGAACAAAGCTCAGTACTTACATACAGCATCAGAACCAAGATCAGTACATATATACACCACCAGAAAAAATACAGCTCAATTTAGTGCAACCCCTGCCCTATAGGTTTGTACGGCGTAAAACTACAGCTCCCAGCATGGCCCGAACAATGGTGAGGATATGCTGGGAGATTCTGTTTCACAAAAAAGAAATCATACCACCCATCATCTCGCTGCAGATCATACAGTGACTACGATACTGATTAGAGGCAGAATAAACATTTACATTAAGTGACTCACCGGTGACGTCTCAGATTCTAGTTCTTTTCGTCTCCCTCCGGACCAGGCATCTATGATGGACTTCTATCGGCCATGACCCATTTCTGCAGTTTGCCGCTCAGATGTCTTCAGCTTCTCACTTTTAAAACAGTCTGCACCTATAAACAAAGTTAAAATTCTCAACACCTCTAAATATAATAAAGCACCATACACTGCACCTCTAACTATAATAGCGCCATACGCTGTGTCCATGATTATAATAGTACCATACACTGTCACACACACATACACACACACCGTGACCCCTTTAGATAGTGCCCCCATAGCCCCCTGTAGATAGTGACCCCCATAGAGCCTCTGTAGATAGTGACCTACATAGAAGCCCCTGTAGATAGTGTCCCACATACAGCCCTCTGTAGATAGTGCCCACATATGGACTCAGAGCTGCAAGGCAATAGTGCTAACCACTGAGCCATCGTGCTGCCCTACATATAGATTCCCCTATAGATAGTGCTCCACGTATAGCCCACCTCTGTAAATAGTCTCACATATAGCTCCCCCTGTATATAGTGTCCTACATATAGCCCACCCCTATATAAAGTGCCCTAAAAAAATAGCTCCAATATATATAGTGCTCTACATATAGCCAACCCCTGTATAGTGTCTCACATATAGCTCCCCCTGTAAATAGTGCCCCACATGTAGACCTCCCCTGTAGATAGTGCCCCACATATAGACCACACCTGCATATAGTGGCCCACATATAGACCCCCCTGTATATAGTGGCCCACATGCGCACATATAGACTCCCCCTGTATAGAGTGGCCCACAAATAGACGACCCCCCCTGTAGATGGAGCCCCCACTATAGATATTGCCAGTCACAGTTTTTTTTAGAAAAAAAACAAAACTTTACATATTCACTTGATCCTGTTCCTACGCAGTCCGATGGCAATGCAGATCTGCTCTCTTCTGAGCAGGTCTGCTGGAGCTGAACAACGCGTCATTCAATGACGCTGATTGGCGGGGTAGAATGACTTGCCCCGTCAATCAGCACCTTTCAAGCATGGAAGCTGCGCGATGACGTCGCAATGACGTCATTGCGCCGCTTGCAACGTTGGAAGGTGCTGATTGGTGGAGCAATTAATTTTGCCCCGCCAATCAGCGTCATTGTAAGGCACTGAATGTTCGGGCATGTGCCATGTGGCATTCAGCGCTAAGGCATGTATTTGGCTGTCGCTAGCATCGTGACCCCCTCCGGTGCTAGCGACGCCTACGGGCATCAGAGGGCCTGTGTCGCCCGACCCATACTTGTTGGAGGCTCGGCGGCACAGGGCCCCGTAGTAGCAGCGCTACCGCTGTAGCAGCCATAACAGTTGCTAGTGGCACCACCGAGCATATGGGGGGGGCGTGTCGGCTGGCGGCACGAGCCCCTTCAAGTCGCGGGCCCTGTAGCAGCCGCTACGGCTGCTATCGCGGTAGTTACGCCACTGCCACCAAGGCTTCGTTACCTTAATCCCAATTCACCCGTATCTCTAGGATAGTAGACAACAAGGAACTCATAGATACATGAATGCAGGATATGACTGCAAAGTTTAGGGATAGGGGTTATCCCACACATCTCCTCAACCAAACTATGTCTAGTAGTGATACACAACCCAACAGGAACAACAACAAGAACCGCATGCCATTTGTACACACTTATCACCCGTGTTCGTTTAAAATCCAACATGTAATTCGGAAACACTGGTCCATTCTCCAAGAAGCTTATCCACACATCCAGGAATTTAAATCCCCTTTTCTTCCCTGTACAAAACGGCCAGAAAACCTAAGGGATAAATTAGTAAGGGCAGATCTGGGATCCATTAAAAGGCTTCCAAGACAGACATTCTTGAAAACACCTGTGAAAGGTAACTTCCCTTGCCTCTCATGTCTGCAATGCTCCAACGTAATAAAAGGAGAGGTTATTTACCACCCCCACACAGGACGATCGATCCCCATACAAGATTTCTTCACGTGCAATACTAATTATGTACTAAACGCAATCAGATGTCCTTGCGGTCTCATGTATGTAGGAGAAACCACCCAAAAAGTGAGGGATCGCATATCACAGCACAAGTCTAACATCAGATGTGGCAACACCCTGCTACCCATATAAAAACACGCTGGCGGAGCTGCAGGGACCAATTCCGTCGTGAGATGGGCGACAGAGGCCGCAGTGGGGATGGGGCTTCCCAAAAACGGCCCTATATGTACAGTAAGCAGCTCTTGTTCCTGAAGGATATCATGGAGATGCGATCGTAAGTAAATGTGCTATTGCATGCGTAAATGGTTGTTTGCACATGTCATGGTCGCCATAAAGCATTTTTGGCCAATGATGTCTATTGGTTGCTCATTATGTTTTTCAATTACAGAACGACGGACAATTTGAACAACACAGAGGAGGAGAGTGACCAGCCCGAGTCTCTGCCGCATCCTCCCAGCAGTCGACTGGTGTCCCTAACCCCGGAGCCAACACCCCAGGACCCGGCCCCAGTAGAGTCGGCCCTTGCCGAACTCTCTCCGCCAGAAACCCGCCCCCCCCCCTCGTGACCACCAGCAAGGCGCCGACGCAGTCAGCAGGCAGCCGCTGGGGCCCAGGTTGATTCTCGGGTCCTGGAATACCTGCGTCGAGCGGCCGACGAAGACGGGCAGGTTTTTTTCTGCCAGGGGAATCGTGCCACTTCCGCGGAGGGTACCAGTGGATAGGGTGCCACGCCTCCACTCTGCCATTATTTCCCTGATAGATAGCGCCACCCCCCCCCCACAATCCTCACAACTGCTTCACAGCTATCAAGAAGTGGAGAGGATTCGCCGTGGCTTCCACCACATCAAATTACCCTGCCCCATACCACCCACCCATCCCCAGCGCACGGCCACACCCTTAACGACCTGGGCCTGCCCGTTTTTCCCCTGGTCCTCTGCCTGTCCGCGAGCAGCATTTGCTGCAATACAGCAGAGGTCCAGAAACCTTCGCTCCCCCTTTCCATGGACCCAGTTACCAGGCCCATCATCAGCACCACTATGCTGGAGAGGAACATCCTCAGCAGCTCCATGGCCAGCATAGTGGTGCTGAAATGCCCGTGTACTCTTCCCCGGCCCACCAATACCACCACTTACAAAAGTGGCTGAGGGCTGAGCCGACCAATGCTCATTTTTGAAGGGCTGCATAGTCTGCCCACATCTGTTTTGCACCATGTTGGTGTGCTGTTTATTTTTTTTTTGTTTGGTTCTTTTGCACCCCGTTTTTGTTGTGCATTAAAAATTAAAATGAAGGTGTTTACAGTTGCAATTGCGTGGTGTTATTTTTTAAACCCCCTCCCCAAAATGATTACCTAAAATGTATAATACTGTACACTCACACACTGCTGGGCTTGTCCCAATATAATTGCACACGTTCAATGAGGTATTAGTTCATCTTTCGGGGTTTGCCATTGTTTGTAAGAGATGTGAATGTTGGCGTGCTGTCATGTGCCAATAGCCACAGAAAGGGCTGTCGCGATTGGAGGAGAATTTAATTTGGGCGAACAAAATTCATTCTCATGCAAACAGTTTCAGGACTGGCAAATGGCAAGTACAAACCCCAACTGATGTAAGCTCGCAACCCACGTCAAGGGTCCTCATGTATTGTAAGTCCCTAACACTACAAGCCCCTAACCTAAAACAACAAACACTGGCCACTTGGGACCTGTGGACACAATAAACAAACAAATATGCGACCCTTTAAATGACATCAAGCCCCCATGGTGCGGCTCCTGATGGGCTCTCAAAATATGCAGCCAAACTTTCCCGCACTCTGAGTCCGGATGTGAGAGATCTCCCTAGTGGAATAGCCGGGACAGTGTTGCTGGTGGCTGCATGTATTAGTATATATTCTGCATCAAACGTTGCATCATGAATGCGGCAGAAGTTATGCAGAACTACACACGCTTGTATGACACGTGTTACATTCTGCGGTGACAATTGCATTGTAGACAGAAACACCCGCCACCTGTTAGACATAATGCCAAAGGCACATTCCACACATCTTCGAGCTCGGCATAGGCGGAGATTGAACATGCGGCGACGCTCATCCAAGCCCCTTCTTGCAAAAGGCCGCATTACTTGCCTTGTCAGGGCAAACCCCTCATCTGCAACAATGACATATGGGATTGGTGGGCCGCTGGAGCCAGGGAGGATGGAAGGTTCCGGCACCGCCAGTTGATTATTACAAAGCCGTTTACCCATTCTGGATGAACGGAATATGCGGGCATCAGCAGAGCTTCCGTACGAGCCTATGGCAACAATAATTAGTGTCCGCCAAGACCAACAACACGATGGAAAAACTTTTTGTAGTTATAGTATCGCGAGCCACTGCGTGGGGGCTTCTTCACACGAATGTGCTTGCCGTCTAGGGCACCAATACAATTCGGAAATTGAGTTGCTCGAAGAAATCCGTCCGAAATTCTAAGCCACTGTTCTGTCGTGGGCTGAGGCATGATAGTGGTCTTTAATCGCTGCCACAGCACAACACAGGTGGATGTGACAATGAAGGAAATGGTGGTCACTCCCAAAAGAAACTCAAAATGTAACGAATGGTAACTATTGCCTGTGGCCAGAAATCTAAAGGCAAGATAAAACCAAAACAATAATGAACACATGTTAGGGCGGACTTGTAAAACATACAGCGTCCTCGAAGAAGTAATTGCAACTGCACACATACCTCAAGGTCACAAGCAGGCGTTCCTCAGGGGAAATGCAGCGTCTCATGTTGGTATTCTGGTAGGTGATTCCAGGACGAATCTGCGCAAGCAGAAGATCAAAGGTGTACACAGACATGCGGCAGAATGCACAGAATTTTTCGGGGTGACGCCGTAAGTCCTCATAAAGAGTATGAAAATGCCCTTTGGAGGTTCATTGGGACACAAGTGGATGAACCCAAATCCGAGTTCTTCTACACGTCTGGTGCTGCAGCATGGCTCGCCGTTCGCCAAAACGACGCAAAATCATCCACGCAAGCAGCTCACGTGCCAGCGACTGAGAAGGCATAAATATGGCTTGCAAGTCAAAACACGTGTCAACTGATTAAACACACACTGGGGTTTCAGCAGAGGCTGCAATAAGGCGCACAACCTGTTCACCCAGCAAGCAGGGGTTGGGCCAGCCTGCCTATTTGTAGGCTGGCCTCGCATTAACTACCCCTGCGTTTTTACGCGCGTTTTAAACGCAGGTCGCACACGCTCGTGTAAACCAGGCCTAATTCTAACCTTACTTAGGACGTATATCCTCTTACTTAACTACTTGTCCCTTTATTTAGTTCAAAACGTTTCATGTCATGTCATTTTTTCACCACCAGAGGGCATCAGCGCACCACTACAGTCTCATTTCACGGGCGCTGACACTTATACAATGCCCTTTCCTAGGGCCGAAGCGCGCTGACGTCGTCAGTAGGAATACATATTGACCCGAAACTGACCAGTCCCCCAGCGTCCTATATGCGGTTAGCCGCAATACCTAAACGCCGTGATCTCATACAAGTCAGAAATTGCAAACAAGGTAAGCTTACAATTTTTTTGTCACACAACCCCCCCTTGTAGATAGTGCATTTTTTTACAGCCCCCCTGTAGATAACGCCATACAGCCCACCCTGTAGATAACGCCATACAGCCCCCCTGTAGATAACACCAGACAGCCCCCTGTAGATAACACCAGACAGCCCCCCTGTAGATAGCGCCATACAGCCCCCCTGTAGATAGCGCCATACAGCCCCCCCTGTAGATAGCGCCATACAGCCCCCCTGTAGATAACGCCATACAGCCCCCCCTGTAGATAGCGCCATACAGCCCCCCTGTAGATTGCGCCATACAGCCCCCCTGTAGATAACGCTATACAGCCCCCCCTGTAGATAGGGGCATACAGCCCCCCCCGTAGATAACGATATACAGCCCCCCCTGTAGATAGTGCCATACATCCCCCCTGTAGATAACGCCATACAGCCCCCTTTGTAGATATCTACAGAGGGGGCTGTATGGCGTTATCTACAGGGGGGACTGTATGGCGTTATCTACAGGGGGGACTGTATGGCGTTATCTACAGAAGGGGCTGTATGGCGCTAACGCCATACAGCCCCCACTGTAGAGAACGCCATACAGCCCCCACTGTAGGGAACACCATACAGCCCCCCCTGTAGGGAACGCCATACAGCCCCCCCTGTAGGGAACACCATACAGCCCCCCCCTGTAGGGAACGCCTTACAGCCCCCGCTGTAGGGAACGCCATAAAGCGTCCCTAACCCCCCAAAAAAATGCGACCTACAGTGTGTCCTAGAAAAGAAATGCATCCCCTCTCCACAGGATAGGGGATACATGTGTGATCGCTGGCATTGATAGGGAGAACGGGGGACTGAAAGTCCCCTGAAGTTCTCCATGACTAACCTCTGACTTCCGGCGTCCGCAAAGCTCACTAAAAATGAAAGGAGTGCTGGTCACGCATGCGCACAAGCACGACCGGCGCTCCATTCATTTCTACGGAGCTGCCGACACAGACCCCGGAAGTCCGAGGTTTGTGATGGAGAATGTCAGGGGACTTTCAGTCCTCCATTCTCCCTATCAATGCCAGCGATCACACATGTATCCCCTGTCCTGTGGAGATCCTGTGGAGAGGGGATACATGTCCTGTGGAGAGGGGATACATGTCTTTTGTTTATTGGCCGAGCGGGGAGATACCTCCCTGCTCTGCCGTAGTGTTCAGTGGCGTCCCGCTGTAGCAGCCATAGCGGCTGCTAGCGGAGCCTCCGGCCATGGTGGGGGCCCGTGCCGGCGGGCGACACGGGCCCCCTCGTGCTGTGGTAGTTACTCCACTGCATTGAGTACTTTGATTCATGATCTACGTAACTATATTACTGCTATAGATACTATATGATGTTGATATAAAACAAAATATTTCGTATTGTAAAACATATATTCTATATACCTATTGGCCTTTTGGTTTAACCGGGCACCGATACCTGCTCCTAGCGTGACGTTTCTCCAGTGACTGCATGTTTTCTGTTCTTCTTGTTTTAACTTTATACTTTTACAAATTTTCGTTTTTTATGATTTATTTACGTTTTTCCTGTATATATCTTATGTGTCCGTATGGGGGTATAATATGTATTATTTCTCCTATTTAATTTCTTTAGTGCTTGATGAAGGTCATAAGTTGACCTAAACGTCGCACATGCATATTCACATATATATGAAAAAGAATTAGGAATTTCACTCCAATCTGGTGTGTCGAGTACTTCTTTTGCTATCATCCCCCATATGTCTACTTTATGTTTGCATCGTTTTTTGAACATCCTTTTATTTTTCTAGGACGTTACGAGGCTTAGAACTTTAGCAGTAATTTCTCACATTTTCAAGAAAATTTCAAAAGGCTATTTTTACAGTTTCCAGTTCAGTTGTGAAGTGGCTTTGAGGGCCTTATATATTAGAAACCCCCAATAACCCACCCAATTTAAAAAACTTCACCCCTCAAAATATTCAAAACAGCATTTAGAAACTTTCTTAACCCTTTAGAAGCTTCACAGGAATTAAAGAAAAGCAGAGGTGAAATTTACAAATGTCATTTTTTTTTGCAGAAATGTTTTTTGTAACACAGAAAGTTTTACCAGAGAAATGTAACTCAATGTTTATTGCCCAGGTTCTACAGATTAAGGAAATATCCTACATGTGGCCCTTGTGTGCCAGCGGGCTGAAACACCGGCCTCAGAAGCAAAGGAGCATCTAGAGAATTTTGGGCCTCCTTTTTATTAAAATATATTTTAGGCACCATGTCTGGTTTGAAAGGCTCTTGCGGTGCCAAAACAGTGGAAATGCCACAAAAATGACCCCATTTGGGAAACGACACACCTCAAGGAAATTATCTAGGGGTATAGTGAGCATTTTGACCCCACAGGTTCATTGCAGAAATTATTGGAAGTAGGCCCTGAAAATTAAAATCTCAATTTTTTTCAAAGAATCGGTAGGTTTAGCAATTTTTTTTATTTCCACAAGGACTAAAGGGGAAAAAGCACAACCACATTTGTAAAGCAATTTCTCCCGAGTAAAACAATACCCCACATGTGGTCATAAATGGCTGTTTAGACAAACGGCAGGGCTCAGAAGGGAAGGAGCGCCATTTGGCTTTTGGTGCTCAAATTTAGCAGGAATGGTTTGGGGTGGCCATGTCACATTTGCAAAGCGCCTGAGGGGAGAAAACAGTGGAAACCCACAAAAAGTGACTCCATTTAAGAAAGTACACCCATTGAGGAAATTATCTAGGGATGTACTGAGTATTTTGACCCCACAGGTGTTTCATAGAATTTATTAAAATTGGGAAGTGAAAATAAAAACAATTCCTTTCTTCATTAAGTCGTAGCTTTAGTTCAAAATTTATTTTCTCAACAATTAAAGGAAAAAGGAAACCCAATATTCGTAATGCAATTTCTCCCAAATACGGCAATACCCCATATGTGGTCATAAACTGCTGTTTGGGCACACGGCAGGGCTCAGAAGGGAGGGAGCAGCATTTGGCTTTTGGAGTGCAGATTTTGCTGGATTGGTTTCTGGTAGCTATGTCGAATTTGCAAAGCCCATGTGGGACCAAAACCGGGGAAACCCCCAGAATTGACCACATTTTGGAAACTACACCCCTCAAGGTATTCACCTAGGGGTGTAGTGAGCATGTTAACCCTGCAGGTGTTTCGCAGAAATTAGTATGCACTCGATGTTGCAGAGTGAAAATGGGATTTTTTCCATAAATATGCCAATATGTGGTGCCCAGCTTGTGTCACCATAACAAGACATCTCTCTAATTATTATGCGGTGTTTCCCGGTTTTAGAAACACCCTACATGTGACCCTAGTCTTTTGCCTGGACATTCGACCAGGCTCAGGATTGAAAGAGTACCATGTAAAATTAAGGCCTAATTTGGTGATTTACAAAGTATTGGTTCACAATTGCAGAGGCTCTGATGTGAAGTAATAAAATAAACCCCCTGAGAAGTGACCCCATTTTGAAAACTGCACCCCTCAAGGCATTTATAAAGGAGTGTAGTGAGCATTTTCACCCCACAGGTCTTTTCCATAAATGATTGCGCTGCGGATGGAGCAAAGTAAACATTTTAATGTTTCCCTAGATATGCCATTCAGTGGCAAATATGTCGTGCCCAGCTTATGCTGCTGGAGACACACACCCCAACATTTTTTAAAAGGGTTCTCCCGGGTATGGTGATGCCATATTTGTGAAAGGAAACTGCTGTTTGGGCACACTGTAGGGTTCAGAGAGGAGGGAGCGCCGTCTGGCTTTTGGAGCATGGATTTGCTTGGTAGTAGTTTTGTTTGGAGTTTTACTGGTGTTTCCGTTTATAATGTGGGGGCATATGTGAGCTGGGCAGAGTACATCAGGGGCATAGTCAGATGGTATAATAATGGGGTTAAAAAAAACAGTAAAATAATCCATAGATGTGTGTTACGCTGTGAAGCAATCCTTTCTGCACAGGCCGGTGTCGCACTGATAAATGGCATCCTTTCTTATCCCCCTTTTGGTCCACACTCCGCACCTTTGCAGTTTGGGTAATTTTGGGAAGTGTTGCCCTGGTATAATACGGGCGCCCTCGCTTCCAGCAAATATGTTTGGGCCCTAACGTTCCTGGTTTCCTAATTTTAGGGCCTTGATAAATCGCCTCTTGAAACAGAAGAAATGTTCCCCTCTGATCTGCACAACTGCATATTTTTTCTTTCCTGACTTATTGGAGCCTTAACTGATTTTATTTTTTCATAGACATAGTGGTATGAGGCTGTTTTTTTTGCGGGACGAGCTGTAGTTTTTATTGGTGCCATTTTGGGGTACATGCGACTTTTTGATCACTTTTTATCCTATTTTTTGGGAGGCCAGGTAAACAAAAAACCGCAATTCTGCCTTAGTTTTTATAGTTTTTTTTATACAGTGTTCACCACGCGTTATAAATTACATCTTACCTTTATTCTGCGGGTCAGTACGATTCCGGCGATACCTAATTTATAGCACTTTTTTATGTTGTACAACTTTTTGCACAATAAAACTACTTTTGTAAAAAGAATGTATTTTTTCTTTCGCCAAGTTGTGAGAACCATAAAGTTTTAACTTTTTCGTTGACGGAGCTGTATGAGGGCTTGTTTTTTTTTTACACTTTTATTTTTAAGTCCTACTAGGGGACTTGAAGGTCCAACTGTCTGATGTACCTAAGTAGTGCAATGTATTAGATCTGTCAGTCATTCACTGACAGCAAGCCGATTAGGCTTCGCCTCCCGGAGGGGCCTAATCTGCTTCCGTAATGGCAGAGCACTAGGCCATTGTTAGGCTTCCTGTTGCCATCGCAGCACCGGCAGCCGTGATTGCATGGCAGGGCTAGCGATCTGCTAGCAAACTCTAAAATGCAGCCATCACTTCCGATTGCGGCATCTAAGGGGTTAATGGCAGAAATCGGAGCTAGCTCCGGTTCCTGCCGTTACAGGTGGATGTCAGCTGTAACATACAGCTGATATCCACCGCTGATGACGCCGGATCAGCTCCTGAGAAGCCTCCATCTTGCTGTCAACTACGGATGCCTTTCAGGAGCCTGGAAAACGTCCGTGTTGAGGCACTAAATCAAATAGAGAAAGTGCCTGGGACTGTATGTGATAGGGAGAAAGAAGGGGGGGAAAAGTGCGGGAAAAATCAGTCGTCGTTGTCAGCAGCGATGGAGTCCTGTCGGCGTCAGCAGTTAGAGGTAGGCCGCGCCGGGTTTCTCGGCCTCCTCCCCGTTTGAGCCCCAGTCCACCTTCAGCCACCCAGAGGTGGGCCGGCACCGTTCGCTCTTCAGGAGCGGGACGGAGGCGCCGTCGCCTGCTCTCCCCTTCACCCGGTCCCGACGTCGTGCCACCCACTCCCCTGGCTGGGGGAGCTTCTGCAGTTCTCCCCATCCGGGCTGCAGGCAGTGCAAGGCCGCAAGCAGCCGCAGAAGCCGGGGCCGTTATTAGTGCACCGCTGGTTCTTCTTCCCGGCCCGACAGCTTTCTCCCTCTCACAGCAGGCCGTGGTTGAGAGGGGAGCTGGAGGGGGCGGTCTCAGGAGAGCAGAGACGCAGGCCTCAGGCACCAGCAGGTTAGGTGTGCAGTTGCTGCCACCTGCTGTTGGTTCTGGAAATGACACAGAGCTGGGGAGAGAGCTGGTGAGTGGCCTGTGGTTACCAGGCACAGGCACTGTGAATGAGAGAAGTTCGCTGGGTGGATTGTTGTGCGGTAGCAGTGATCTGTTGCCGTGCGGGCAGTCTGCGGAGCAACGTGATTTGCCAGTTTCTCTTTCGGAGTTTTCTCTTCCAGGTGCGGTGTCGGCGAGACGCAGACGGCGAAGGAGACGGCATGGGAGAGGACATCGTCGTGGTGGTCACGGGCGTGCACGCCATCAGGTTGAGAGACGTCGCCGTTCCCGTAGTAGGAGTGTGTCTTCCAGTACAGCATCTTCTTCGCCGTCCCAGTCGTCGTCGGGAGCCAGTACACCCAGCCGCACGGGAAGGAGATACACGAGGAGTCGTCGTCGGGAGCACAGGGATCGTCATTCGTCTGCGCTGGTTCCAGTTCCAGAAGTCGCCTCAGCCTGTCCACCTGGTGGGGATCTGTCTGTGGTTCCGGTGTCTGGGAGAGTTGATGCACCCTCGGAAGTGACGAGGACGCCCTTCTCCGGTGAGTCTCCATGTGGGAACGCATGGCTACCTAAGGGTGATTTATCTGCTATTGATTTAGTTTCTGCATTAAAAAGCTTGTTGGATGGTTTGTGTACAAAAGGCGGAGCTTCGGTTCCGTTGGTTTCACCAGGGGGGGGCTCAGCCTCCGCCTGAGCGGGCGGCCAGTATGTCTGGCTTGACATTCTGTTATTCGCTGTTTTGTGGTGTTGCTCCTTTAGGTACTCACCTGTCGGCTGAGATCAAGGACAAGATATGGGCACATGACTTTGTGGATGTTTGGTCCTTGGTGTCGGTCGATCATGTGACGATAGATAAGGAGCGTGTTTTCGAAAGAGGTTCGGAGAAAAAGGTAAAAGTTGCGAAAACTTTTGGCAATTGGCTCCAGGGTTTTTCTACCTTGGCTCATGTCATTTGTCAACGTTTTCCGGAAAAAGGGGCCGAGCTGTTTGTGTATGTAGACACTATATTCAGTGCCCACAAATTGCACGGAGGTGCAGCTCAGTGGAGATATGACGAGGAATTTCGCCGTCGTTTGGCTTTGACGCCTGACATTGGTTGGGCATCAAAGGCGACGGATGTGTGGTTACAGCTAATTGTGGCTCAAAAGCAGGCTCGGCCCTTTCAGGCAGGAGCCGCAGTTTCGGGTTCAGCACCCGGTATTGCGGTGCAGCGCCCAACAGGAGCATGTTGGCTCTACAATGAGGGACATTGCAGGTTCTATTCTTCCTGCAAGTTTCGTCATGAGTGCTCCATCTGCGGGGGTGCCTATTCCGCGCTTCGCTGTTTCCGACGGGCAAAACAACCTTCCAAGGTGGGTCCTGCGGGTGCAGCGGAGAACTCCGGTGAGCGCTCTCGCGATGGAGCCGTGGCTCGCCAGGTATCCCAAGAGACAGGAAGCAGACCTGTTAGGTCGGGGCTTCAGTGAAGGTTTTTTCATTCTGCATGTTTTTTCTTCGGTTTTGATGTCAGATAATTTAAAATCGGTGAAAGAAAACATGTGTTTGGCACGGGAAAAAGTGCTGAATGAAGTGTCTTTAGGCAGGATGGCGGGCCCCTTTGGGGAGCCACCTTATACGAATTTACGGGTTTCTCCTCTTGGCTTGGTCCCCAAAAAGGAACCGGGGAAGTTTAGGTTGATTCATCACCTTTCCTTCCCTCGTGGGGATTCGGTCAACGATGGGATCTCCAGAGATGAGGCTGCAGTGTCTTACACGTCTTTTGATGTGGCTGTGCGGTTGGTACGGGAGGCAGGCGTAGGTGCCTTGCTTGCTAAATCGGACATAGAGTCAGCTTTTCGTTTGTTGCCTGTGGATCCTGCCTGTTTCCATTTGTTGGGATGTCATTTAGATGAGCAGTTTTTTGTAGACATGTGTTTGCCTATGGGTTGTGCCATCTCATGTTACTATTTTGAAGTTTTTGGTTCCTTTCTGGAATGGACAGTTCGTTTCAAGACAGGTATTTCTTCAGCCATTCATTATTTAGACGACTTTTTATTTGTAGGTCCAAGTGATTCAGGAATATGTGGTTATTTGCTGAAAACCTTTCGAGTTTTAATGTCTGAATTTGGTGTCTCGATAGCGGAGGACAAGATGGTTGGTCCGGCCACGATTTTGTCGTTTCTGGGTATTGAAATTGATACGCAAGAGATGGTTTTCAAATTACCTGACGACAAGCTTGCGCGTTTGCTTTCTACCATTGACGAATTTGTTTTATCAAAAAAGGTTACCCTGAAGCATCTTCAGTCACTGTTAGGGTTGCTGGTTTTTGCTTGCAGGATCGTTCCCATGGGTCGCGTTTTCTCTAGACGCCTATCATTGGCGACTATGGGTATTTCGCGGTCACATCATTTCATTTGTGTCACTAGGCAAATGAAAGATGATTTGCGTGTGTGGCAGACTTTTTTGCGATCTTTTAATGGTAGGGCGATTTGTCAGTCTGAGGAGGTTTCCAGTTTTGAGTTACAGCTGTTCACAGATGCTGCTGGCAGTGTCGGTTTTGGTGCGGTTTTTGGAGCGGAGTGGTGTTTTGCACGTTGGCCTGTGGGCTGGAGTAGTATGGGTCTGACATTGAATTTGACACTTTTAGAACTCTTTCCCATTGTGGTTGCAGTAGAATTGTGGGGTTCAAAGATGTTGAATAGTCGCATACGTTTTTGGACGGACAATATGGCAGTGGTGCAGGCTGTTAACAATTTGTCTTCTGGATCATTGCCGGTTTTGGCGTTACTTAGGCATCTAGTTCTACGTTGCATGCAATGGAACATTTGGTTTCGGGCCACACATGTGCCGGGTGTTGAGAATAAAATCGCAGATGCCTTATCTCGTTTGCAGATGGGGGTCTTTCGGGAGCTTCACCCGGGAGCACGGCTGGAAGGGGAGCGTTGCCCGGATCACTTATGGGCCCTGGTCGAGGGGAACTTGCCCGGCTAGTTCAAGGTTCTGTGGTACCAGGTACATGGCGGAGACATAATAAGTCTTGGGCGGAGTGGTTGGAATTATCTGGCGGCGTTTTTCCTACAACTGATGAGCAGCATTATGAGGTTACGTTGGAGTATTTGTCTCGGATGCGTACTAATGGTTCTTCGGTGTACACGGTTTCAAAAGGTTTGACTGGTATTGCGTTTATGTTGAAGTTGCGGGGTTGTACTGATGTGACTAAAATGTTTGTTATTAGACAGGCATTGAAGGGGTGGAAGAAGGAGCATATTGTGAAGGATGCTAGGAGGCCCATCACGTATGCTTTATTACTAAGGATTCTGACGGTTGTTCCGGCAGTTTGCTTTGATCCTTATGAGTCTGTTTTGCTGCGTACTTCTTTTTCTTTGGCCTTTTTCGCAGCATTGCGGGTGAGCGAATTGGTGTCACCAAGTGCAAAGCGGTTTGGGGGTCTTCTGTTTGCGGATGTTTTATTGGAGGAAAAAGTGGTTCGGGTATGTGTGAGACGGTCCAAGACTGATCAGATGGGCGTTGGTGTTTGGTTGTGTGTGAATTCATTGGGTGGTGAATTCTGTCCAGTTCGTTTGGTACGTGAGTTTTTGTCTTTTCGAGCTGATGGGGTTCCTTTCTTGATACATTCTAATTCTTTGCCGCTTACTCGATTTCAATTTGGAGCCGTCCTTAAGTCTTGTTTGGAGCATTTGGGCGTTGATCCTTCTGAGTTTGGGACTCATTCGTTTAGAATAGGGGCAGCCACGGAGGCTAATGCTTTAGGTATGGGGGAGGAAGATATTAAACGTCTGGGTAGGTGGAGTTCAACTTGTTATAGGTCCTATGTGCGTCCGGATCTGGTGTTGTTTTGATTCTTTCCTTGTCATTTCAGAACATCGGCCGCAAGCACTGGCGTAGCTATAGGGGTCGCAGCGGTCGCAATTGCGACCGGGCCCAGAAGCCAGGGGGGCCCACGGCCCCCCGCACCACATCAATAAAAAGTTACTATAGTAACTCGGGCCGCGGGCCCCTGTTACTATAGTAACATACTTTACTTACATTCCTGGTTCCGGATCGCAGCGGAGGTCCTGACGTCAAGCGCTGTGCGCAGCGCATGACGTCACAGCGCTATGCCGCCGCGCACAGCATGGAGACGACAGAACTCCCGCCGCGGCCGAAGAGGAAGGTAAGGTTAGCCCTGACTGGCGGGGTCCGACTCCCGGGACCCGCCAATCAGCTGTTTTGAAGGGGCCGCAGCACTCGTACGAGAGCTGCTCCCCTTCATTCCTGTCACTTCATTCCGGTCACACTGTGAATCCGTGTCGGCGATTCACAGTGTGAGCGAGTAGTGAAATGAAGGGGAAGCAGCTCTCGTACGAGTGCTGCGGCCCCTTCAAAACAGCTGATTTGCGGGTCCCGGGCGACACATCAGCTATTGATGGCCTACCCTGAGGATAGGCCATCAATGTATAGGGACTGCACAACCCCTAAGCCTACGATGTTGCAGGCTTAGGGGGCCCATGAGACAGGATCACAGATTGTGTGATCCTGTCTGCTGGGCCCTGTATCTAAGCCAATCACATGGTAGGCTTAGATACATGGCCCATGTGTGATCCTGTCTGCTGGGCCCTGTATCTAAGCCAATCACATGGTAGGCTTAGATACATGGCCCATGCGTGATCCTGTCTGCTGGGCCCTGTATCTAAGCCTACCACACTGTAGGTTTAGATACATGGCCCCAGCACACAGTAATCTTATACTGTATAAGATTACTGTCTGCTGGACCCTGTATCTAAGCCTACCTTGTGGTAGGCTTAGATACAGGGTCCCACAGACAGTATCACACATGGGCCCTGTATCTAAGCCTTAGGGTATGTGCACAGACACTAATTACGTCCGTAATTGACGGACGTATTTCGGCCGCAAGTACCGGACCGAACACACTGCAGGGAGTCGGGCTCCTAGCATCATAGTTATGTACGACGCTAGGAGTCCCTGGCTCGCTGCAGGACAACTGCCCCGTACTGTAATCATGTTTTTAGTACGGGACAGTTGTCCGGCAGCGAGGCAGGGACTCCTAGCGTCGTACATAAGTATAATGCTAGGAGCCCGGCTCCCTGCACTGTGTTCGGTCCGGTACTTGCGGCCGAAATACGTCCGTCAATTACGGACGTAATTAGTGTCTGTGCACATACCCTGACACGTGTTACTAATCATATTTTGTGTGTTTTCTTACAGGTTCGGTCATTGGACTACGGCGGATTCCAGGACTACTTCGATGACAGCTTTTTTTTTATTAATAAAATGGATAATGAGGGCTGTGTGGGTTTTTTTTTTTTATTTCAATAAAATATTTTTTCTATGTCTTTGTGTTGTTTTTTTTAAACTATATTAGTACCGCCTTAATAATGGCCGCCGGCTGATTGACAGCATCCATTGCTAAGGCGGGGCTTAGTGTTAGCGGATGCAGAGGCTAACACTAACCCCCTTTATTACCCCGGTACCCACCGCCACCAGGGGTGCTGGGAAGAGCCGGGTACGATCCAGTACCTGACCATCTGTAGTGATGGTCGGCCACTGGGGTGGCCACAGGCTGGTATTATCAGGAGGGGAAAGGCCAAAAACAGTGGCCCTTCCCATCCTGGTAATGCTGCCTGCTGCTGCTTTATTGTATCTGGCTGGTTATGAAAATGGGGGGGACCCCACGTCATTTAAAAAAAAAAAATAATAATTGGAAAGAACGATTTCGGGTCCCCCCCAATTTTCATAACCAGCCAGATACAACACAGCAGCGGCAGGCAGCATTACAAGGGTGGGAAGGGCCACTGTTTTTGGCCTTCCCCAGCCTAGTACTACCAGCCTGCGGCCACCCCGGTGCCTGCCCGTCACTACAGATGGTCGGGTACTGGTTTGTACCCGGCTCTTCCCAGTACCCCTGGTGGCGGTGGGTACCGGGGTAATAATGGGGGTTAGTGTAGCCTCTGCACCGGCTAACATTAAGCCCCGCCTTAGTAATGGAGGTTGTCAATGAGCCAGCGGCCATTACTAAGGCGGTGATAATAAAGTTTAAAAAGATACAAGCACATAGAAAAAATATTTTATTGAAATAAAAAAACAACCCTCATTAACCATTTTATTGAGAATAAAAAAAACGCCGTCATTGAAGTCCTCGTATCCGAAGTCCAACAACCGAACCTGTAAAAAAAACACAAAAATAATCAGTAACACATAAAGAAGCAAAATTATTATTCTTACCTATCCTGGGTCCAGCGCTGGAGCCGCAATGTCAGCGAGCTGGGCCCTGTATCTAATCCTATCATGTGTGATACAGTCTGCTGAGCTGTATATCTAATCCAATCATGTATGATACTGTCTGCTGGGCCCTATATCTAATCCGATCATGTGTGATACTGTCTGCTGAGCCACTGTATCTAATCCTATCATGTGTGATACTGTCTGCTGAGCCACTGTATCTAATCCTATCATGTGTGGTACTGTCTGCTTAGCCACTGTATCTAATCCTATCATGTGTGATACTGTCTGCTGAGCCACTGTATCTAATCCTATCATGTGTGGTACTGTCTGCTTAGCCACTGTATCTAATCCTATCATGTGTGATACTGTCTGCTGAGCCACTGTATCTAATCCTATCATGTGTGGTACTGTCTGCTGAGCCACTGTATCTAATCCTATCATGTGTGGTACTGTCTGCTGAGCCACTGTATCTAATCCTATCATGTGTGATACTGTCTGCTGGGCCACTGTATCTAATCCTATCATGTGTGATACTGTCTGCTGAGCTGTGTATCTAATCCTATCATGTGTGATACTGCCTTCTGAGCCACTGTATCTAATCCTATCATGTGTGATACTGTCTGCTCAGCCACTGTATCTAATCCTATCCATAGTTTATAGGGTCGTAGTGCTATAGATATGCTATGCTGTCTCATATACACCCTTTTTTTTGGGGCGGACACATATGTATTGGGGCTATTTCCCGGACATTTTAAGCCCTGAGGGTATGTTCACACGGCAGCGTCTGTTACGGCTGAAATTACTGTGCTCTTTTCAGGAGAAAACAGCACCGTAATTTCAGCCGTAATGGCATGTGCAGGCGTCTTTTGCTGCGTCCATTACGGAAGTAATTGAAGCTGGTTTTCCATGGAGTCCATTTACGTCTGAAGAAGTGACAGGCACTTTTTTACGCGCTGCCTTTTGACAGCGACGCGTAAAAAAAAATGACCGTCGGCACAGAACATCGTAAGACTCATTCAAATGAATGGGCAGATGTTTGCCGACGCTTTTGAGCCGCATTTTCGGACGTAATTCAATGCTAAAACGCCCGAATTACGTGTGTGTGAACCCAGCCTTAGTGACGCCCCCGGCTGCTAGTGCTGCATTGTTGGGTCACTTAGGAGACCCAGCGATGCAGCTGAAAGCGGACCGTCGGCCATGAGAAGTTTGCGGGGGGGGGGGCCCAGTAAGAATTTTTGCATCAGGGCCCATGAGCCTGTAGCTACGCCCCTGGCCGCAAGTATGGATAATTGGCCATTCTTTTATTTTCTGGGCAGCTCGTCGGGCTGAGTATCAGCCTTTAGGCCTCAGTCTTGGGGTGTCATCGGCCGAGGTGCACTGGAAAGGTATCAGAGGGCTGAGGTGGGTTCAGCTTTTGCCGTTAATAGTTGAAGTTAGTCGGGAATGCCGCGGTCCAATTGTGCTCGTTATACATGTTGGGGGAAATGATTTGGGGAATGTGAAATTGTCTGAGTTGTTGTCCCTTATCAAGGCTCATTTGGGTCATTTCACACAGCTTTTTTCTGATTGTGTGATTGTTTGGTCCGAGGTGATTGCACGAACTCATTGGCGAGGAGCTAGAAGTGCTGTGGCCATCGAGCGGTCAAGACGGCTGTTGAATGTTCGTATTTCCAGGTTTGTGCGTTCCATTGGGGGGGGTAGCAATTCGTCATTTGATGTTGGAAGGTGACAATGGGGACTTATTGTTATCTGACGGCGTTCATTTAAATGACATTGGGATCGACATCATGCTGTCGGGTCTGCAAGATGGAGTGGAGGCTGGTTTGGCACTGTGTGGTGGGGGTGGTCGGAGTACCGCGTAGGTGTTCGCGGTATCCTCCTTGGCGGAGATAGGCTCTGAAGAGTAAAATCCGGAGAAGAACCTACATGCGCGCCGCTTCACAGTGGGCGGCATCACAGGAGATGTGAATAAATTAAGTGGTTACTTCAGGGCCATGTGATACAAAAATGTTTGGTTGTGTTAAATAAAGCTGTGGCCATTCCCACATTCTCCAAGAAACAGGTTTCGTTGCTTTATTTGTTTATTAAATTGGGTAATGATGCATCAGCGACACTTAATATGGGGATAACATTAGTACATGCAGTCCTAGGTATATCCGTGGCCAGTTTTAGGCCTCCGGTTGCCATTGCAGCCACCGTAAACCCTGGTAATTTCATTGCTGGGATTCCGATCTGGTGCAAACAACTTAAATGCAGCAATCGCGTTTGACCCCTGCATTTAAAGAGTTAATGGCGGGGATCGAAGCTAATTTCGGTCCCAGCCATTACAGCCGGATATCAGCTGACAGATACTGCTGACATCCGGCGATGATGGCACCGACTCAGCTTCTGAGCCGGTGTCCAGCATTTGTCGTATGGCTACGGCAAAATGCGGGAAGCACTAACTTACCATGACATATCCATACGACAAATGTCGGGAAGGGGTTAATTTTATGGAGCAGCAATTCGTCACCCGTACTGTACCAAAACGACTCCAAAAGACCACATCTTTGAGAAGACCACCCAAGGTTTTTCTATGACTTATTATAAATTTTCTTCTATCATATTCAATTTGGCTATTTCATTGAGAGAACAACCTTTTATAAGACGACTTTTCACTAAAGTGTCGGAGGGTCGTTTCATCACCATCATTGGTCATTGATGCAGTAAGTACCTCGTCCATAAGGAGGTTAAATACTTTAAACATCCACATTGAGGTTTACACTAAAGACATTTTCTGCGATCACCTGCTAGCTGAAAACGTGTAGATAACTGACAGCACAGCGACATCTGGTGGCCTTGATATGTTTTACAGTATGTGATGTACTCTGCCTAGAAGAGCTGGGTTACTGCAGCATTATTAGTAGTAGAAGCGGAGTTGGTCGCAATTTACAGTTAAATAGTAGCGTTACCTGCAAACTCAGAGGTGACGTCAATGATTCTCAATAGGAGATACCTGCAAGGAACATTGAGAATATCGGGAAAACTAAGAGCATTTCACAAGGTTGCTTGGATCTTTATTTCGATAGAGAAACATTACTCACCCATGATTTATGGTAAGACCGCAAATCACACCCATCTGTGTTGCTGTCAAACCCTGGCCGTAACCTTGTAGCCACATCAAATGCTGTCTTGTCTTTCAAGATGATAACTACTTATATCCTCTTTAGACAGTCAGATGAATGAACAGGTCACTGCCTCCCACAAGATCAGCACACTCCTCTCCTGCTGCTTGGATCTGTCCAATGATCTGATTGGCTACAGAGTATTCTATCCCCACCCACTTCAAGACACTGTAAATACTAAAGAAAAGAAAATGTCATTGAAAACTAATGAATGTCACGCAATCAAAGCACAATACACAGAAATGAGTATAAAAAACATGTTAATAACGATTCCAAAAACAAAATCTTTAATGTTTCATGAAAACTGATCAAACATTTGGACAATTTACATGACATATGGGAGAAATATTAATTAAGAGCAAGTGATTTATATCATAATTAATGTTAGGAAACGTCGGTCACTTTAAGGTTGTCATGACTACTAGCCAAGCTTCAGAATGGGCCTGTTTTTTGATGCAGAGCCAATCTCATTTCTCTGTCTGCGTCCTATCAGGGTCAAGGGTGGAGTATTTGAATCTGTTCAGTTTTCTCATTGTTGCTTGTGATTTCTTGTGTTTGCATGTTTCTGATCAAGCTCCTGGTTACACCCTGTATCACCTTGACTGTTTGGACTCTTTGAACTGTCCTCGGCTTTGTCTTTGGATTTTCCCTCTGCTCATTAATTTGGACATTCAGCTCTTGGCTGGTTTCGACCTCTGCAAGTCTTGATATTATTCTGTTTTGCAATTTGGACTTTTAGTATCTCCTGGTTGTGAACTCCGCTTGCTGTTTACCCTCTATCTGTCTGGTTTCCGTTCTGGCATTGCCTGCATTGCACCTCCTGTCCAACACAGTATTCTGTAAAAGCAAACTGGGTTCTATGCAGCCAAATCCAACCTGCCTTGAGGTGGGCTCTAGTGAAGACCATAGAGTAGCCTTAGACTATGCTGACCAGGGTGGTGATGGACTTGAGGTAGCTGATTTACCTGCACACTTGATCCAGACAGTCTCCAGCTGCCTTTGGGGAATTGCTTGTATAGCAATTCCATAAACTTGCACTCTGGGGAATTGCTCAAGTAGTGATTCCTTGAAATTTAATCTCCCTCGGAAAGGAGGGGCCGTCTCAGTGCCAGGATAAATGGAGAGCAGAAGACAAGACACGACTCAAAAAGAAAGGATCCTTCTGTGTGACACCAAGTTTCATTAGAATTCAAGACAATTACAATCCCCAGAAATGATCCCAAACCTCTCATGGATCATATAGGAAAATATTGTTCAAAGCCTAAAGAATAACACGGTGCAAACCGCACTCACACTTACAGTATATATAATATGGAACTCTACCGATTCATCATGCAGTGATATATTGTATCTTTTTATTTTATTCGTCACCTTACACCATGTAAGGATTTCATATCCGTGTGCATCATAGGAAAGTCGCCATCACAGCGAACAATATTGTGGCCAGTCACGTAGAGAGGGATACGGACACTATGGTGAGGAAAACTAATGGGACGGCTTTGGATATGTTCTATGCAGAGGGAAATTTATGTATCAATTTCTTTCGGTTACAATATCTTTCCCACAGCGTTACCTTAAGGCCTCCTTCACACACAGAAAATCTCTGTCATATTAAACTGCACCAAAACACTTCTAAAAACACCAGCGTTATTAAATGAAATATGCGTTTTTTTAAGGCGTTTTTAGTGGCGTGTTTATGTGGTGTCATTTTGTATGTGCTTTTTTTTCCTGGCATTTTTGAAGTTCTATTTAGAAGTCTATGGAAAAACGCCTGAAAGAAAATGTTATACTGTGTGTGAATCCAGCCTGAAGAGGGTTGTCTGGGATTATCGAAAGCAAACCCCCCCCCCCTGCTCCCCAAAACAAACAGCGTGAAGCGAGTAGCGATGACTGGGTGAGGTCTGCAGGAAATGTGCATGTGAGGGCAGGTTCACACCGCAGATGTTTAGGCTGAAAATACGAGGCTGAGATTAAAAGAAGAGACTCTGATTCCGGCCGTTTTTTAGAGCTGATGTTCCAATCATTTTTGAGCGTATTTTGAGGAGATTTTTCAGAGAATTTTTTAAAGTGTCACGGGAAAAGGGAGAAATCAGCTTCTAAAATGCTTCCGAAAGGGACATGTCCCTTCTTTTTTATAAAGCGTATTTTTACTTGTTTAATAATTCAGCAGCAAAAATATCCGCCTCATATGAGCTGTGCGTTGTATTTCCTATTTATATTAGTGGTAAGCGGTTTGCAGGCGCATTTCTAGTGTATTTCGGAGCGTAACACGAGCATTTTACACTCTGAGATCCGCCTGAAGATGCGCCGTGTGAACACGTCCTTTATGTGTAAGCTGGGAATACTCCTTTAAGACCCATTTACACCTAAATTATTCTTGTTACAAATGTTATAAATGCACAAAAAGATCAATGTTAAATAATAGCAAATAGATTTTGTATCCATAAAAATTCCCAATGTGGCGGCATCTTCAAATAGAATGACCTCCTGTGCCCGCACAATCACCGTGACGTGACTGTACATCATGTGGCCTTATGTAAGACAATCCATGGTGTACAGTTATGTCATGGGGGCTTAAGGGGTTAATGTTATGGCTGAACGGTGTATAATCATCAAGGGCATAATAATAGGGGTTACAGAGGTAAAAGTCTCACCGGGGGCCGGTGTCTGAGGGGGCCCAAAAGAAGACACTAATATTATAAATGGCGCACAGTCTATAAAGATAGTCGCCTATTGGTCAGTGTCTGTAGCGTCCGGAATAAAGAGAAAACGTCATTTCAAAACGAGGTTGTAATAACGAGACGACACTTCAAAGACAGAGGTGACAGTTTTACACACAGATCCAATTTATAGAAGTGACACTAATGATATAATTGTTCTGCAATGTGTCCCCTTCTATGTACAGATGTGGAGATCTTTAACTTGACTTCTAACGCATTAAATACACAGCGGCAAGAAACTTTCATTTCACTTTTTCAATGGTTTTCAATGACTTAAGTGATAAGTTATCAGAGTCAGGATAAGGATGACTACATCTGTACATGACTCCAAACACACAAGAAGTTCCTCCGCTCACCAGGCCGCGCGTGTGTCCAATAAACTCTCGGTGCGCGGATAATATTCTGGTAACTTTGTGGAGCATTAAAAAGGAGAAAATCCAGAACTCAAACTGAATACAATAAAATGAATCCTTTATTAGTAAAACAGTTTCTATCCGTCCAGTAAGAGCTCACACGTGTCATACATTACATGTTCTTAGTCGTAGCCCCTATAATAACACATGTATCTTCCATGTATATAAAACAGCAGTCCCATGTAACGCCTATATCCAGTGTATACACAGACAGTCTATCCGTCCAGTAACAGCTCACACGTGTCATACATTACATGTTCTTAGTCGTAGCCCCTATAATAACACATGTATCTTCCATGTATATAAAACAGCAGTCCCATGTAACGCCTATATCCAGTGTATACACAGACAGTCTATCCATCCAGTAACAGCTCACACGTGTCATACATTACATGTTCTTAGTCGTAGCCCCTATAATTACACATGTATCTTCCATGTATATAAAACAGCAGTCCCATGTAACGCCTATATCCAGTGTATACACAGACAGTCTATCCATCCAGTAACAGCTCACACGTGTCATACATTACATGTTCTTAGTCATAGCCCCTATAATAACACATGTATCTCCCATGTATATAAAACAGCAGTCCCATGTAACGCCTATATCCAGTGTATAGACAGACAGTCTATCCAGGCAGTAACAGCTCACACGTGTCATACATTACATGTTCTTAGTTGTAGCCCCTATAATAACACATGTATCTTCCATGTATATAAAACAGCAGTCCCATGTAACGCCTATATCCAGTGTATACACAGACAGTCTATCCATCCAGTAACAGCTCACACGTGTCATACATTACATGTTCTTAGTCGTAGCCCCTATAATAACACATGTATCCTCCATGTATATAAAACAGCAGTCCCATGTAACGCCTATATCCAGTGTATACACAGACAGTCTATCCAGGCAGGAGGAGATAATCGATGATGTAACAGATACTGCAGCCGCTTATGATGTCACTGATGATGTCATAGACAGTACTAGTTGCTGGGTTCTATGTGCAGCTGGATTACACTCACTTTACACTTGATATTTGATCATTGTGTTTCCTGCAGATCACGATTTTTGGGCTTTTTCTACAATTTTTGGAATAACATCTGGACCAGGACTGTGATTGACTGTGTGATTGACAGGTAAGATGCAGCATTGTATTATTTATCAGCTATAATGTCAGTGTTATTAATTATACATGTTACTGGATACATGAAATATCTACGCTCTAGAATTCTCATATAAGACCAGATTCACACTGGACATCACTGCAGCAATTTATAACCAGCATCTCACCACAACTATATGATTGTAGAGGAATTTTTTTCTGATAATTGTCGGAGTTGTTTTTTTCTTTAGACAAACAGTTCAAGTTCCAGTAAAATGTTTCTATGAACAGAAGTAAAAGCTGAACATGAGGATTTTACATTCAGATTTCAATGTTACATATTTTCCCCATTAAAGTTACAACTTACTATTTCCTGAAAATTGCAGCAGTCAGTAATGTGTGAATGGAAATGTGAATTCTCAAGTATTTTCCAGAACAGACATGTCAGGAGAGACGTCAGATCCTCTATAATTTTATATGTATGTTCTGTCCTTTGTATAAAATGTCTTATTTACCTTTTAAAGGGAATTTCCATGACTTTATTATTGATGGTCTGTACTTAGGATAGTCCATCAATATCATATCGGTGGAGATCTGACTCTCGCCATCCCCATGATCAGCTGAGTAAAGGGGCCGCACCACCCTGGTCAGCCCCATGTCCCCTTCATTGTTTACCAGGAAAGCTCCATGCATTTGGTAGTGGCTGTGCTCAGTATTGCAGCTCAGCTCAGATAGCTGCAGTACCAGGCACAGCCACTACAAAATATACGGTGCTATGCCTGGTAAGCAATAAAGGGGCCCCTCATTCAGCTGATTAGTTGGGGGGCTGGGAGTCGGACCCTCAATGATCTGATGTTGATGCCATTTGTCAAGGTTTGGCCATCAGTATCAAAGTCCTGGAAAGTCCCTTCAATGTTCATGTTCCACATTTGCCAGATTACAGACTATGTCCACTATAGAATACGATGAGGTCACAACCACCACATCCTCCACCAAATAACTCTGTCATGGAGAATGATGCTGATATATTTATTATAGACATTAATATATGAAGACTAATATAAAGCTCTATAGTAAGAAAAATTATATTATCTATCTAACTATCTATCCATCCGTCCGTCCCTCCATCCATCTATCTATCTATCTATCTATCTATCTATCTATCTATCTATCTATCTATCTATCTATCTATCTATCTATCTATCTATCTATCTATCTATCTATCTATCTGTCTGTCTGTCTGTCTGTCTCTCTCTCTCTCTCTCCCTCTCCCTCTCCCTCTCTCTCTCTCTCTCTCTATCTATCTTATATACTCTTTGGCATATTTAAGGATCCGGGTATTCTAGAACTTACCTAAAACATAAAATATTTGAGTATAAAACTGAAATTGCTCTTAAGCTTTATTCATGAACTCAGTGAGAGAATATGTGATGCTGAAAGTAACGACTCCCCGACAACAGTTCCCACTTTTACATACGGCTGATTCCGTTCCTTCATGTGATTTTGGGTAGATAGGTAACTTCTAATACTTGGAGCCAGTCATAGTTATCAGAGTATAAATGGGAAACCAAGTATCTGACCTGTGTGGAGTAAGGAAGGATGCTACAGTCCTCCTATAGTCCATTCAGGTGGTTCTGTGACTGCGGTACAAGGTAGAGAACTTCTTTAACATGTAAATTATGTTTCCACTTTGGTGTAACTTCTGGTAACATGACAACTACTCTTGTATCTACCCTGTGATTAGAGGTTTTATATTATTTCTTGGATTTTGTCTGAACAGATCCCTGGATTTGGACCAAAACTGCTGCTGCCGGGGAAGCCTCCTGAATACAGCGCTCAGGCTTGATCTAGCTTTATTTTAATTTACCTTTCATGTCTACAGATGTGTCTATCCTTAAGGCTCTGTTCACATCTGCGTTGGAGTCCCGTTCTAACGTTCTGTCGGAGATTTGAGTCAGAACGGGACCCTGAGCAGACACAAACTGACACCGACGGACACCAGAGGTTTTTGCTTCCATCGCCATTTATTTCAATGGTGACAGAGCCGGTGCCCGTGGTTTCCATTTGTGTCCGTTGTGCACCGGACCCATCACTTTGACTACGCTATTGCTTCCGGCAAAACAACGGGTCCAGTGCACAAAAGAGGCAAACGGAAACCTCAGGAACCGGCTCCGTCACCATTGAAATCAATCGTGATGGAAGCAGAAACCTCTGGTTTCCGTCAGTGTCAGTTTGTGTCTGCTCAGGGTCCCGTTTTGACGGAAATCTCCGATGGAACGTTAGAACGGGACCCCAACACAGATGTGAACAGAGCCTAACTTAACCCTAAGGCTGGATTCACACGAGCATGTTCGGTCCGTAAAGGACGGAACGTATTTCGGCGCAAGTCCCGGACCGAACACACTGCAGGGAGCCGGGCTGCTAGCATCATAGTTATGTACGACACTAGGAGTCCCTGCCTCTCCGTGGAACTACTGTCCCGTACTGAAAACATGATTACAGTACGAGACAGTTGTCCCGCAGCGAGGCAGGGACTCCTAGCGTCGTACATAACTATGATACTAGGAGCCCGGCTCCCTGCAGTGTGTTCGGTCCAGGACTTGCGGCCGAAATACTTTCCGTCCTTTATGGACCGAACATGCTCGTGTGAATCCAGCCTAAATCTGACATATCCTGAGATGTATGACGCGAGATGTTACACAAAGTATACCCCCGACATATGCCGTCCCTCAGTCTCCGTCACACATATATTCCCGTGTTAATAGAATTGTATACATTTAACATACTGTACACGTTTCTTACTGGATGGCGGTGACGGACGCCTCTGATATATGTCATGTGTTGGTCATCTATAGACTCCATTGTTAAATAGTGTATATGTGTAATGTATAAGTTTATAAGTGTAACTTCTGGTAGTAGAGAAAATGGGAGGAGTCCTCCAGCTCACCTGTGCAGGTAATTTGCCTTGCCTGTAGCGCCCGGGTCCTCGTGTCGGCACACGTACTGGATAGACAAGAAAAACAGAGGAAAAGGATCCAGCGCTGAGACCATATGAGTCTATTAAAAATGGAAACTTCTTCCAAGTTTTATTGAACAAACAAAGTTAAAAATAGGATAGTCCGTGTATCTTTGGTATCCGTGGTTCATTGGGATGAATAAGCAGGTGCCTACGCGTTTCAGACGCGGTCTGCGTCCTTAATCATGGCTTTCCGTGAGAACTCTGTCAAATGTCAATGGATTTTATATCCGGTCAAGCAGGTGAATTTGATTGCGGTCCACACAGATTACTTTGCTGGAACGCTTCGCTATTATTTAGTTCTGACGGCTGATCTGATAGATATGAAGTCCAGGAATCGGGAGCGGCTAATTCAGGTATAGTATTTCTTGTCTTCATTTTGTTTTGAATTTACAAGTACTTTAGATTGTGCCGCAGCCTTTAATTGTTGGTTCATGAAGGTGACATGAATATGGCCAGAGTTCAATTGACTAATAAACGGATTGGGTTAAAATGTACACCAGGATCCCCCACCATATAGCACTGTTAGCACTAAAACATCATTTGTCCATACATAGCACCTATGCTGAGAAGTTACAGGCATTTATCCTGGAGGCAGTGATGTTTCTAATGTCACACAATTTTTTTCTATTTGACAGCAATTTTTATTTACAAATGAAAGGCGTCTCCATGGGAGCCAAATTTTCCCCCTCCCTAGCTAACTTAGTGATGGCGTGGTGGGAAGAAACATCAATGTTTTCAATAAACAATCCTTTTGCAGGTAATATCAACTGGTACGGAAGGTACATAGACGACCTCCTATTTATTTGGGAAGGGGACACCTCAGACATCCCACACTTCATAACTTTCCTAAATTCAAAAACATCAAATCTTGGATTCACCCACACATGGAACAAAGACAACATCACATTTTTGGATCTCGAGTTGATGGGAAAAGCAGGAACTCGAATCTGCACTAAAACCTTCCGAAAACCTCTGAGTGGAAATACCATACTACATGCATCAAGCAACCACCCCAAGTACACAATCCAATCCACCCCAATCGGAGAAATGAGCCGAGCAAAACATAATTGCATTTCAGACGTCTATTACGAAGTGGAACAAAAACAAATTCATACAAGATTACACAGTAGAGGATATCCCAATTGGTCCTTGAAAAAGGCGCAAATGTAATTCATAAACAATCTAGAGACATCCTACTGTTTAAAGAAAACCTACACACAGCATCGGATTCAAACAAACCAACTCTGGTCCTGCAACAAAACAATCAGTACAACGGTATAAAAAAGATCACGTTTACCCATGCTGATGGAAGATGACAGTTTGGAAGACATCCTCAAAGACGGGTGTAGAATTGTAGCCCGGAAAGCACCGTCTCTAGGTAGCTTCCTTTCACCATCCTTCTTCAATTCTAAAATAACTAAAACCACCTGGCTGGAACAGAAAGGCTTTTACAAATGTGGGAACAACCCATGTAAAGTCTGCCTCTTTGCACTTCCAAAAAAACTGTTCCACGATACAAATAATACAAACGTCTTCACCATTAATAATTACACCAACTGCAATACAGAATCAGTAATCTACATTATTGAATGCACCCAGTGTAACCTCAAATACATAGGATGCACCAACCGTAAATTTAAAACAAGAATGCTAGAACATCTAGGATACATACGTAATCCGAATATTGTCAACATCTCAAATGTCGCTAAACATTTTATCCATCAACACAACAGATTGACCAACTATTTCAAATGCTATGTCATTGAAAAAATTCATACTCCAAAAAGAGGGGGAGATATTATACATAAGACACGTACAAGAGAGGCATATTGGATTTTTAGGTTACAAAAGAGGAAGGAATTGATGTTCCATTATTGATTTTTGGAATTTTTGACTATAATACACAAGAAAGTGATAACAGTTAATTCAAACTAATCATTCTAGCATCGCTGTCTAGATAATGCAAGGAACTAAAATAACGAATTCAAGCTTACCAACGGGAATAAACACATAACTGCATTATCTTTCCCCCCAAAACATTACTAACACAAATAACTAAAAATACATTAATAAATTAATTTTATCATTCGAGGATCATAAATATATAATACACATACGCAATGTATGCCGATAAAATTATTATTACAACAAATGAGTTTATCATTAAATTCCTATTATACAAGTTCAATACCATTAGTACATAAACCAATACATTACAATGTCCTAAAATGAGAGATCGCTATTATATGCACGAACGTGCACAAGAAAAACACATCAGACTTCCAGACAATAAATATGGGTGCATAATGATCCCTAAAAGGAATAAGGAGCCAACGTTTTTCCTGTATCGATCAAAATATATAACAAGTGGAGAATAATTGAATGCAAACAATATCATCCAAGTCCTATCTTCCAAATCAATGCCAATAGCTAAATGAACCAATTCAAGGCAATTAACGGGAATCAACAAAACATAAATATTTAAGTAAATAGCAATATGATTGGCCGCCAGAACACATGATAGAATTAGAAAAACGTAATGATATAATGCCAAACAAACGTGTTTGTCATTAAATTCTCATCATTCAAGTAGAAAACGACAAGTTGTGTTAATATCAAAATCCATAGAAATATTACCAGGAAGAAACACCCCATCAAAGCAAAATAAAAAACAATAAAATATACAATAGGGGTATAACATCATCAAAATGACATGAACCATAATACGTGTTCAGGACATTCCCCAGTTAAGAAGTAAACAAATAAACCAACTAATAATACCAAAAATAATTAAAAAACAATATATACAAAACACATCCTACTAACATCTTAAACATTTTTGATATCTCCAGCAACAACGCAACACGTTTTTATCTAACACTTTTCTCACATATATGTATTTGAACCCAATCCGTCTATTAGTCAATTGAACTCTGGCCATATTCATGTCACCTTCATGAACCAACAATTAAAGGCTGCGGCACAATCTAAAGTACTTGTAAATTCCAAACAAAATGACGACAAGAAATACTATACCTGAATTAGCCGCTCCCGATTCCTGGACTTCATATCTATCAGATCAGCCGTCAGAACTAAATAATGGCGAAGCGTTCCAGCAAAGTAATCTGTGTGGACCGCAATCAAATTCACCTGCTTGACCGGATATAAAATCCATTGACATTTGACAGAGTTCTCACGGAAAGCCATGATTAAGGAGGCAGAGCGCGTCTGAAACGCGTAGGCACCTGCTTATTCATCCCAATGAACCACGGATACCAAAGATACACGGACTATCCTATTTTTAACTTCGTTTGTCCAATAAAACTCGGAAGAAGTTTCCATTTTTTATAGACTCATATTGTCTCAGCGCTGGATCCTTTTCCTCTCTTTTTCTTGTGTAACTTCTGGTAACATGACAACTATTCTTGTATCTATCCTGTGATCAGAGGTTTTGTATTTTTTTCTTAGATCTTATCTGAACAGATCCCTTGATTAGTCCCAGAACTGCTGCTGCCGGGACAGTGTCCTGAATACAGCGCTCAGGTATTGATCTCTCTTTCCTGTAATTTACCTTTCCTGCATATTACTCATACACGTCCCAAATTATCAGGTCAGAAAACAGACGTCACTGTTGTGTATGACTGAAGCCATTCCTCCATGTCACATAGGGAGATAGATCCCTGACACGTGGCGGCCGTCATAGTTATCATCAACACTCTTATTCTACTGACACCAAGAAGTTCACCAGTCACATAATCTTACTCCTGGATATAGAGCCGGACATAGAAGACAGGGGTCCTCATAGCGAAGATCAAACCGGGCCCTCCATTATGGGGCCCCAATGTAGCTACTGAGGACAGACGGGCGTGATGTTTGTTTACCTCTCCATTCCCTTCCCATGACCTTTGGGACAATTCTCCACCGCTTTTCTGCTGCCAATGTAGTTCCTCTGGAGAGCGGAGTCCTGCGCAGGTTGTCACCACCCAGCCGCAAAGAGGAGAGGACCAACTCCATTACCTGCTATATAGTGACCCCAAATCCACTGCTGCCTAAATCTATAACTGACAAATTGTATTTCCCATGAAGTGTAATCTTATATTATAATAATTAATTACAATTAAGCTCCAATCCCAGGGAGGATGTATTATCTCTTCTATGTATATAATACTGGTCATATGTTCTGGACTTGTCTGTTCCTATTATAAGTAAATAATTGTATTTCCCATAAAATTATAATACTGGAGCATCTCTTCTTAGCACTCTGCATATTGCCATTCCTCTATAATTCCTCCTGGAAATATTTACATATGGGGGATACAATATCTCTTGTCTATAGGCCGTGTCCCTAAACATTATGAAACTGTCAGCACTCATTGTATAGTATCAGACCATGGCATTGAGAAAAGGGAATAGCATCACCCAGCTGTCAATTTCTTCTTATATTTCCAGGAGTAATAAAAAAGTAACAGCCCAATGAAGATCTCTGTGATGGTCTCAGGTCCAGGTGTAGGAGGGCGGCTCAAAAAATAAGGAGAGCGCCCAACTACTGCCCAGCATATAAAGTAGGAGAGTCCAAGGTAAGTGCCGAATATTTCTTTACCTCTACACACGTTATATCACATATTTACTGGCTGGAGGGTTTATAGCAATAATGGAGATTCTCTCCAAGAGCCCAATTTCAGTTTTCTCACATTGTCCCTCAGAAAACAAGGTTGTTCTTCCTAATATTCCTCGCTTCAATGCTGGGGGTGGTAGATGGAAGAATAGAAAAAAATGTCCCTAACAAAATGTAGTGACCGCTTATTACTGACAAGCTACAAACCTGTAATATATTAGGATCAGAGACCAAGAGCCTGGAAACCCGGTGTGGTGAACTATGGCATCCAGACTAAGCTGCCACCTAAACTTATATATTGTCAGGTAACCCGGTGCATGCCCAGAATATTCATTACATGTGTCAGGATTCCTCCAGGTGATGGCAGAATTGGGGATTTGTTCAGGTTGTGACCCGCTTATGCCAGTCATGGACACCAGGGCCTGTGTGTGACTACAACCTCTTCACCCCTATAGTTATGTTCCCTGGGTCTACGTTACATTACAAAATGTGTTCAATGTCTGACTCGCCCTGTGATAGGAAATGACACGTGTGACAGTAAATATATTATTATACATTATAGATATGGGGTTATTTTATGTATATGCAGTAAACCCATTATGTATATTACAGACATATAAGACATGTGAATATGCGGCCCCAGTGACAGCCGACATGCTAGAAGATCCACCCTATATATGTAAGTATTATAGAAAATAACAACCTATAGAAATCCTATAATGTGATGTCACCCAGAATGTTCCTATAGAGACACATGACCAGCGAGGCTGCGGGAACAAATTCCCCAATGTTGTGAATAGGCTGAACATATATTTGTTGATATGATGACCCATACTAAGCTCACCTCATAATATCTGCACAATTTACATTTTCATTCCAGAATACCTTGTGATCGGCTGCCTGCTGCCAGGGGGACTCTCTGAAGTCATATTTCATCTATATGAGGTATGTCCATCATTAGTTACTATATATAGGGATAGGGATCGTGTAGGTAATGGGTTTCTATGTGTAATATGAAGATGGTCACATGACTGGCGGTGCCATGTAGTCTAGGGGGGACAGGTAAGGGCACAATAGGGGGTGGTAGATGGAAGAATAGAAAAAAATAGCTTGGCCCCAATGTAACTGCACAGATCTCACATATAGTACGTCCGCCCCTGATTTATTTTAGAAAGTCATATGGGAGAAGCCCCCTGACCGGCTAAATACCTAGGCCAAATGGGCAAACATCTTGTAATAGCCACTGATTCCACGTCATGTAACTGCTGAGGGGTTGTATTATATAATATTGTATATTGTAATGTCGTGGTGAAGGAAAGGTGCAGGGATCAGGAGTCATCTCTACTACTTGGTGTCTCAGCGCTGGGCACTTGTGCAGTGTGTCCCAGACATGGACCCCAAACTTTACTAGCAGTCAGGGGAGACACTGCTTACCTTACTGTTATCATTACTACAAGTAATAAAAGCGGGGGGCCGGGAGCGGACCTGTCCATGCCGCCTGTCACTCTGACGTCCACAGCGTTTATCTGCAGCATTGTAGGGGGAGGGGTGGCAGGACTCCTAATAAAGTGTCTGTGTGAATATTTGTATGAACCCGCTCAGAAACCCCATAATAGTTACTGTTGTGATGTAATAAGAATATAGTTCATTATAATAACTCACTGATAAGAGACACATTGTAGAAGCATAAAAATGAGATAATATGTAATACACCTAAAGCTATAAAATACAATGTTGGGGACTGGTCTCTGTTCTACATGAAAATGTTTCCATCGTTTGGGATTTCTCCTAATACTTTGTCTTTCTTACTCCTAGTATTAATTCCTCATAAGAGCTGATGAGAACCACACGTCCCAGGAGGGCAGATCACAGAATAAGCAGAGCCCTCCACCTCACCATCACACAACGTCCTACATTCAGCCGGACGTATTCAGTAGGAGAGTCCAAGGTCGGTGTATTTTATTTCCTGCATCTCTACACGATCGCACAGGGCGCATTACTGGTCAATACTGAAGGGGGCGCCACCACCATAGATGTCCTGAGCCCCCACAGCTTGTACTCCCGATCCAGCACTTGGTGCCCAAACCTGTGGAAAGACAGAAAGATACATTTCATAGCCTAATGACTAGGTGATGTTATTGGGCGCTGTATGATTATATTAATGGGCCACTACATAGTACATCATAAGGGGGGAGGGCGTCCATAGAAGGTACAGCACAGGGCACCAATCAACCTGAGGCCGGCCCTGGATGTGACATAATAGCTGCAGCAGTGACAGCCGTCCACACTGACATGACCGCTGTGGCCTAGTAACCAAAGACATCAGAACCACCAGCGCAGGAGCCGCAGGGAATATGGAGGATGAGTAGTGACTGTCTGTTATTTATAGACATATGCGGCTTATACTCAAGTTTTAAAACTGTCAGAAAAAATCTTTAATGAATATTTTCTCTGGTATCTGAAACCAGAAATCTAATTTCCCATTTTCTACTCTCTCTACTCCAGTCCAAAAGACTAAACAAGAAATAAATTAGATGTATTTTATTAAGGATACGATTATATAGGAGAATAACTATAAGCTCCTGGGCCCTCACACAACATCTATACCAGCGCCATCCAATTGTCATGTGCCGTCATACTGCTGGCGTTATTTCTGTGGCAGAGGGGGTATTGGACTCGCCCTGTGATAGGAAATGACATGTGTGACAGTAAATATATTATTATACATTATAGATATGGGGTTATTTTATGTATATGCAGTAAACCCATTATGTATATTACAGACATATAAGACATGTGAATATGCGGCCCCAGTGACAGCCGACATGCTAGAAGATCCACCGTATATATGTAAGTATTATAGAAAATAACAACCTATAGAAATCCTATAATGTGATGTCATCCAGAATGTTCCTATAGAGACACATGACAAGCGAGGCTGCGGGAACAAATTCCCCAATGTTGTCAATAGGCTGAACATATATTTGTTGATATGATGGCCCATACTAAGCTCAACTCATAATATCTGCACAATTTACATTTTCTGTTCCAGAAATTGTTGTGATCGGCTGCCTGCTGCCAGGGGGACTCTCTGAAGTCATATTTCATCTATATGAGGTATGTCCATCATTAGTTACTATATACAGTACCCACCATTAGCTCTCTACACTGAAAGAGTGATGAGCGGGCAAAATGTCAACACAAGGATAGTAGAGGGGAACTTTGGATACTTTGGTAGGAATAGGCATAGTGAAAGTTAGGGGTTTCTTTGCCTAAAATTCTGGCCACATGGCCCGGTGTGGGCCTGAACGTAGGTGTAAGGTAATTGGGTGAGGAGATTGGGGGTAGTGAAGGGGGATTTTAGGCAGGGCTGCCCTGCCAAGAACATTTGGAACACGTCAAGACCTGGTAAAATTATCTACAAGGGCTTCAGGGAGGTAGCGTGGGAACTACGGTGCCGGCAGTTGCTGCAGTTCCTTGCAGAGGGCACATTAATGCGTTCGATCTCACGGCGCCACAGACTGGAAGTTCGATAGGCCTAATCTAGGACTACTATTTTTGTGTGAAACTTGAGGCGGCCGTACCAATATGATGCAGTAGACAAGGACTTGATTGAGTTGCATTACCCAATATGGTCTGCAGGCATAGGTGACAATGGATACTGGCAAAATGTTTTTATATTCACAGGACTCAAGTAGAAAGCAGTGGAAGGGGCCAGGATATCGCCACCTATAGAGGTCCCACAAGTCATGCAGCACAGGGACCTGGACTTGGGGTGTAATGGACTGTTTAGATGTGGTGGCTGAAAGTAAGTGTCCTTGCATCGTGGAAGCATGGCAGCTATCCTCAATGGTGTCAGCATAGAATTTTTTTTAGGGAATATCACATGATGATGGGCCAAGTGCCAGGGCCCTTGCACAGCGTTCCTGGGTGGGTGAGGGCAGCATGATCCCAGGGGGGCCTCATAATCCGAACATGGGGCCAAAATGTTTACTACACAAGGAGGGTGCTGGCACGATGTTTGTAAATACAGGAGCAACTTGTCTGGACGTAAAGAGCAGCAGAGAAGGCAAGTCACTATGGGGACCACCGGAAGGACAAGATGTCAATATGACTAAAAGTGAAGCAATGGAGGAAGAAGATAACAGCAACTGTTGAGTCTGATTCTGATCTGTCAGATGATTATGAGTGGTCTGATGTTGAGGTTAGAAGGGGTGTTGGCCAAGCTGTTGTAGGTGCTGTAAAAAATGTTCAAACATGATGAGGGAAAAAGGTAAAGACAAGGAGGCACAATACTAAAAGTCAATCCTTTAGTGGAAAGAAGGGTGAAAGTTTGGGACCAGGACACTTCTACATGTTTGCTGACCTCTATCTACTCACACTTGTGCCAGGAAGTGTTGGGGAAAGGAAAGGTTTGTCTACATTTTGAGATGTCTAGGGAGATCATTGCAGCAAAAGAGGATGGGTAGCTCTCAAGGGGAAGAGGGGCAAAGGAGGTTATTAGGGATTGGTTGAAGGGATTTTTTGGGTATTGCAGTGTTAGGGTATGTTCAAACGCACTTTTTACGGACGTAATTCAGGCGTTTTATGCCTGGAATTACGGCCGAAAATACTGCTTGAAAGCGTCGGCAAACATCTGCCCATTCATTTGTCGATTTTCATTTTCACAGACTAATTCCAATAAATTCAGTAAAAAAGCTGTGGGGTTAAAATGCCCACTATACAGCTAGATAAATTCCTTGAGGGGTGTAGTTTCCAAAATGGGGTCACTTTTGGGAGTTTCCACTGTTTTGGCACCACAAGACCTCTTCAAACCTGACATGGTGCCCAAAATATATTGTAATAAAAAGGAGGCCCCAAAATCCACTAGGTGCTCCTTTTGCTTCTGAGGCCGGTGCTTCAGTCCATTACCGCACTAGGGCCACAGGTGGAATATTTCTAAATAATGCAGAATCTGGGCAATAAATATTGAGTTGCTTTTCTCATGTAAAACCTTCCGTGTTACACAATTTTTTTATTACAAATGAATTTCTGCAACAAAAATTTAATTTGTAAATTACACCTCTACATTGCTTTAATTCCTGTGAAATGCCTAAAGGGTTAAGAAACTTTCTTGATTCGGTTTTGAATACTTTCAGGGGTGCAGTTTTTAAAATGGGGTGATTTATGGGGAGTTTCTAATATAGAAGGCCCTCAAAGCCACTTCAGAAATGAACTGGTCCATGAAAAATAGGTTTTAGAAATTTCTTGTGAGAAATTGTTGCTAAACTTATAAGCCTTGTAACGTCCTAGAAAAATACAAGGACGTTCAAAAAATGATGCAAATATAAAGTAGACATATGGAAAATGTAAACTAGTCACTATTGTGTGGTATTAATATCTGTTTTACAAGCAGATACATTCAAATTTAGAAAAATTAAAATTTTTGCAAATTTTCTCAAAATTTTGGTGTTTTTCACAAATAAATACTGAATTTATCGACCAAATTTTTTCCATGACGTAAAGTACAATATGTCACGAGAAAACATTCTCAGAATCGCTTGGATAGGTAAAAGCATTCCGGAGTTATTACCACATAAACTAACACATGTCAGATTTGAAAAAATCGCCTGCGTCCAGAAGGCCAAAACAGGCTGCGTCCTCAAGGGGTTAATATCGATGCTGAAAAGTTTGAAGTTACAGGCCCAAAGCCTGAGGCTGCAGTACGGAGAGAGTCTGATGACAACATTTTCTGTTCTGATTTCACTCTGTGACAATAAATGATAATATTCTAGTACAGTTGTATGAATAAATGGTTTGGCCTTTTTGGAGTTTTTGTGATTTGTTTTATCCATAGACATTAATGATAACAGCAAAAATATACCTGAATACATTATATTAACACTTGTCTGGTCAGCGAGAAATCCCCAGTCAGGGTGGACTGTCCTGGGTTTGCTTCCCTGCCTGTACTATATGATGGTAGTCACCTCACCGGTCCTGGATTTGCTTCCCTGCCTGTACTATATGATGGTAGTCACCTCACCGGTCCAGAAGAGGCTGGACGCAGCTGCAGGGTGAAGGGAAGCCGACATGACCGTCCTGGTAGGGAAAGGGTTAATTAGTTGAGGGAGAGTTGGAAAGAGCTGAAGGAGGGACGGGGAGGAGTTAAGGGGGACGGGGGGCCGTTACTGCGCTTCCCGCTGTTTCTCGGCATTGAGCCGGAAGCAGCGGGAGGAGTAACATAAGAAGCAAGTAAGCTCCCCGTTGCCCGGCTTTTAGAAATGGCAGAAGCCCTTATGTTAGAGCGGCTGCGTGCCGCTGCTGTGCACCACGGTCCCGGATGGCTAGAGGAGACCGTGGCTGCAATAACGAGGATCCCGGACGCCGTTTCGCCACGTCGGGCACGGCGTTCGGGGTCTGTTGAAAGGGACAGGCTCCCCTCCCCCGGCCCCCTTACGAGCATGGCTATGGCGGCGGGGGGGGAGTCGGCTACAACCGCTCCTGCGCTGGGCAGGCAGAGAGCGGTGCCAGGGGTGACGACGACGCAGGCTGGGTCGACCCGTCCCTCTCGGCGGTCCCGACCTCCAGAGCGCCTCAGTCCGGAGGTAGTCCCGCGGACACGGCGTCGCAGAGGGAGCCCGATCCCGGACGCTGCAGGCCAGGCAGCTGGGAGGACCGCCCCTTCCCAGGCCCTGCGTCCTGGCAGGAATCCCAGGCCGCGACGGGGTCCGGCGGTAAGCAGGGAGTCGCAGGCTGGGCTCCCTGTCACCCCTCCCCCATCAGATGGAAGATTTGGAGAACAAGGTACGGCCGCCCCGCATGGTGATGTTCCGGCCAGGGGGCAGGCTTCGTCAGGATCGTCTAGACGGACGCCTAGATCTGCAGCGACGTCGAGGCAACAGGTCCGGTCGGAAGTCTGGGTCCCGGCGGTCGGGCGGCAGGTTGCCGGCCCATCGGTCAGCGCGTCCTCATCCCCGTTCCGAAGATGTCGTTGGGAGGGACAGTCGTCGGCGAGAGAAGAACTGGAGGAAGGTGAACTGGACGTGTATCGTCGAGGTCAGGATGGTCCGGCTGACGGGAACACAGCGCCTGTGCAGCCCGGTGAGTGTATAACTCCATCATTGTCTTATCCAGCGATTTTTATGTCGGGTGTCGGCGGGGGGGCGGCTAGCGTTGCATCGGGGGCCGGTAGTGGCGCGGGCGGACGCGACGGAGCGGGTTTGGCAGACTTAGTGGGTTGCTTACGGGAGCTGGTGGGGCGCCTGGATAGGGCCGCGGCGCCGGTAGTAACGGAAGTGTCTCCTGCGGTAGTTTGGGAAGGCCCCAGGGACGTGGGATCGTTACAGGCGCGTCCTGTGGTGGCGGTTAGAGAGGCGGTCGCGGTGTCGGTACAGACCGAGGCACAGAAGGACGGCGATCGAGTGCGTATGGACGATCGTGCTCGGGGGGAGGTGTATGTTTGTTTTGAGGGTCCGTTGGGGGCGCATTTAAAGCAGGAGGTGCGTGATCGGATCTGGAAAGACGAGTATGTTGAAATTTTTTCTCTCTTGCCGCTGGCTAAATTTAATTTGGATAAGAGCAAGCGGGACGAGAGTAAAAAGGACGAGGAGGAACGGCGGCGGTATAGGCTTATCCCGCAGACGTTCGTCAATTGGTCGCAGGCGTTCGCCATATTGGCTAGTGTGATAGGGGAAAAGGCGCCGGAAAATTGTTCGGCGTTGTTTTGTTATTTTGATGCCATTGGGGAGGCTCATAGGGCGTATGGGGGTCAGGCGTGGCTGCGTTATGATGAGCAATTCCGTCAGCGGAAGGCGGTTCGGCCGGCGATTCGGTGGGACCAGAAGGATATTGCTCTCTGGTTACGGGTTACGGCTCCGGTTAGGCAGCCCTTTCCCGGGAGCGGTGGCCAGGGAGGCCAGTCTAGTCAGAGTGGACAAAGCGGCGGGGGAAAGGCGGGGTTTTGCTGGCAATTTAATGAAGGTCAGTGCAAGTTCGGGGCCACGTGCAAGTTCAAGCACGTGTGCTCCGAGTGTAATGGTGCATCACACGGGGCGGCAAAATGTCTGCGAAAAAAGAGGTCAGGGAACCAGCACGGGGCTGGTCAAGGGGGTGTCGCCGGTGAGGGTGGAAAGGATGGCCCCTTATCTAAGTGAGTATCCGGATAGGGCGGCAGCTAAGTTGCTTTATGAAGGGTTTCGGGTTGGTTTTGTTATTCCTCCGCCTCCTTATGAGGTTCCGGTTACGCGGAGGAATTTAAAATCGGCTTACTTGCATGCGGAAGTCGTGTCGGAAAAGTTGTTAAAAGAAGTTTCGTTGGGGCGCATGTCGGGGCCATTTGTTGAGTCGCCGGTAAATGATTTAGTTGTGTCCCCTTTGGGTATTGTCCCTAAACGCGAGCCCGGAAAGTTTCGTTTGATTCAACATTTATCGTATCCCAAAGGTTCGTCGGTAAATGACGGGATTGATCACGAGTTGTGCTCCGTAGTTTATACCTCATTCGATAAGGCGGTGGGGTTAGTGCGGGCTGCGGGTCCGGGGGCGCTGCTAGCAAAAACCGACATCGAGGCGGCGTTCAGGTTGTTGCCGGTCCATCCAGAAAGCCAACGGCTGTTGGGTTGTTTTTGGAACGGGGCCTTTTACGTGGATCGGTGCCTTCCGATGGGGTGTTCTCTTTCTTGTGCATACTTCGAGGCGTTTAGTAGCTTCGTGGAGTGGGTAACGAGGGGAGTATCCGGGGTCGATTCGTTGATCCATTACTTAGATGATTTTTTGTGCGTTGGCCCGGGGGGTTCGCCGGTTTGCGGTAATTTGCTTCATGCACTACAGAAGGTGGCGAGGGATTTTGGGATCCCTTTGGCGCCGGAAAAAACGGAGGGCCCGGTAGCGACGATTTGTTTCTTGGGAATCGAAATTGACTCGGTGGCAATGGAGTGTCGGCTCCCGGCGGATAAGTTGGGTGCTTTGAGGCTGGAGGTTCGACGGGCTTGTAGAATGAAGAAAATGGCGCTGAGGGAGCTTCAGTCGCTGCTGGGGAAGTTGAATTTCGCCTGCCGGATTATGCCAATGGGAAGGGTGTTTGGTAGGAGGTTGGCGGCGGCAACGGCGGGAGTGCGCGCGCCGCATCATTTTGTGCGGCTCAAGGAGGAGCACCGAGCTGATCTTCAGGTTTGGGATGACTTCTTGGGCCAGTACAATGGTCGCTCGCTATGGATGGCTCCGGCGCAGGATACGAGTGATTTGAATATTTTTACGGATGCGGCTGGGGTGGGTGGTTTTGGAGCTTATGGGGGAGGTCCGTGGTGCGCGGGTCAATGGCCGGCTAGCTGGGTGTCCAGTGGACTCACGCGGAATCTGGCCCTGCTCGAGCTGTTTCCCATCGTGGTGGCGGCTACCATTTGGGGGGACAGGCTCAGGGATAAGAAGGTCCGTTTTTTACTGTGACAACATGGGGGTGGTGCTGGCCATTAATAACATCACGGCGTCCTCTCCTCCAGTAGTTCAATTGTTGCGACATTTAGTGTTGGTGTGTTTGTCATTGAACGCGTGGGTGGTGGCGGTGCATGTCCCGGGTGTTCAGAATTGTATCGCTGATGCTCTTTCTCGCTCGCAGTGGGACCGGTTTCGGCAATTGGCACCGGGAGCGGAACGGCTCGGGTTGGCGTGTCCGGAGCATCTGTGGGATCTGGTATCGGTCCCGTAGAGCAGCTGTTAAAAAGGTCTTTGGCGCGCGCGACGTGGAGTGCGTATGCTGCTTGTTGGAGGCAGTGGGAGGAGTGGTTAAGAGAGTTGGGTGACGTCAATACGGATAGAGACAGGTTGGTGGCACTTTTGTACTGGTTAGGTGACGCCTGGGAGGCGGGGTTTTCAGTAGCAAAGGTGAACCGGTTCATATCTGCAGTGGCGTTCGGGTTTAAGTTGCGGGGCTTTCGGGATGTATCGAAGGAATTTCTGGTATCGCAGGCTTTGAAGGGGTTGCGCCGAGGTAGGGTGGAGGCGGATAGTAGAAGGCCGGTGTCGTTTGCTTTGCTTGGCTCGTTGGGCGGTTCATTAGCATCGGTATGTCGTTCTTCAGATGAAATGGATTTGTTTCGATTGGCTTTTTCGTTAGCGTTCTTTGGAGCATTTAGAATAGGTGAGTTGGTGTCGCCAAGTACTAAACGGGCAGGGGGGCTGAGATCTGGGGATGTGAGCCTACTTGCAGATCGGCTAGAGGTATGGTTGCGTCGATCTAAAACTGACCAAGTAGGGAAGGGTAAGCTGATAGTTTTGTTCGCTCTCCCGGGGTCGGTCATGTGCCCTGTAGAGTGCATGCGGGGTTTTACGCAAAACGGGGGGTCTCCAGATTTGCCTTTGTTACGTCATGTTGACGGGTCGTTTTTGTCCAGGTTGCAGTTTGGAGCTGTATTTAAAAAATGTTTGACGGCGGTTGGTGTTGCGGCAGGCTCATATTCATCTCATTCCTTCAGGATTGGCGCAGCAACGGAAGCGGGGCGCTGGGGGTTGGATGATGAAGGGGTGAGGCGTATTGGTCGTTGGGAGTCTAAAAGGTTTAAGTCCTATGTCCGCCCCCATATGTTATGATTGGGGTTGTTTACGCTTTACAAATGTTATATTGGTGGTGCCTAATTGTTTTTTCCGTTTCAGATTCGCCTCCTTGTCTGGTGTGGTTGATGGGTCATTCGTACGTGCACTGGGGGGCTTTGAGGGCGGACGTCCGCCCGGATGGTCGCCAGTTGCGCATTCCGCGACAGGATGCGGTTGTGCATTGGCTGGGTTTTAGAGGTATGTCATGGAACAGGGTGTTGGCGGAATTCCAGACATATGCGCGGCTTGATAGGGTTCCGGAGGTTTTAGTGTTGCACGTGGGTGGGAATGACTTAGGAGTCCGCCCTTTTCGTGAGTTGGTGCGGGATATCAAACATGATATGTTGTGTTTGTGGGTATCTTATCCCAAGTTGGTGGTAGTGTGGTCGGACATAGTCCCAAGAAAGCATTGGCGGTTAGCGAGATCGGTGGAGAGAGTCAATAAGGCTCGCATAAAGGTTAACCGGGCGGTGTCCCGTTTTGTGGCAAAGAACGGGGGCATTTGCGTAAGGCATAGGGATTTGGAGTCAGGAGTGGGGAATTTCTGGAGAAGTGATGGGGTTCATCTGACCGAGGTTGGCATTGATCTTTGGAGCTTGGCGATAGCAGAAGGCATAGAAAGGGCGGTGGTGGTGTGGAGGAACTCACAGGCTTAAGGGGGTCAAGGCCTGTTTCGCGGTGGCGGGGGGAGTCCTTGAGGCCAGTCAGTACAAAATGGTGGGGGGGGTCGCATCGGGGGTATGCGTCCCCCAAAAAAGGTACATGGTTGAAGACTTCATCGGGTGTTATCCCTTTGAAGTGGTCTTCTGGTAGAAGGTATATCACTTGAAGGCTTCATCGGGTGTTATCCCTTTGAAGTGGACTTCTAGTGGTCGGTATATCACTTGAGGGCTTCATCGGGTGTTATCCCCTTGAAGTGGACTTCTAGTGGGTGGAGCCATCTGCAGAGGTGAACGGTGCTTCCGAGCTGGTTTACGGCTGGAGGTAATTGGTGGTTTGCAGATGGCTAATTCGGTGTGTTCTTAATAAGGAACATCTGAAGGGGCTTCAAGGACTTCCTCTGCTCGGGTTAATGTTAACGTTTAATTGTTATTTATGATTCTGACCCATGTTGGGTCATGTGAATTATTAGGAGGAATTCTCTGGTGGATTCCTAACTAGTTATCCGAATGTTTCGGATTTAAATTGTTTTTATAAAACTGTGAAATTAATAAACGGCTGCTGTGGCCATTTCACATCCAACCTCGGTGTCATGTGTCTTTACTAAGTGGGGGTGGGGGGGATAGTATGGTCTAAGGTTAACACACGACTCTACCTAGGCAGGTCAAGAAGAGGCTGGACGCAGCTGCAGGGTGAAGGGAAGCCGACATGACCGTCCTGGTAGGGAAAGGGTTAATTAGTTGAGGGAGAGTTGGAAAGAGCTGAAGGAGGGACGGGGAGGAGTTAAGGGGGACGGGGGGCCGTTACTGCGCTTCCCGCTGTTTCTCGGCATTGAGCCGGAAGCAGCGGGAGGAGTAACATAAGAAGCAAGTAAGCTCCCACCCTCCCACCCTTGGTTTGTTATTCCTCAGGTCTTATGTACGTCCGTCTATGAGCGTTGTGTTTTTATCTGTGTGCTTATCTAACATGTTTTTCTTTTTTCCGGAGTAGGTTCTGTTGTCATGGCAGCTGGCGGGGGGAGTCCTTGAGGCCAGTCAGTACAAAATGGTGGGGGGGTCGCATCGGGGGTATGCGTCCCCCAAAAAAGGTACATGGTTGAAGACTTCATCGGGTGTTATCCCTTTGAAGTGGTCTTCTGGTAGAAGGTATATCACTTGAAGGCTTCATCGGGTGTTATCCCTTTGAAGTGGACTTCTAGTGGTCGGTATATCACTTGAGGGCTTCATCGGGTGTTATCCCCTTGAAGTGGACTTCTAGTGGGTGGAGCCATCTGCAGAGGTGAACGGTGCTTCCGAGCTGGTTTACGGCTGGAGGTAATTGGTGGTTTGCAGATGGCTAATTCGGTGTGTTCTTAATAAGGAACATCTGAAGGGGCTTCAAGGACTTCCTCTGCTCGGGTTAATGTTAACGTTTAATTGTTATTTATGATTCTGACCCATGTTGGGTCATGTGAATTATTAGGAGGAATTCTCTGGTGGATTCCTAACTAGTTATCCGAATGTTTCGGATTTAAATTGTTTTTATAAAACTGTGAAATTAATAAACGGCTGCTGTGGCCATTTCACATCCAACCTCGGTGTCATGTGTCTTTACTAAGTGGGGGTGGGGGGGATAGTATGGTCTAAGGTTAACACACGACTCTACCTAGGCAGGTCATGGATTTGCTCCCCTGCCTGTACTATATGATGGTAGTCACCTCACCGGTCCTGGATTTGCTTCCCTGCCTGTACTATATGATGGTAGTCACCTCACCGGTCCTGGATTTCTTCCCTGCCTGTACTATATGATGGTAGTCACCTCACCGGTCCTGGATTTCTTCCCTGCCTGTACTATATGATGGTAGTCACCTCACCGGTCCTGGATTTCTTCCCTGCCTGTACTATATGATGGTAGTTACCTCACCGGTCCTGGAAATGCTTCCCTGCCTGTAATATATGATGGTAGTCACCTCACCGGTCCTGGGTTTGCTTCCCTGCCTGTACTATATGATGGTAGTCACCTCACCGGTCCTGGATTTGCTTCCCTGCCTGTACTATATGATGGTAGTCACCTCACCGGTCCTGGATTTGCTTCCCTCCCTGTACTATATGATGGTAGTCACCTCACCGGTCCTGGGTTTGCTCCCCTGCCTGTACTATATGATGGTAGTCACCTCACCGGTCCTGGATTTGCTCCCCTGCCTGTACTATATGATGGTAGTCACCTCACCGGTCCTGGGTTTGCTTCCCTGCCTGTACTATATGATGGTAGTCACCTCACCGGTCCTGGATTTCTTCCCTGCCTGTACTATATGATGGTAGTCACCTCACCGGTCCTGGATTTCTTCCCTGCCTGTACTATATGATGGTAGTCACCTCACCGGTCCTGGATTTCTTCCCTGCCGGTACTATAGGATGGTAGTCACCTCACCGGTCCTGGATTTCTTCCCTGCCTGTACTATGTGATGGTAGTCACCTCACCGGTCCTGGGTTTGCTTCCCTGCCTGTATTATATGATGGTAGTCACCTCACCGGTCCTGGATTTGCTTCCCTGCCTGTACTATATGATGGTAGTCACCTCACCGGTCCTGGATTTGCTCGCCTGCCTGTACTATATGATGGTAGTCACCTCACTGGTCCTGGATTTGCTTCCCTGCCTGTACTATATGATGGTAGTCACCTCACCGGTCCTGGATTTCTTCCCTGCCTGTACTATATGATGGTAGTCACCTCACCGGTCCTGGATTTGCTTCCCTGCCTGTACTATATGATGGTAGTCACCTCACCGGTCCTGGATTTGCTTCCCTGCCTGTACTATATGATGGTAGTCACCTCACCGGTCCTGGATTTGCTTCCCTGCCTGTACTATATGATGGTAGTCACCTCACCGGTCCTGGGTTTGCTCCCCTGCCTGTACTATATGATGGTAGTCACCTCACCGGTCCTGGATTTGCTCCCCTGACTGTACTATATGATGGTAGTCACCTCACCGGTCCTGGGTTTGCTTCCCTTCCTGTACTATATGATGGTAGTCACCTCACCGGTCCTGGATTTCTTCCCTGCCTGTACTATATGATGGTAGTCACCTCACCGGTCCTGGATTTCTTCCCTGCCTGTACTATATGATGGTAGTCACCTCACCGGTCCTGGATTTCTTCCCTGCCTGTACTATATGATGGTAGTCACCTCACCGGTCCTGGATTTCTTCCCTGCCTGTACTATGTGATGGTAGTCACCTCACCGGTCCTGGGTTTGCTTCCCTGCCTGTATTATATGATGGTAGTCACCTCACCGGTCCTGGATTTGCTTCCCTGCCTGTACTATATGATGGTAGTCACTTCACCGGTCCTGGATTTGCTTCCCTGCCTGTACTATATGATGGTAGTCACCTCACCGGTCCTGGATTTCTTCCCTGCCTGTACTATATGATGGTAGTCACTTCACCGGTCCTGGATTTGCTTCCCTGCCTGTACTATATGATGGTAGTCACCTCACCGGTCCTGGATTTGCTTCCCTGCCTGTACTATATGATGGTAGTCACCTCACCGGTCCTGGGTTTGCTCCCCTGCCTGTACTATATGATGGTAGTCACCTCACCGGTCCTGGATTTGCTCCCCTGACTGTACTATATGATGGTAGTCACCTCACCGGTCCTGGGTTTGCTTCCCTTCCTGTACTATATGATGGTAGTCACCTCACCGGTCCTGGATTTCTTCCCTGCCTGTACTATATGATGGTAGTCACCTCACCGGTCCTGGATTTCTTCCCTGCCTGTACTATATGATGGTAGTCACCTCACCGGTCCTGGATTTCTTCCCTGCCTGTACTATATGATGGTAGTCACCTCACCGGTCCTGGATTTCTTCCCTGCCTGTACTATGTGATGGTAGTCACCTCACCGGTCCTGGGTTTGCTCCCCTGCCTGTACTATATGATGGTAGTCACCTCACCGGTCCTGGATTTGCTCCCCTGACTGTACTATATGATGGTAGTCACCTCACCGGTCCTGGGTTTGCTTCCCTTCCTGTACTATATGATGGTAGTCACCTCACCGGTCCTGGATTTCTTCCCTGCCTGTACTATATGATGGTAGTCACCTCACCGGTCCTGGATTTCTTCCCTGCCTGTACTATATGATGGTAGTCACCTCACCGGTCCTGGATTTCTTCCCTGCCTGTACTATATGATGGTAGTCACCTCACCGGTCCTGGATTTCTTCCCTGCCTGTACTATGTGATGGTAGTCACCTCACCGGTCCTGGGTTTGCTTCCCTGCCTGTATTATATGATGGTAGTCACCTCACCGGTCCTGGATTTGCTTCCCTGCCTGTACTATATGATGGTAGTCACTTCACCGGTCCTGGATTTGCTTCCCTGCCTGTACTATATGATGGTAGTCACCTCACCGGTCCTGGATTTCTTCCCTGCCTGTACTATATGATGGTAGTCACTTCACCGGTCCTGGATTTGCTTCCCTGCCTGTACTATATGATGGTAGTCACCTCACCGGTCCTGGATTTGCTTCCCTGCCTGTACTATATGATGGTAGTCACCTCACCGGTCCTGGGTTTGCTCCCCTGCCTGTACTATATGATGGTAGTCACCTCACCGGTCCTGGATTTGCTCCCCTGACTGTACTATATGATGGTAGTCACCTCACCGGTCCTGGGTTTGCTTCCCTTCCTGTACTATATGATGGTAGTCACCTCACCGGTCCTGGATTTCTTCCCTGCCTGTACTATATGATGGTAGTCACCTCACCGGTCCTGGATTTCTTCCCTGCCTGTACTATATGATGGTAGTCACCTCACCGGTCCTGGATTTCTTCCCTGCCTGTACTATGTGATGGTAGTCACCTCACCGGTCCTGGGTTTGCTTCCCTGCCTGTATTATATGATGGTAGTCACCTCACCGGTCCTGGATTTGCTTCCCTGCCTGTACTATATGATGGTAGTCACTTCACCGGTCCTGGATTTGCTTCCCTGCCTGTACTATATGATGGTAGTCACCTCACCGGTCCTGGATTTCTTCCCTGCCTGTACTATATGATGGTAGTCACCTCACCGGTCCTGGATTTCTTCCCTGCCTGTACTATATGATGGTAGTCACCTCACCGGTCCTGGATTTCTTCCCTGCCTGTACTATGTGATGGTAGTCACCTCACCGGTCCTGGATTTCTTCCCTGCCTGTACTATATGATGGTAGTCACCTCACCGGTCCTGGATTTCTTCCCTGCCTGTACTATATGATGGTAGTCACCTCACCGGTCCTGGATTTGCTTCCCTGCCTGTACTATATGATGGTAGTCACCTCACCGGTCCTGGATTTCTTCCCTGCCTGTACTATGTGATGGTAGTCACCTCACCGGTCCTGGGTTTGCTTCCCTGCCTGTATTATATGATGGTAGTCACCTCACCGGTCCTGGATTTGCTTCCCTGCCTGTACTATATGATGGTAGTCACCTCACCGGTCCTGGATTTGCTCGCCTGCCTGTACTATATGATGGTAGTCACCTCACTGGTCCTGGATTTGCTTCCCTGCCTGTACTATATGATGGTAGTCACCTCACCGGTCCTGGATTTCTTCCCTGCCTGTACTATATGATGGTAGTCACCTCACCGGTCCTGGATTTGCTTCCCTGCCTGTACTATATGATGGTAGTCACCTCACCGGTCCTGGATTTGCTTCCCTGCCTGTACTATATGATGGTAGTCACCTCACCGGTCCTGGATTTGCTTCCCTGCCTGTACTATATGATGGTAGTCACCTCACCGGTCCTGGGTTTGCTCCCCTGCCTGTACTATATGATGGTAGTCACCTCACCGGTCCTGGATTTGCTCCCCTGACTGTACTATATGATGGTAGTCACCTCACCGGTCCTGGGTTTGCTTCCCTTCCTGTACTATATGATGGTAGTCACCTCACCGGTCCTGGATTTCTTCCCTGCCTGTACTATATGATGGTAGTCACCTCACCGGTCCTGGATTTCTTCCCTGCCTGTACTATATGATGGTAGTCACCTCACCGGTCCTGGATTTCTTCCCTGCCTGTACTATATGATGGTAGTCACCTCACCGGTCCTGGATTTCTTCCCTGCCTGTACTATGTGATGGTAGTCACCTCACCGGTCCTGGGTTTGCTTCCCTGCCTGTATTATATGATGGTAGTCACCTCACCGGTCCTGGATTTGCTTCCCTGCCTGTACTATATGATGGTAGTCACTTCACCGGTCCTGGATTTGCTTCCCTGCCTGTACTATATGATGGTAGTCACCTCACCGGTCCTGGATTTCTTCCCTGCCTGTACTATATGATGGTAGTCACTTCACCGGTCCTGGATTTGCTTCCCTGCCTGTACTATATGATGGTAGTCACCTCACCGGTCCTGGATTTGCTTCCCTGCCTGTACTATATGATGGTAGTCACCTCACCGGTCCTGGGTTTGCTCCCCTGCCTGTACTATATGATGGTAGTCACCTCACCGGTCCTGGATTTGCTCCCCTGACTGTACTATATGATGGTAGTCACCTCACCGGTCCTGGGTTTGCTTCCCTTCCTGTACTATATGATGGTAGTCACCTCACCGGTCCTGGATTTCTTCCCTGCCTGTACTATATGATGGTAGTCACCTCACCGGTCCTGGATTTCTTCCCTGCCTGTACTATATGATGGTAGTCACCTCACCGGTCCTGGATTTCTTCCCTGCCTGTACTATATGATGGTAGTCACCTCACCGGTCCTGGATTTCTTCCCTGCCTGTACTATGTGATGGTAGTCACCTCACCGGTCCTGGGTTTGCTCCCCTGCCTGTACTATATGATGGTAGTCACCTCACCGGTCCTGGATTTGCTCCCCTGACTGTACTATATGATGGTAGTCACCTCACCGGTCCTGGGTTTGCTTCCCTTCCTGTACTATATGATGGTAGTCACCTCACCGGTCCTGGATTTCTTCCCTGCCTGTACTATATGATGGTAGTCACCTCACCGGTCCTGGATTTCTTCCCTGCCTGTACTATATGATGGTAGTCACCTCACCGGTCCTGGATTTCTTCCCTGCCTGTACTATATGATGGTAGTCACCTCACCGGTCCTGGATTTCTTCCCTGCCTGTACTATGTGATGGTAGTCACCTCACCGGTCCTGGGTTTGCTTCCCTGCCTGTATTATATGATGGTAGTCACCTCACCGGTCCTGGATTTGCTTCCCTGCCTGTACTATATGATGGTAGTCACTTCACCGGTCCTGGATTTGCTTCCCTGCCTGTACTATATGATGGTAGTCACCTCACCGGTCCTGGATTTCTTCCCTGCCTGTACTATATGATGGTAGTCACTTCACCGGTCCTGGATTTGCTTCCCTGCCTGTACTATATGATGGTAGTCACCTCACCGGTCCTGGATTTGCTTCCCTGCCTGTACTATATGATGGTAGTCACCTCACCGGTCCTGGGTTTGCTCCCCTGCCTGTACTATATGATGGTAGTCACCTCACCGGTCCTGGATTTGCTCCCCTGACTGTACTATATGATGGTAGTCACCTCACCGGTCCTGGGTTTGCTTCCCTTCCTGTACTATATGATGGTAGTCACCTCACCGGTCCTGGATTTCTTCCCTGCCTGTACTATATGATGGTAGTCACCTCACCGGTCCTGGATTTCTTCCCTGCCTGTACTATATGATGGTAGTCACCTCACCGGTCCTGGATTTCTTCCCTGCCTGTACTATGTGATGGTAGTCACCTCACCGGTCCTGGGTTTGCTTCCCTGCCTGTATTATATGATGGTAGTCACCTCACCGGTCCTGGATTTGCTTCCCTGCCTGTACTATATGATGGTAGTCACTTCACCGGTCCTGGATTTGCTTCCCTGCCTGTACTATATGATGGTAGTCACCTCACCGGTCCTGGATTTCTTCCCTGCCTGTACTATATGATGGTAGTCACCTCACCGGTCCTGGATTTCTTCCCTGCCTGTACTATATGATGGTAGTCACCTCACCGGTCCTGGATTTCTTCCCTGCCTGTACTATGTGATGGTAGTCACCTCACCGGTCCTGGATTTCTTCCCTGCCTGTACTATATGATGGTAGTCACCTCACCGGTCCTGGATTTCTTCCCTGCCTGTACTATATGATGGTAGTCACCTCACCGGTCCTGGATTTGCTTCCCTGCCTGTACTATATGATGGTAGTCACCTCACCGGTCCTGGATTTCTTCCCTGCCTGTACTATGTGATGGTAGTCACCTCACCGGTCCTGGGTTTGCTTCCCTGCCTGTATTATATGATGGTAGTCACCTCACCGGTCCTGGATTTGCTTCCCTGCCTGTACTATATGATGGTAGTCACTTCACCGTTCCTGGATTTGCTTCCCTGCCTGTACTATATGATGGTAGTCACCTCACCGGTCCTGGATTTCTTCCCTGCCTGTACTATATGATGGTAGTCACTTCACCGGTCCTGGATTTGCTTCCCTGCCTGTACTATATGATGGTAGTCACCTCACCGGTCCTGGGTTTGCTTCCCTGCCTGTACTATATGATGGTAGTCACCTCACCGGTCCTGGATTTCTTCCCTGCCTGTACTATATGATGGTAGTCACCTCACCGGTCCTGGATTTCTTCCCTGCCTGTACTATATGATGGTAGTCACCTCACCGGTCCTGGATTTCTTCCCTGCCTGAACTATATGATGGTAGTCACCTCACCGGTCCTGGATTTCTTCCCTGCCTGTACTATGTGATGGTAGTCACCTCACCGGTCCTGGATTTCTTCCCTGCCTGTACTATATGATGGTAGTCACCTCACCGGTCCTGGATTTCTTCCCTGCCTGTACTATATGATGGTAGTCACCTCACCGGTCCTGGATTTGCTTCCCTGCCTGTACTATATGATGGTAGTCACCTCACCGGTCCTCGATTTGCTTCCCTTACTGTACTATATGATGGTAGTCACCTCACCGGTCCTGGGTTTGCTTCCCTGCCTGTATTATATGATGGTAGTCACCTCACCGGTCCTGGATTTGCTTCCCTGCCTGTACTATATGATGGTAGTCACCTCACCGGTCCTGGATTTGCTCCCCTGCCTGTAATATATGATGGTAGTCACCTCACCGGTCCTGGATTTGCTTCCCTGCCTGTACTATATGATGGTAGTCACCTCACCGGTCCTGGATTTGCTCCCCTGCCTGTACTATATGATGGTAGTCACCTCACCGGTCCTGGATTTGCTTCCCTGCCTGTACTATATGATGGTAGTCACCTCACCGGTCCTGGATTTGCTTCCCTGCCTGTACTATATGATGGTAGTCACCTCACCGGTCCTGGATTTGCTCCCCTGCCTGTACTATATGATGGTAGTCACCTCACCGGTCCTGGATTTGCTTCCCTGCCTGTACTATATGATGGTAGTCACCTCACCGGTCCTGGATTTGCTTCCCTGCCTGTACTATATGATGGTAGTCACCTCACCGGTCCTGGGTTTGCTCCCCTGCCTGTACTATATGATGGTAGTCACCTCACCGGTCCTGGATTTGCTCCCCTGCCTGTACTATATGATGGTAGTCACCTCACCGGTCCTGGGTTTGCTTCCCTGCCTGTACTATATGATGGTAGTCACCTCACCGGTCCTGGATTTCTTCCCTGCCTGTACTATATGATGGTAGTCACCTCACCGGTCCTGGATTTCTTCCCTGCCTGTACTATATGATGGTAGTCACCTCACCGGTCCTGGATTTCTTCCCTGCCTGTACTATATGATGGTAGTCACCTCACCGGTCCTGGATTTCTTCCCTGCCTGTACTATGTGATGGTAGTCACCTCACCGGTCCTGGGTTTGCTTCCCTGCCTGTATTATATGATGGTAGTCACCTCACCGGTCCTGGATTTCTTCCCTGCCTGTACTATGTGATGGTAGTCACCTCACCGGTCCTGGGTTTGCTTCCCTGCCTGTATTATATGATGGTAGTCACCTCACCGGTCCTGGATTTGCTTCCCTGCCTGTACTATATGATGGTAGTCACTTCACCGTTCCTGGATTTGCTTCCCTGCCTGTACTATATGATGGTAGTCACCTCACCGGTCCTGGATTTCTTCCCTGCCTGTACTATATGATGGTAGTCACCTCACCGGTCCTGGATTTCTTCCCTGCCTGTACTATATGATGGTAGTCACCTCACCGGTCCTGGATTTCTTCCCTGCCTGTACTATATGATTGTAGTCACCTCACCGGTCCTGGATTTCTTCCCTGCCTGTACTATGTGATGGTAGTCACCTCACCGGTCCTGGATTTGCTTCCCTGCCTGTACTATATGATGGTAGTCACCTCACCGGTCCTGGATTTCTTCCCTGCCTGTACTATGTGATGGTAGTCACCTCACCGGTCCTGGGTTTGCTTCCCTGCCTGTATTATATGATGGTAGTCACCTCACCGGTCCTGGATTTGCTTCCCTGCCTGTACTATATGATGGTAGTCACTTCACCGTTCCTGGATTTGCTTCCCTGCCTGTACTATATGATGGTAGTCACCTCACCGGTCCTGGATTTCTTCCCTGCCTGTACTATATGATGGTAGTCACTTCACCGGTCCTGGATTTGCTTCCCTGCCTGTACTATATGATGGTAGTCACCTCACCGGTCCTGGGTTTGCTTCCCTGCCTGTACTATATGATGGTAGTCACCTCACCGGTCCTGGATTTCTTCCCTGCCTGTACTATATGATGGTAGTCACCTCACCGGTCCTGGATTTCTTCCCTGCCTGTACTATATGATGGTAGTCACCTCACCGGTCCTGGATTTCTTCCCTGCCTGTACTATATGATGGTAGTCACCTCACCGGTCCTGGATTTCTTCCCTGCCTGTACTATGTGATGGTAGTCACCTCACCGGTCCTGGATTTCTTCCCTGCCTGTACTATATGATGGTAGTCACCTCACCGGTCCTGGATTTCTTCCCTGCCTGTACTATATGATGGTAGTCACCTCACCGGTCCTGGATTTGCTTCCCTGCCTGTACTATATGATGGTAGTCACCTCACCGGTCCTCGATTTGCTTCCCTTACTGTACTATATGATGGTAGTCACCTCACCGGTCCTGGGTTTGCTTCCCTGCCTGTATTATATGATGGTAGTCACCTCACCGGTCCTGGATTTGCTTCCCTGCCTGTACTATATGATGGTAGTCACCTCACCGGTCCTGGATTTGCTCCCCTGCCTGTAATATATGATGGTAGTCACCTCACCGGTCCTGGATTTGCTTCCCTGCCTGTACTATATGATGGTAGTCACCTCACCGGTCCTGGATTTGCTCCCCTGCCTGTACTATATGATGGTAGTCACCTCACCGGTCCTGGATTTGCTTCCCTGCCTGTACTATATGATGGTAGTCACCTCACCGGTCCTGGATTTGCTTCCCTGCCTGTACTATATGTTGGTAGTCACCTCACCGGTCCTGGATTTGCTCCCCTGCCTGTACTATATGATGGTAGTCACCTCACCGGTCCTGGATTTGCTTCCCTGCCTGTACTATATGATGGTAGTCACGTCACCGGTCCTGGATTTGCTTCCCTGCCTGTACTATATGATGGTAGTCACCTCACCGGTCCTGGGTTTGCTCCCCTGCCTGTACTATATGATGGTAGTCACCTCACCGGTCCTGGATTTGCTCCCCTGCCTGTACTATATGATGGTAGTCACCTCACCGGTCCTGGGTTTGCTTCCCTGCCTGTACTATATGATGGTAGTCACCTCACCGGTCCTGGATTTCTTCCCTGCCTGTACTATATGATGGTAGTCACCTCACCGGTCCTGGATTTCTTCCCTGCCTGTACTATATGATGGTAGTCACCTCACCGGTCCTGGATTTCTTCCCTGCCTGTACTATATGATGGTAGTCACCTCACCGGTCCTGGATTTCTTCCCTGCCTGTACTATGTGATGGTAGTCACCTCACCGGTCCTGGGTTTGCTTCCCTGCCTGTATTATATGATGGTAGTCACCTCACCGGTCCTGGATTTGCTTCCCTGCCTGTACTATATGATGGTAGTCACCTCACCGGTCCTGGATTTGCTTGCCTGCCTGTACTATATGATGGTAGTCACCTCACCGGTCCTGGATTTGCTTCCCTGCCTGTACTATATGATGGTAGTCACCTCACCGGTCCTGGATTTCTTCCCTGCCTGTACTATATGATGGTAGTCACCTCACCGGTCCTGGATTTGCTTCCCTGCCTGTACTATATGATGGTAGTCACCTCACCGGTCCTGGATTTGCTTCCCTGCCTGTACTATATGATGGTAGTCACCTCACCGGTCCTGGATTTGCTTCCCTGCCTGTACTATATGATGGTAGTCACCTCACCGGTCCTGGGTTTGCTCCCCTGCCTGTACTATATGATGGTAGTCACCTCACCGGTCCTGGATTTGCTCCCCTGCCTGTACTATATGATGGTAGTCACCTCACCGTTCCTGGGTTTGCTTCCCTGCCTGTACTATATGATGGTAGTCACCTCACCGGTCCTGGATTTCTTCCCTGCCTGTACTATATGATGGTAGTCACCTCACCGGTCCTGGATTTCTTCCCTGCCTGTACTATATGATGGTAGTCACCTCACCGGTCCTGGATTTCTTCCCTGCCTGTACTATATGATGGTAGTCACCTCACCGGTGCTGGATTTCTTCCCTGCCTGTACTATGTGATGGTAGTCACCTCACCGGTCCTGGGTTTGCTTCCCTGCCTGTATTATATGATGGTAGTCACCTCACCGGTCCTGGATTTGCTTCCCTGCCTGTACTATATGATGGTAGTCACTTCACCGGTCCTGGATTTGCTTCCCTGCCTGTACTATATGATGGTAGTCACCTCACCGGTCCTGGATTTCTTCCCTGCCTGTACTATATGATGGTAGTCACTTCACCGGTCCTGGATTTGCTTCCCTGCCTGTACTATATGATGGTAGTCACCTCACCGGTCCTGGGTTTGCTTCCCTGCCTGTACTATATGATGGTAGTCACCTCACCGGTCCTGGATTTCTTCCCTGCCTGTACTATATGATGGTAGTCACTTCACCGTTCCTGGATTTGCTTCCCTGCCTGTACTATATGATGGTAGTCACCTCACCGGTCCTGGATTTCTTCCCTGCCTGTACTATATGATGGTAGTCACTTCACCGGTCCTGGATTTGCTTCCCTGCCTGTACTATATGATGGTAGTCACCTCACCGGTCCTGGGTTTGCTTCCCTGCCTGTACTATATGATGGTAGTCACCTCACCGGTCCTGGATTTCTTCCCTGCCTGTACTATATGATGGTAGTCACCTCACCGGTCCTGGATTTCTTCCCTGCCTGTACTATATGATGGTAGTCACCTCACCGGTCCTGGATTTCTTCCCTGCCTGAACTATATGATGGTAGTCACCTCACCGGTCCTGGATTTCTTCCCTGCCTGTACTATGTGATGGTAGTCACCTCACCGGTCCTGGATTTCTTCCCTGCCTGTACTATATGATGGTAGTCACCTCACCGGTCCTGGATTTCTTCCCTGCCTGTACTATATGATGGTAGTCACCTCACCGGTCCTGGATTTGCTTCCCTGCCTGTACTATATGATGGTAGTCACCTCACCGGTCCTCGATTTGCTTCCCTTACTGTACTATATGATGGTAGTCACCTCACCGGTCCTGGGTTTGCTTCCCTGCCTGTATTATATGATGGTAGTCACCTCACCGGTCCTGGATTTGCTTCCCTGCCTGTACTATATGATGGTAGTCACCTCACCGGTCCTGGATTTGCTCCCCTGCCTGTAATATATGATGGTAGTCACCTCACCGGTCCTGGATTTGCTTCCCTGCCTGTACTATATGATGGTAGTCACCTCACCGGTCCTGGATTTGCTCCCCTGCCTGTACTATATGATGGTAGTCACCTCACCGGTCCTGGATTTGCTTCCCTGCCTGTACTATATGATGGTAGTCACCTCACCGGTCCTGGATTTGCTTCCCTGCCTGTACTATATGATGGTAGTCACCTCACCGGTCCTGGATTTGCTCCCCTGCCTGTACTATATGATGGTAGTCACCTCACCGGTCCTGGATTTGCTTCCCTGCCTGTACTATATGATGGTAGTCACCTCACCGGTCCTGGATTTGCTTCCCTGCCTGTACTATATGATGGTAGTCACCTCACCGGTCCTGGGTTTGCTCCCCTGCCTGTACTATATGATGGTAGTCACCTCACCGGTCCTGGATTTGCTCCCCTGCCTGTACTATATGATGGTAGTCACCTCACCGGTCCTGGGTTTGCTTCCCTGCCTGTACTATATGATGGTAGTCACCTCACCGGTCCTGGATTTCTTCCCTGCCTGTACTATATGATGGTAGTCACCTCACCGGTCCTGGATTTCTTCCCTGCCTGTACTATATGATGGTAGTCACCTCACCGGTCCTGGATTTCTTCCCTGCCTGTACTATATGATGGTAGTCACCTCACCGGTCCTGGATTTCTTCCCTGCCTGTACTATGTGATGGTAGTCACCTCACCGGTCCTGGGTTTGCTTCCCTGCCTGTATTATATGATGGTAGTCACCTCACCGGTCCTGGATTTCTTCCCTGCCTGTACTATGTGATGGTAGTCACCTCACCGGTCCTGGGTTTGCTTCCCTGCCTGTATTATATGATGGTAGTCACCTCACCGGTCCTGGATTTGCTTCCCTGCCTGTACTATATGATGGTAGTCACTTCACCGTTCCTGGATTTGCTTCCCTGCCTGTACTATATGATGGTAGTCACCTCACCGGTCCTGGATTTCTTCCCTGCCTGTACTATATGATGGTAGTCACCTCACCGGTCCTGGATTTCTTCCCTGCCTGTACTATATGATGGTAGTCACCTCACCGGTCCTGGATTTCTTCCCTGCCTGTACTATATGATTGTAGTCACCTCACCGGTCCTGGATTTCTTCCCTGCCTGTACTATGTGATGGTAGTCACCTCACCGGTCCTGGATTTGCTTCCCTGCCTGTACTATATGATGGTAGTCACCTCACCGGTCCTGGATTTCTTCCCTGCCTGTACTATGTGATGGTAGTCACCTCACCGGTCCTGGGTTTGCTTCCCTGCCTGTATTATATGATGGTAGTCACCTCACCGGTCCTGGATTTGCTTCCCTGCCTGTACTATATGATGGTAGTCACTTCACCGTTCCTGGATTTGCTTCCCTGCCTGTACTATATGATGGTAGTCACCTCACCGGTCCTGGATTTCTTCCCTGCCTGTACTATATGATGGTAGTCACTTCACCGGTCCTGGATTTGCTTCCCTGCCTGTACTATATGATGGTAGTCACCTCACCGGTCCTGGGTTTGCTTCCCTGCCTGTACTATATGATGGTAGTCACCTCACCGGTCCTGGATTTCTTCCCTGCCTGTACTATATGATGGTAGTCACCTCACCGGTCCTGGATTTCTTCCCTGCCTGTACTATATGATGGTAGTCACCTCACCGGTCCTGGATTTCTTCCCTGCCTGTACTATATGATGGTAGTCACCTCACCGGTCCTGGATTTCTTCCCTGCCTGTACTATGTGATGGTAGTCACCTCACCGGTCCTGGATTTCTTCCCTGCCTGTACTATATGATGGTAGTCACCTCACCGGTCCTGGATTTCTTCCCTGCCTGTACTATATGATGGTAGTCACCTCACCGGTCCTGGATTTGCTTCCCTGCCTGTACTATATGATGGTAGTCACCTCACCGGTCCTCGATTTGCTTCCCTTACTGTACTATATGATGGTAGTCACCTCACCGGTCCTGGGTTTGCTTCCCTGCCTGTATTATATGATGGTAGTCACCTCACCGGTCCTGGATTTGCTTCCCTGCCTGTACTATATGATGGTAGTCACCTCACCGGTCCTGGATTTGCTCCCCTGCCTGTAATATATGATGGTAGTCACCTCACCGGTCCTGGATTTGCTTCCCTGCCTGTACTATATGATGGTAGTCACCTCACCGGTCCTGGATTTGCTCCCCTGCCTGTACTATATGATGGTAGTCACCTCACCGGTCCTGGATTTGCTTCCCTGCCTGTACTATATGATGGTAGTCACCTCACCGGTCCTGGATTTGCTTCCCTGCCTGTACTATATGTTGGTAGTCACCTCACCGGTCCTGGATTTGCTCCCCTGCCTGTACTATATGATGGTAGTCACCTCACCGGTCCTGGATTTGCTTCCCTGCCTGTACTATATGATGGTAGTCACGTCACCGGTCCTGGATTTGCTTCCCTGCCTGTACTATATGATGGTAGTCACCTCACCGGTCCTGGGTTTGCTCCCCTGCCTGTACTATATGATGGTAGTCACCTCACCGGTCCTGGATTTGCTCCCCTGCCTGTACTATATGATGGTAGTCACCTCACCGGTCCTGGGTTTGCTTCCCTGCCTGTACTATATGATGGTAGTCACCTCACCGGTCCTGGATTTCTTCCCTGCCTGTACTATATGATGGTAGTCACCTCACCGGTCCTGGATTTCTTCCCTGCCTGTACTATATGATGGTAGTCACCTCACCGGTCCTGGATTTCTTCCCTGCCTGTACTATATGATGGTAGTCACCTCACCGGTCCTGGATTTCTTCCCTGCCTGTACTATGTGATGGTAGTCACCTCACCGGTCCTGGGTTTGCTTCCCTGCCTGTATTATATGATGGTAGTCACCTCACCGGTCCTGGATTTGCTTCCCTGCCTGTACTATATGATGGTAGTCACCTCACCGGTCCTGGATTTGCTTGCCTGCCTGTACTATATGATGGTAGTCACCTCACCGGTCCTGGATTTGCTTCCCTGCCTGTACTATATGATGGTAGTCACCTCACCGGTCCTGGATTTCTTCCCTGCCTGTACTATATGATGGTAGTCACCTCACCGGTCCTGGATTTGCTTCCCTGCCTGTACTATATGATGGTAGTCACCTCACCGGTCCTGGATTTGCTTCCCTGCCTGTACTATATGATGGTAGTCACCTCACCGGTCCTGGATTTGCTTCCCTGCCTGTACTATATGATGGTAGTCACCTCACCGGTCCTGGGTTTGCTCCCCTGCCTGTACTATATGATGGTAGTCACCTCACCGGTCCTGGATTTGCTCCCCTGCCTGTACTATATGATGGTAGTCACCTCACCGTTCCTGGGTTTGCTTCCCTGCCTGTACTATATGATGGTAGTCACCTCACCGGTCCTGGATTTCTTCCCTGCCTGTACTATATGATGGTAGTCACCTCACCGGTCCTGGATTTCTTCCCTGCCTGTACTATATGATGGTAGTCACCTCACCGGTCCTGGATTTCTTCCCTGCCTGTACTATATGATGGTAGTCACCTCACCGGTGCTGGATTTCTTCCCTGCCTGTACTATGTGATGGTAGTCACCTCACCGGTCCTGGGTTTGCTTCCCTGCCTGTATTATATGATGGTAGTCACCTCACCGGTCCTGGATTTGCTTCCCTGCCTGTACTATATGATGGTAGTCACTTCACCGGTCCTGGATTTGCTTCCCTGCCTGTACTATATGATGGTAGTCACCTCACCGGTCCTGGATTTCTTCCCTGCCTGTACTATATGATGGTAGTCACTTCACCGGTCCTGGATTTGCTTCCCTGCCTGTACTATATGATGGTAGTCACCTCACCGGTCCTGGGTTTGCTTCCCTGCCTGTACTATATGATGGTAGTCACCTCACCGGTCCTGGATTTCTTCCCTGCCTGTACTATATGATGGTAGTCACCTCACCGGTCCTGGATTTCTTCCCTGCCTGTACTATATGATGGTAGTCACCTCACCGGTCCTGGATTTCTTCCCTGCCTGTACTATATGATGGTAGTCACCTCACCGGTCCTGGATTTCTTCCCTGCCTGTACTATGTGATGGTAGTCACCTCACCGGTCCTGGATTTCTTCCCTGCCTGTACTATATGATGGTAGTCACCTCACCGGTCCTGGATTTCTTCCCTGCCTGTACTATATGATGGTAGTCACCTCACCGGTCCTGGATTTGCTTCCCTGCCTGTACTATATGATGGTAGTCACCTCACCGGTCCTCGATTTGCTTCCCTTACTGTACTATATGATGGTAGTCACCTCACCGGTCCTGGGTTTGCTTCCCTGCCTGTATTATATGATGGTAGTCACCTCACCGGTCCTGGATTTGCTTCCCTGCCTGTACTATATGATGGTAGTCACCTCACCGGTCCTGGATTTCTTCCCTGCCTGTATTATATGATGGTAGGCACCTCACCGGTCCTGGATTTCTTCCCTGCCTGTACTATATGATGGTAGTCACCTCACCGGTCCTGGATTTCTTCCCTGCCTGTACTATATGATGGTAGTCACCTCACCGGTCCTGGATTTGCTTCCCTGCCTGTACTATATGATGGTAGTCACCTCACCGGTCCTGGATTTCTTCCCTGCCTGTACTATATGATGGTAGTCACCTCACCGGTCCTGGATTTCTTCCCTGCCTGTACTATGTGATGGTAGTCACCTCACCGGTCCTGGGTTTGCTTCCCTGCCTGTATTATATGATGGTAGTCACCTCACCGGTCCTGGATTTGCTTCCCTGCCTGTACTATATGATGGTAGTCACTTCACCGGTCCTGGATTTGCTTCCCTGCCTGTACTATATGATGGTAGTCACCTCACCGGTCCTGGATTTCTTCCCTGCCTGTACTATATGATGGTAGTCACCTCACCGGTCCTGGATTTCTTCCCTGCCTGTACTATATGATGGTAGTCACCTCACCGGTCCTGGATTTCTTCCCTGCCTGTACTATGTGATGGTAGTCACCTCACCGGTCCTGGATTTCTTCCCTGCCTGTACTATATGATGGTAGTCACCTCACCGGTCCTGGATTTCTTCCCTGCCTGTACTATATGATGGTAGTCACCTCACCGGTCCTGGATTTGCTTCCCTGCCTGTACTATATGATGGTAGTCACCTCACCGGTCCTGGATTTCTTCCCTGCCTGTACTATGTGATGGTAGTCACCTCACCGGTCCTGGGTTTGCTTCCCTACCTGTATTATATGATGGTAGTCACCTCACCGGTCCTGGATTTGCTTCCCTGCCTGTACTATATGATGGTAGTCACTTCACCGTTCCTGGATTTGCTTCCCTGCCTGTACTATATGATGGTAGTCACCTCACCGGTCCTGGATTTCTTCCCTGCCTGTACTATATGATGGTAGTCACTTCACCGGTCCTGGATTTGCTTCCCTGCCTGTACTATATGATGGTAGTCACCTCACCGGTCCTGGGTTTGCTTCCCTGCCTGTACTATATGATGGTAGTCACCTCACCGGTCCTGGATTTCTTCCCTGCCTGTACTATATGATGGTAGTCACCTCACCGGTCCTGGATTTCTTCCCTGCCTGTACTATATGATGGTAGTCACCTCACCGGTCCTGGATTTCTTCCCTGCCTGTACTATATGATGGTAGTCACCTCACCGGTCCTGGATTTCTTCCCTGCCTGTACTATGTGATGGTAGTCACCTCACCGGTCCTGGATTTCTTCCCTGCCTGTACTATATGATGGTAGTCACCTCACCGGTCCTGGATTTCTTCCCTGCCTGTACTATATGATGGTAGTCACCTCACCGGTCCTGGATTTGCTTCCCTGCCTGTACTATATGATGGTAGTCACCTCACCGGTCCTCGATTTGCTTCCCTTACTGTACTATATGATGGTAGTCACCTCACCGGTCCTGGGTTTGCTTCCCTGCCTGTATTATATGATGGTAGTCACCTCACCGGTCCTGGATTTGCTTCCCTGCCTGTACTATATGATGGTAGTCACCTCACCGGTCCTGGATTTGCTCCCCTGCCTGTAATATATGATGGTAGTCACCTCACCGGTCCTGGATTTGCTTCCCTGCCTGTACTATATGATGGTAGTCACCTCACCGGTCCTGGATTTGCTCCCCTGCCTGTACTATATGATGGTAGTCACCTCACCGGTCCTGGATTTGCTTCCCTGCCTGTACTATATGATGGTAGTCACCTCACCGGTCCTGGATTTGCTTCCCTGCCTGTACTATATGATGGTAGTCACCTCACCGGTCCTGGATTTGCTCCCCTGCCTGTACTATATGATGGTAGTCACCTCACCGGTCCTGGATTTGCTTCCCTGCCTGTACTATATGATGGTAGTCACCTCACCGGTCCTGGATTTGCTTCCCTGCCTGTACTATATGATGGTAGTCACCTCACCGGTCCTGGGTTTGCTCCCCTGCCTGTACTATATGATGGTAGTCACCTCACCGGTCCTGGATTTGCTCCCCTGCCTGTACTATATGATGGTAGTCACCTCACCGGTCCTGGGTTTGCTTCCCTGCCTGTACTATATGATGGTAGTCACCTCACCGGTCCTGGATTTCTTCCCTGCCTGTACTATATGATGGTAGTCACCTCACCGGTCCTGGATTTCTTCCCTGCCTGTACTATATGATGGTAGTCACCTCACCGGTCCTGGATTTCTTCCCTGCCTGTACTATATGATGGTAGTCACCTCACCGGTCCTGGATTTGCTTCCCTGCCTGTACTATATGATGGTAGTCACCTCACCGGTCCTGGATTTGCTTCCCTGCCTGTACTATATGATGGTAGTCACCTCACCGGTCCTGGGTTTGCTCCCCTGCCTGTACTATATGATGGTAGTCACCTCACCGGTCCTGGATTTGCTCCCCTGCCTGTACTATATGATGGTAGTCACCTCACCGGTCCTGGGTTTGCTTCCCTGCCTGTACTATATGATGGTAGTCACCTCACCGGTCCTGGATTTCTTCCCTGCCTGTACTATATGATGGTAGTCACCTCACCGGTCCTGGATTTCTTCCCTGCCTGTACTATATGATGGTAGTCACCTCACCGGTCCTGGATTTCTTCCCTGCCTGTACTATATGATGGTAGTCACCTCACCGGTGCTGGATTTCTTCCCTGCCTGTACTATGTGATGGTAGTCACCTCACCGGTCCTGGGTTTGCTTCCCTGCCTGTATTATATGATGGTAGTCACCTCACCGGTCCTGGATTTGCTTCCCTGCCTGTACTATATGATGGTAGTCACTTCACCGGTCCTGGATTTGCTTCCCTGCCTGTACTATATGATGGTAGTCACCTCACCGGTCCTGGATTTCTTCCCTGCCTGTACTATATGATGGTAGTCACTTCACCGGTCCTGGATTTGCTTCCCTGCCTGTACTATATGATGGTAGTCACCTCACCGGTCCTGGGTTTGCTTCCCTGCCTGTACTATATGATGGTAGTCACCTCACCGGTCCTGGATTTCTTCCCTGCCTGTACTATATGATGGTAGTCACCTCACCGGTCCTGGATTTCTTCCCTGCCTGTACTATATGATGGTAGTCACCTCACCGGTCCTGGATTTCTTCCCTGCCTGTACTATATGATGGTAGTCACCTCACCGGTCCTGGATTTCTTCCCTGCCTGTACTATGTGATGGTAGTCACCTCACCGGTCCTGGATTTCTTCCCTGCCTGTACTATATGATGGTAGTCACCTCACCGGTCCTGGATTTCTTCCCTGCCTGTACTATATGATGGTAGTCACCTCACCGGTCCTGGATTTGCTTCCCTGCCTGTACTATATGATGGTAGTCACCTCACCGGTCCTGGGTTTGCTTCCCTGCCTGTATTATATGATGGTAGTCACCTCACCGGTCCTGGATTTGCTTCCCTGCCTGTACTATATGATGGTAGTCACCTCACCGGTCCTGGATTTCTTCCCTGCCTGTATTATATGATGGTAGTCACCTCACCGGTCCTGGATTTCTTCCCTGCCTGTACTATATGATGGTAGTCACCTCACCGGTCCTGGATTTCTTCCCTGCCTGTACTATATGATGGTAGTCACCTCACCGGTCCTGGATTTCTTCCCTGCCTGTACTATATGATGGTAGTCACCTCACCGGTCCTGGATTTCTTCCCTGCCTGTACTATATGATGGTAGTCACCTTACCGGTCCTGGATTTGCTTCCCTGCCTGTACTATATGATGTAGTCACTTCACCGGTCCTGGATTTCTTCCATGGCAGGGAAACTAGAATTTGATGTGGATAACTCACACCATTAACATCTGCTCCTTGTTCACCCCTCTGTGGATTTGGAAGAACCCAGCCTCCCACCAACATCTTTCTATTAGAACATTACCGACTCTGCTACATCTAGCCACCTTTGGTAGCAATTGTTCTTTGATTAATCGGATAGGCTCCTTGTGGGTGGGTCCCTGGCCGGCGGCCAATGATAAGGGAGCCATAACTTTGTGGTGCTAAGTACTCCATTAGACCTTTGTCTCAAACCAACAATGTATATTAGTCATACTTGCCAACTCTCCTGCAATGTCTGGGAAAAGGGGAGACGTCCGGAATCCCATAAGAACAGGCAGAAGTGTCTGTACTGGGGTATGTATTTATTTAGGGGGTCTACAGTTAGTATTTAAGGGGTCTGGTCTGGGGGGTTGTATTTGTTTTAGGGGTCTGGTCTGGGGTCTGTATTTGTTTAGGGGGTGTGGTTTAGGGTCTATATTTGTTTAACCCATTAGTGAACAAAGTGTTTTCACTGTGTAAGTAGTAAAACATACAAAAACTATACAAATTTGGTATCTTTGCAATCGCAACAACAGACTGAATAAAGTTATTGTGTTATTTTTACCACACGGTAAACGGCGTAGATTTAGGACGCAAAAAAGTGTCGCAAAATTGCTTTTTTTTCTATTCCCCCCCACCAAAAAGTTAATACAAGTTAATAAATAAATTCTATGTACCCCAAAATGGTACTATTAAAAATTACAACTTGTCCCGCAAAAAACAAGACCTTATACAGCTGTGTCGACACAAAAATAAAAAGGTTATAGCTCTTGGAATGAGACCATGGAAAAACGTAAAAAATGGCTTGTCATTAAGGTCTAAAATAGGCTGGTCATTAAGGGGTTAAGTGGTCTGTATTTAGGAAGCCAAGTTTGATATTACTGCATTACCCATGCTGGAACCTTTATTACTCAGCATCACCAATGATATAAATCCCTTATCGCTGATTGGCCGCCAGTGACCCACAGACCGATGTGCTGGACTTTTAGTTCGTGGCCGTGCTGGACTATTCGTTTATTTTGCTATTAATGAGGCTTGATACTTTATTTGTCACATAACATATTACCAGGATTTCCGGACCATCATCATAATGGCCTAAAGTCTTCTTATATGGCGGAGGGGTCAATAGGGCCATTCAGTAACAGGACCTGCAGCTGCATCACGCTATGTAGCCGTGTCGCTGGATTGTATGCCGGGCTGCCTATTGTCCGGCAGCGTCTGAATACTCATTACCTGTCTTATTAGCTCCAGTGTTAGGCCCTGTTCACATGGCGGGTATTCGCCGAGTTTTTGACGAGTTTTACGCAAAAAAGCATGATTTAAGCTTCCCGTTGACATCAATGGAAAGCGCATTGTTAGAGCGTACGACACGTTCTTTTTTACAAACAAATGTTTAAAAAATGCGTAGTGTAATAAAAGAAGCGTCAGGTCAATTCTTTATCTCGTAAATTGCACCAAAAACACGCCTGAACGTGCACAAAACACGTCAAACAACGCAAGAAAAATTTGTAAAAAATGGCTGTATTTTAAAAAGCGCTTTACAAAAACCCTAGCGTTTTTGACACGTTTACACTCCGTTTTTCTTAAGCACCGTGTGAACAAGACCTAAGGCCCTGTTCACATCAGCGTTGTCCTTTAGTTGAGACGTTCCGTCGGCGGTTTCCACCGGGTTAACCACTCAACGGAAAGGCAAACGGAAACCTTGTCTTCCATTTGCATCACCATTGATCTCAATGGTGATGTAAACTTTGCTAATGGTTTCCGTTTGTCACCGTTCCGTTGTTTTGACGGAATCAATAGCGCAGTCACCTACACATTTTGTTTAATGCAAAGCTTAAATAGCATTTAGCCCTAAAATGACATTCAGACATCCGTATTTATGGTAAAGCTGAGTGGCAACTAATACAGACACCATCACAGCTCCCACAGAGGTCGTCATCCAGTGATTGTGAGGAGAAGTGAATAACGGAAGCTTTATACAAGATCCCTGCATTGTCATTACCACTCCCCACCACTAGATGTCAGCAAAACACACTAAAACACTTGTTCATTATGGCTGTACATAGTGGCTTGTCTGTATTAGAGCTAAGGCTCTGTTCACACTTAGTTATTGCCTTGATATTTGATATGTTGTTTCCTGTATGCCTCTGCATGTAATAGTGACTATGCTATTCCATACAGAATAAAGGTCAGCCAGTGCTTCTGAGACATTCTATCCTCTCTGTTCCTCTCTCTTATTACAGTCACACAATCATTGGCTGCAGCCGGTCACATGACACATTGTTACACATCATATACACACAGACATATAGTATAATATAGGTGTATTACTCCATATCTGTGTGTTCTGTGAGGTAATGTTTACCTGTAGTGTATTATATAACCTGTATATACACACAACACATACAGACACAACACTACTGGCAGCCAGTACACTCCACAGCCTCAACATCACAACTGAGCATGTGCGAGGCTCAAACAACATGGCGTCTGTCTCTAGTAGAAGTCAGTTATACCTCTCTAATCTGTAATCTCTTCAGCATAATCCTGATAACTACAAGAACATTAATAATACAGGACATTAGTTATAACCGCGCCTTCCAACCATCCCAGATCCAGATGTCCCGGGACCCCCGGCGCATTTCTGGACATTACCTGTATTTGCGTCCTCAGGAGTCGTCAGCTCCCTGCTCCAGCATCATCTGTGACACCTGCACCGAGCCAATCACAGCACAGACAGGAGGAGACCCAGTGGCCAATCATCATTAGGGGAATCACACGGGCTCCCTGATGCCCGGGGGTGTCGCTAGCACCGCAGGGGGCCCCCGGAGGATGTGTAGCCGTCCGTCGTGGGAACGGGCAAGGTAAGTCAAATATATGGGGGAGCGCTGTGTAGCACTATATACAAGGGGGAGCGCTGTGTAGCACTATATACAAGGGGGAGCGCTGTGTAGCACTATATACAAGGGGGGAGTGCTGTGTAGCACTATATACAAGGGGGGTGCTGTGTAGCACTATATACAAGGGGGAGCGCTGTGTAGCACTATATACAAGGGGGAGCGCTGTGTAACACTATATACAAGGGGGGGCGCTGTGTAGCTCTATATACAAGGGGGGAACACTGTGTAGCACTATATACAAGGGGGAGCGCTGTGTAGCACTATATACAAGGGGGAGCACTGTGTAGCACTATATACAAGGGGGGAACACTGTGTAGCACTATATACAAGGGGGAGCGCTGTGTAGCACTATATACAAGGGGGAGCACTGTGTAGCACTATATACAAGTGGGGAGCGCTGTGTAGCACTATATACAAGGGGGAGCACTGTGTAGCACTATATACAAGGGGGAGCGCTGTGTAGCACTATATACAGGGGGGAGCGCTGTGTAGCACTATATACATGGGGGAGCGCTGTGTAGCACTATATACAAGGGGGAGCGGTGTGTAGCACTATATACAAGGGGGAGCGCTGTGTAGCGCTATATACAAGGGGGAGCGCTGTGTAGCACTATATACATGGGGGAGCGCTGTGTAGCACTATATACAGGGGGGAGCGCTGTGTAGCACTATATACATGGGGGAGCGCTGTGTAGCGCTATATAAAAGGGGGGAATCGCTGTGTAGCGCTATATACAAGGGGGAGCGCTATGTAGCACTATATACAAGGGGGGTGCTGTGTAGCACTATATACACAAGGGGGGAGCGCTGTGTAGCACTATATACAAGGGGGAGCGCTGTGTAGTACTATATACAAGGGGGGAGCGCTGTGTAGCACTATATACAAGGGGGAGCGCTGTGTAGTACTATATACAAGGGGGGAGCGCTGTGTAGCACTATATACAAGGGGGAGCGCTGTGTAGCACTATATACAAGGGGGAGCGCTGTGTAGCACTATATACAAGGGGGAGCGCTGTGTAGCACTATATACAAGGGGGGAGTGCTGTGTAGCACTATATACAAGGGGGGTGCTGTGTAGCACTATATACAAGGGGGAGCGCTGTTTAGCACTATATACAAGGGGGGAGCGCTGTGTAGCACTATATACAAGGGGGAGCACTGTGTAGCACTATATACAAGGGGGGAACACTGTGTAGCACTATATACAAGGGGGAGCGCTGTGTAGCACTATATACAAGTGGGGAGCGCTGTGTAGCACTATATACAAGGGGGAGCGCTGTGTAGCACTATATACAAGGGGGAGCGCTGTGTAGCACTATATACAGGGGGGAGCGCTGTGTAGCACTATATACATGGGGGAGCGCTGTGTAGCGCTATATACAAGGGGGAGCGCTGTGTAGCACTATATACATGGGGGAGCGCTGTGTAGCACTATATACAGGGGGGAGCGCTGTGTAGCACTATATACATGGGGGAGCGCTGTGTAGCGCTATATAAAAGGGGGGAATCGCTGTGTAGCGCTATATACAAGGGGGAGCGCTATGTAGCACTATATACAAGGGGGGTGCTGTGTAGCACTATATACACAAGGGGGGAGCGCTGTGTAGCACTATATACAAGGGGGAGCGCTGTGTAGTACTATATACAAGGGGGGAGCGCTGTGTAGCACTATATACAAGGGGGAGCGCTGTGTAGCACTATATACAAGGGGGGAGCGCTGTGTAGCACTATATACAAGGGGGGAGCACTGTGTGGTGCTATATACAAGGGGGAGCGGTGTAGCACTATATACAAGGGGGAGCGCTGTGTAGCACTATATACATGGGGGAGCGCTGTGTAGCGCTATATAAAAGGGGGGAATCGCTGTGTAGCGCTATATACAAGGGGGAGCGCTGTGTAGCACTATATACAAGGGGGAGCGGTGTAGCACTATATACAAGGGGGGTGCTGTGTAGCACTATATACAAGGGGGAGCGCTGTGTAGCACTATATACAAGGGGGAGCGCTGTGTAGCACTATATACAAGGGGGAGCGCTGTGTAGTACTATATACACAAGGGGGAGCGCTGAGTAGCACTATATACAGGGGTGGAGCGCTGTGTAGCACTATATACAAGGGGGAGCGGTGTGTAGCACTATATACAGGGGGAGCGCTGTGTAGCACTATATACAGGGGGAATCGCTGTGTAGTGCTATATACAAGGGGGGAGCGCTGTGTAGCACTATATACAAGGGGGAGCGCTGTGTAGCACTATATACAGGGGGAGCGCTGTGTAGCACTATATACATGGGGGAGCGCTGTGTAGCACTATATACAGGGGGAATCGCTGTGTAGTGCTATATACAAGGGGGAGCGCTGTGTAGCGCTATATACAAGGGGGAGCGCTGTGTGGTGCTATATACAAGGGGGAACGCTGTGTAGCACTATATACAAGGGGGGCGCGCTGTGTAGCACTATATACAAGGGGGAACGCTGTGTAGCACTATATACAAGGGGGGATCACTGTGTGGTGCTATATACAAGGGGGAGCGCTGTGTAGCACTATATACAAGGGGAGCACTGTGTAGCACTATATACAAGGGGGAGCGCTGTGTAGCACTATATACAAGGGGAGCGCTGTGTAGCGCTATATACAAGGGGGAGCGCTGTGTAGCGCTATATACAAGGGGGAGCGCTGTGTAGCGCTATATACAAGGGGGAGCGCTGTGTAGCGCTATATACAAGGGGGGAGCGCTGTGTAGCACTATATACAAGGGGGGAGTGCTGTGTAGCGCTATATACAAGGGGGAACGCTGTGTAGCGCTACATACAAGGGGGAGCGCTGTGTAGCACTATATACAAGGGGGGAGCGCTGTGTTGCACTATATACAAGGGGGAGCGCTGTGTGGTGCTATATACAAGGGGGAGCGCTGTGTAGCGCTATATACAAGGGAGGAGCGCTGTGTAGCACTATATACAAGGGGGAGGGCTGTGTAGCAGTATATACAAGGGGGAGCGCTGTGTAGCACTATATACAAGGGGGAGCGCTGTGTAGCACTATATACAAGGGGGGATCGCTGTGTAGCAGTATATACAAGGGGGAACGCTGTGTAGCACTGTATACAAGGGGGGGGCGCTGTGGGGCACTATATACAAGGGGGAGCGCTGTGTAGCACTATATACAAGGGGAGCGCTGTGTAGCACTATATACAAGGGGGAGCGCTGTGTAGCACTATATACAAGGGAGGAGCGCTGTGTAGCGCTATATACAAGGGGGAGCGCTGTGTAGCACTATATACAAGGGGGGAGCGCTGTGTAGCACTATATACAAGGGGGAGCGCTGTGTAGCACTATATACAAGGGGGAGCGCTGTGTAGTACTATATACACAAGGGGGGAGCGCTGAGTGGCACTATATACAAGGGGGGAGCGCTGTGTAGCACTATATACAAGGGGGAACGCTGTGTAGCACTATATACAGGGGGGAGCGCTGTGTAGCACTATATACAGGGGGGAGCGCTGTGTAGCACTATATACATGGGGGTGCGCTGTGTAGCGCTATATAAAAGGGGGGAATCGCTGTGTAGCGCTATATACAAGGGGGAGCGGTGTAGCACTATATACAAGGGGGAGTGCTGTGTAGCACTATATACAAGGGGGGAGCACTGTGTGGTGCTATATACAAGGGGGAGCGCTGTGTAGCACTATATACAAGGGGGAGCGCTGTGTAGTACTATATACACAAGGGGGGAGCGCTGAGTAGCACTATATACAAGGGGGGAGCGCTGTGTAGCAGTATATACAAGGGGGAGCGCTGTGTAGCACTATATACATGGGGGAGCGCTGTGTAGCACTATACAAGGGGGAGCGCTGTGTAGCACTATATACAAGGGGGAACGCTGTGTAGCACTATATACAAGAGGGAACGCTGTGTAGCACTATATACAAGGGGGAACGCTGTGTAGCACTATATACAAGGGGGAGCGCTGTGTAGCACTATATACAAGGGGGAGCGCTGTGTAGCACTATATACAAGGGGGAGCGCTGTGTAGCACTATATACAAGGGGGGAGCGCTGTGTAGCACTATATACAAGGGGGGAGCACTGTGTGGTGCTATATACAAGGGGGAGCGCTGTGTAGCACTATATACAAGGGGGAGCGCTGTGTAGCACTATACAAGGGGGAGCACTGTGTAGCACTATATACAAGGGGGGAGCGCTGTGTAGCACTATATACAAGGGGAGCGCTGTGTAGCACTATATACAAGGGGGAGCGCTGTGTAGCACTATATACAAGGGGGAGCGCTGTGTAGCACTATATACAAGGGGGGATCGCTGTGTAGCACTATATACAAGGGGGAACGCTGTGTAGCACTATATACAAGGGGAGCGCTGTGTAGCACTATATACAAGGGGGAGCGCTGTGTAGCACTATATACAAGGGAGGAGGGCTGTGTAGCGCTATATACAAGGGGGAGCGCTGTGTAGCACTATATACAAGGGGGAGCGCTGTGTAGCACTATATACAAGGGGGAGCGCTGTGTAGCACTATATACACAAGGGGGAGCGCTGTGTAGCACTATATACAAGGGGGAGCGCTGTGTAGCACTATATACAAGGGAGGAGCGCTGTGTAGCGCTATATACAAGGGGGAGCGCTGTGTAGCGCTATATACAAGGGGGAGCGCTGTGTAGCACTATATACACAAGGGGGGAGCGCTGTGTAGCACTATATACAAGGGGGAGCGCTGTGTAGCGCTATATACAAGGGGGAGCGCTGTGTGGCACCATATACAATCGGGGAGCGCTGTGTAGCACTATATACAAGGGGGGAGCGCTGTGTAGCACTATATACAAGGGGGAGCGCTGTGTAGCACTATATACAAGGGGGAGCGCTGTGTAGCACTATATACAAGGGGGAGCGGTGTAGCACTATATACAAGGGGGAGCGCTGTGTAGCGCTATATACAAGGGGGAGCGCTGTGTGGCACCATATACAATCGGGGAGCGCTGTGTAGCACTATATACAAGGGGGGAGCGTTGTGTAGCACTACATACAAGGGGGGAGCGCTGTGTAGCACTATATACAAGGGGGAGCGCTGTGTAGCACTATATACAAGGGGAAGCGCTGTGTAGCACTATATACAAGGGGGGAGCGCTGTGTAGCACTATATACAAGGGGGAGCGGTGTAGCACTATATACAAGGGGGGAGCGCTGTGTAGCACTATATACAGGGGCTAGCGCTGTGTAGCACTATATACAGGGGGGAGCGCTGTGTAGCACTATATACATGGGGGAGCGCTGTGTAGCGCTATATAAAAGGGGGGAATCGCTGTGTAGCGCTATATACAAGGGGGAGCGCTGTGTAGCACTATATACAAGGGGGAGCGGTGTAGCACTATATACAAGGGGGGTGCTGTGTAGCACTATATACAAGGGGGAGCGCTGTGTAGCACTATATACAAGGGGGGAGCACTGTGTGGTGCTATATACAAGGGGGAGCGCTGTGTAGCACTATATACAAGGGGGAGCGCTGTATAGTACTATATACACAAGGGGGAGCGCTGAGTAGCACTATATACAAGGGGGGAGCGCTGTGTAGCACTATATACAAGGGGGAACACTGTGTAGCACTATATACAAGGGGGAGCGCTGTGTAGCACTATATACAAGGGGGAGCGCTGTGTACCACTATATACAAGGGGGAGCGCAGTGTAGCACTATATACAAGGGGGGAGCGCTGTGTAGCACTATATACAAGGGGGAGCGGTGTAGCACTATATACAAGGGGGGAGCGCTGTGTAGCACTATATACAGCGGGGAGCGCTGTGTAGCACTATATACATGGGGGAGCGCTGTGTAGCGCTATATAAAAGGGGGGAATCGCTGTGTAGCGCTATATACAAGGGGGAACGCTGTGTAGCACTATATACAAGGGGGAGCGCTGTGTAGCACTATATACAAGGGGAGCGCTGTGTAGCACTATATACAAGGGGGAGCGCTGTGTAGCACTATATACAAGGGGGAGCGCTGTGTAGCACTATATACAAGGGAGGAGCGCTGTGTAGCGCTATATACAAGGGGGAGCGCTGTGTAGCGCTATATACAAGGGGGAGCGCTGTGTAGCACTATATACACAAGGGGGGAGCGCTGTGTAGCACTATATCCACAAGGGGGGAGCGCTGTGTAGCACTATATACAAGGGGGGGGCGCTGTGTAGCACTATATACAAGGGGGGGGGCGCTGTGTAGCACTATATACAAGGGGGAGCGCTGTGTGGCGCTATATACAAGGGGGAGCGCTGTGTAGCACTATATACAAGGGAGGAGCGCTGTGTAGCGCTATATACAAGGGGGAGCGCTGTGTAGCGCTATATACAAGGGGGAGCGCTGTGTAGCGCTATATACAAGGGGGAGCGCTGTTTAGCATTATATACAATGGGGGAGCGCTGTGTAGCACTATATACAAGGGGGAGCGCTGTGTAGCATTATACACAAGGGGGGAGCGCTGTGTAGCACTATATACACAAGGGGGGAGCGCTGTGTAGCACTATATACAAGGGGGGGGGGCGCTGTGTAGCACTATATACACAAGGGGGAGCGCTGTGTAGCACTATATACAAGGGGGAGCGCTGTGTAGCGCTATATACAAGGGGGAGCGCTGTGTAGCATTATATACAAGGGGGAGCGCTGTGTAGCACTATATACAAGGAGGGAGCGCTGTGTAGTACTATATACACAAGGGGAGCGCTGTGTAGCACTATATACAAGGGGGCGCTGTGTAGCACTATATACACAAGGGGTAGCGCTGTGTAGCACTATATACAAGGGGGAGCGCTGTGTAGCGCTATATACAAGGGGGAGCGCTGTGTAGCGCTATATACAAGGGGGAGCGCTGTGTAGCGCTATATACAAGGGGGAGCGCTGTGTAGCGCTATATACAAGGGGGAGCGCTGTGTGGCACCATATACAATCGGGGAGCGCTGTGTGCCACTATATACAAGGGGGAGCGCTGTGTAGCACTATATACAAGGGGGAGCGCTGTGTGGCACTATATACAATAGCGGAGCGCTGTGTATAACTATATACAAGGGGGAGCGCTGTGTAGCACAATATACAAGGGGGAGCGCTGTGTAGTACTATATACAAGGGGGAGCGCTGTGTAGCACTATATACAAGGGGGGGCGCTGTGTAGCACTATATACAAGGGGGGAGCGCTGTGTAGCACTATATACAAGGGGGAGCGCTGTGTAGCACTATATACATGGGGGGGAGCGCTGTGTAGCACTATATACATGGGGGGAGCGCTGTGTAGCACTATATACAAGAGGGGAGCGCTGTGTAGCACTATGTACAAGGGGGGAGTGCTGTGTAGCACTATATACAAGGGGGGAGTGCTGTGTAGCACTATATACAAGGGGGGAGCGCTGTGTAGCGCTATATACAAGGGGGAGCGCTGTGTAGCGCTATATACAAGGGGGAGCGCTGTGTGGCACCATATACAATGGGGGTGCGCTGTGTAGCACTATATACAAGGGGGAGCGCTGTGTAGCGCTATATACAAGGGGGAGCGCTGCGTAGCACTATATACAAGGGGGGAGTGCTGTGTATAACTATATACAAGGCGGAGCGCTGTGTAGCACTATATACAAGGGGGAGCGCTGTGTATAACTATATACAAGGGGGAGCGCTGTGTAGCACAATATACAAGGGGGAGCGGTGTGTAGCACAATATACAAGGGGGAGCGCTGTGCAGCACAATATACAAGGGGGAGCGCTGTGTGGTGCTATATACAAGGGGGGAGTGCTGTGTAGCACAATATACAAGGGGGGAGCGCTGTGTAGCACAATATACAAGGGGGAGCGCTGTGTAATACTATATACAAGGGGGGAGCGCTGTGTAGCACAATATACAAGGGGAGCGCTGTGTAGTACTATATACAAGGGGGAGCGCTGTGTAGCATTATATACAAGGGGAGCGCTGAGTAGCACTATATACAAGGGGGGAGCGCTGTGTAGCACTATATACAAGGGGGGAGCGCTGTGTAGCACTATATACAAGGGGGAGCGCTGTGTAGCACTATATACAAGGGGGAGCGCTGTGTAGCACTATATACAAGGGGGAGCGCTGTGTGGCACTATATACAAGAGGGGAGCGCTGTGTATAACTATATACAAGGGGGAGCGATGTGTAGCGCAATATACAAGGGGGGAGCGCTGTGTAGCGCTATATACAGGGGGGAGCGCTGTGTGGTGCTATATACAAGAGGGGAGTGCTGTGTATAACTATATGCAAGGGGGAGCGCTGTGTAGCGCAATATACAAGGGGGGAGTGCTGTGTAGCACTATATACAAGGGGGGAGCGCTGTGTAGCACTATATACAAGGGGGGAGCGCTGTGTAGCACTATATACAAGGGGGAGCGCTGTGTAGTACTATATACAAGGGGGAGCGCTGTGTAGCACTATATACAAGGGGGAGCGCTGTGTAGCACTATATACAAGGGGGGAGCGCTGTGTAGCACTATATACAAGGGGGGAGCGCTGTTTGACACTATATACAAGGAGGGAGCGCTGTGTAGCGCTATATACAAGGGGGAGCGCTGTGTGGTGCTATATACAAGAGGGGAGCGCTGTTTATAACTATATACAAGGGGAAGCGCTGTGTATAACTATATACAAGGGGGAGCGCTGTGTAGCACTATATACAAGGGGGGAGCGCTGTGTGGTGCTATATACAAGGGGGAGCGCTGCGTAGTGCTATATACAAGGGGGGCGCGCTGTGTAGCGCTATATACAAGGGGGAGCGCTGTGTAGCACTATATACAAGGGGGAGCGCTGTGTAGCACTATATACAAAGGGGGAGCGCTGTGTGGTGCTATATACAAGGGGCAGTGCTGTGTAGCACTATATACAAGGGGGAGCGCTGTGTAGCACTATATACAAGGGGGAGCACTGTGTAGCACTATATACAAGGGGGGAGCGCTGTGTGACACTATATACAAGGGGGGTTCGCTGTGTGACACTATATACAAGGAGGGAGCGCTGTGTAGCGCTAAATACAAGGGGGAGCGCTGTGTAGCACTATATACAAGGGGGAGCGCTGTGCAGCACTATATACAAGGAGAGAGCACTGTGTAGTACTATATACAAGGGGGAGCGCTGTGTAGCACTATATACAAGGGGGAGCGCTGTGTAGCACTATATACAAGGGGGAGTGCTGTGTAGCACTATATACAAGGGGGAGCGCTGTGTAGCACTATATACAAGGGGGAGCGCTGTGTAGCACTATATACAAGGGGGAGCGCTGTGTAGTACTATATACAAGGGGGAGCGCTGTGTAGCACTATATACAAGGGGGAGCGCTGTGTAGCACTATATACAAGGGGGAGTGCTGTGTAGCACTATATACAAGGGGGAGCGCTGTGTAGCACTATATACAAGGGGGGCACTGTGTAGCACTATATACAAGGGGGGAGCGCTGTGTAGCACTATATACAAGGGGGGAGCGTTGTGTAGCACTCTATACAAGGGGAGCGCTGTGTAGCACTATATACAAGGAGGGAGCGCTGTGTAGCACTATATACAAGGGCGAGCGCTGTGTAGCACTATATACAAGGTGATGCGCTGTGTAGCACTATATACAAGGGGAGCGCTGTGTAGCACTATATACTAGGGGGGAGCGCTGTGTAGCACTATATACACAAGGGGGAGCGCTGTGTAGCACTATATACAAGGGGATGCGCTGTGCAGCACTATATACAAGGGGGGAGCGCTGTGTAGCACTATATACAAGGGTGGCTGTGTGGCGCTATCTACAGGGGGCATTTTGTATGTGGTGCTTTATTTTACAGTGTGTGACACAATTCTATTTAGGGGCACAGTGTTTGGTACTATTTTATTCAGGGGCACAATGTTTGGTGCTATTATATTTAGGGGCACAGTGTGTGGCACCATGATAATTTTATCTTTGTTTCTAGGTGTGGAAATGTTGGAAAAGTGAAGAGCTGAAGACATCTGAGTGGCAAATTCTGAACAATTTGGTCATGGCCGGGAGAAGTCGTCATGAAGTCTGGACCGGATTGAGAAGAAAGGAGAAAAAAAACCTACTAGAATCTGAGACATTGTCACCTGTGAGTCACTAGATTTATAGAGAATCTGTCACCTTTCCTGACATAACCACCGAAAAAGGCCATACTTACAAATGGACACAGCCAGGTCAGAAACGTCCTTTTGGCCAAAATGATCACTAATACCCCAGGTATTTTTCATTATTACTTATATTTGCTTCTTTTTGACACAGCCGGGTCTTTGATGCTGGGAGAGCATGGTGTGTTGTTGTTTGGCATAGCAAGCAGGGTAGCCCGCTCTATGAACTATCAAGGCGTCACAAATAGGCTTCTACCTGGCTATACACGTTGTGCCTCATGACGTACACACTATCCCTCCATGTTTCACTCACTTGCACCCCATTATCCATTTATTTCTATTGAGGCACTTTACTCATTACTGCCCCCTATATTTCACTTATAGTATTACACTTGCACACACACTATTCATTTATTATTTCTTACTACACATCCCATGCACCACACACACCACTCCCCTCAAGACTAGTGGGAGTGGCTATTATTATTTAAAGCACCTGCTCACTCCTTCATCAGCGTTTCTGACCTGGCTGTGTCCATTTGTAAGTATGGCCTTTTTCGGTGGTTTTGTATATGTCCCCTTGTTTTTATCGGTTCTACCTTTCCTGACATGTTTATTATAGGAAATCCTGGTATTTCACAAAAAGTCCTTGTGCAGTCCAGAACTGATAGACAAATTGGTGTTACCGTTCCCCTTGTCAGAAGGATGTGTCCCTGCACAGTGTGATACTGTCAGCGATGCTTGGAGACTGTCAGTATGTAGGGACACAGTCCTGTGACAAGGGGAATCGCAAAACCCATTTGTTAATGTTTGCATAAAAAGAAAGTGTTCACAAAAGTTACGGCAGGGCGGCGGTGGAGAAGGGGGACCCACGTTTGGGTAACAGTCCAGGGCCTCTGGTCTACTTAATCCGCCACTGCGGAGTCCTGCAGAGGAATCTACTGTATTCATTGTGGTAACAGGGAGAGATGAGAATTTGGTTATTTTTTGGTGCACTGTTTCTGTGTGGGGGCATTATACTGTGTGTGGAGGTGCTATGAGACATTCTGTGTGGGAACATATTGGGGGATTATTCTGTGTGTGTGGGGCACTATGGGGACATTATACTTTGTGTGGGGCACTATGGCTGGCATTATACTGTGTGTGGAACACTATGGGGAATTATTCTGTGTGTGGGGCACTATGGGGACATTATACTGTGTGGGGGGGCACTATGTGTGCATTATACTGTGTGTGGGGGCGCTATGAGACATTCTGTGTGGGCACTATGGGGGGATTATAATGTGTGTGGGCACTATGGGGACATTATACTGTGTGTGGGCACTATGGGGGCATTATAATGTGTGTGGGGCACTATGGGGGCATTATACTTTGTGTGTGAGCACTATGGGGGCATTATAATGTGTGTGGGCACTATGGGGGCATTATACTTTGTGTGGGCACTATGGGGGCATTATACTGTGTGTGGGCACTATGGGGGCATTATACTGTGTGTGAGCACTATGGGGGCATTATACTTTGTGTGGGCACTATGGGGGCATTATACTGTGTGTGGGCACTATGGGGGCATTATACTTTGTGTGGGGCACTATGGGGGCATTATACTGTGTGTGGGGCACTATGGGGGCATTATACTGTGTGTGGGCACTATGGGGGCATTATACTGTGTGTGGGCACTATGGGGGCATTATACTGTGTGTGGGGCACTTTGGGGGCATTATACTGTGTGTGGGCACTATGGGGGCATTATACTGTGTGTGGGCATTATGGGGGCATTATACTGTGTGTGGGCACTATGGGGGCATTATACTGTGTTTGTGAAGGGCACTATGGGGCATTATACTGTGTTTGTGAAGAGTACTATAGGGGCATTATAATGTGTGTGTGGGGCACTATGGGGGCATTATACTGTGTTTGTGAAGAGTACTATAGGGGCATTATACTGTGTTTGTGAAGAGTACTATGGGGGCATTATACTGTGTGTGTGTGGGGCACTATGGGGGCATTATACTGTGTGTGTGGGGCACTATGGGGACATTATACTGTGTGTGGGGCACTATGCGGGCATTATACTGTGTGTGTGGGGCACTATGGGGGCATTATTCTGTGTGTTGGGCACTATGGGGGCATTATACTGTGTGTGGGGGGCACTATGGGGGCATTATACTGTGTGTGGGGCACTATGGGGGCATTATACTGTGTGTGGGGGGCACTATGGGGGCATTATACTGTGTGTGTGGGGCACTATGGAGGCATAATACTGTGTGGGGGGCACTATGGGGACATTATACTGTGTGTGAAGCACTATGGGGGCATTATACTGTGTGTGGGGCACTATGGAGGCATAATACTGTGTGGGGGGCACTATGGGGACATTATACTGTGTGTGGGGGGCACTATGGGGGCATTATACTGTGTGTGGGGAGCACTATGGGGGCATTATACTGTGTGTGGGGGGCACTATGGGGGCATTATACTGTGTGGGGGGCACTATGGGGACATTATACTGTGTGTGGAGCACTATGGGGGCATTATACTGTGTGTGGGGCACTATGGGGGCATTATACTGTGTGTGGAGCACTATGGGGGCATAATACTGTGTGGGGGGCACTATGGGGACATTATACTGTGTGTGGGGGGCACTATGGGGGCATTATACTGTGTGTGGGGAGCACTATGGGGGCATTATACTGTGTGTGGGGGGCACTATGGGGGCATTATACTGTGTGGGGGGCACTATGGGGACATTATACTGTGTGTGGAGCACTATGGGGGCATTATACTGTGTGTGGGGCACTATGGGGGCATTATACTGTGTGTGGAGCACTATGGGGGCATTATACTGTGTGTGGGGCCCTATGGGGACATTATACTGTGTGAAGGGCACTATGGGGGCATTATATTGTACTACTTTCTCATATACTTTGTTTTTAATCCTTACCATTATAAAAAAAAATCCTTTGCTTGCTGTCAGCAAATGAAAACCTGTTTACTTTCAGCTATTGAAAATTTGTTACAATTGTATCCGGTCTCGGCAATCATTTCAGAAAAAAAATATATATATATTTTATCGTTTATTTATTTTAACTGGTTGCCGACACAGGACGAGTATGCTCGTACTGAGCGGCGAACACTTCGCGCATTAGGACGAGCATACTCGTCCTGTGTGACAGCCGTCCCTGCGCGCGTCTGTGCGCGCGACTGAGAGCGGGGCAACGGCTGTAATACACAGCCACGGCCCCGCTCTGACAGCGGAGAGGAGAGAAACATCTTCTCTCCGCCGTTAACCCTTTGAACGCCGTGATGACAGCTGATCGCGGCGTTCAAGGAGAGGGGACTGCACATTGATCGCGTCACAGAAAATAACTGTGACGCGATCAAAGCCAACAACTCGTATGGCCAGACAGCCCAGGGTCCAGTGAAGGACCCCAGGGCTGTCTGAACATATTTCCTGTTGTTAGGGCATACTGAGGTCTGCCCTAACAACTGCCTGTGTACGATCAGTAACAGGCTAATGTACTGGCATATAGATCTATGCCAGTACATTACAGTTACAAAATAAAAATCAAAATAATAAATCCCTTTATGGGATTAAAAAAAAAAGTTAAATGAATGTAAAAAAATAATTATGGTAAATAAATAAATAAAAAGTAAATAAAATACACAGAAATACACATTTTTTATAATCAACTTTTTAAAATATAAGTCCCAAAACATGAAATAATATAGACATATTTGGTATCGCCACGACCGTAACAACCTGTACAACAAATGTCTAACATTATTTATGATGATCGATGTATGGTGTAAAAAAAAAATTATTAAAACTGCTGCGGAACTGCTTTTTTTCTGCATTTTAATCTAATTAAAAATGTATAGAAATTAAACGATAATCTATTTGGACCAAAAAATGGTACGTACATAAAGTACAACTCGTCCCGCAAAAAAACAAAGTCTCATACAACTACGTCGTACAAAAAATAAAAGCGTTATGAGCGTCGGGATGCAAAGAGGGAAATGTAAACAAAATTGCTCTGTCCTCAAGGCCAAAATTGACCGTGTCCTTAAGGGGTTAAAGGGTTGTACCATATAAGAAAAAAGATCTACTTTTTATTCCCAAAAATACCTCCGCTCCTTCACTATGGGGCTGCGCTGTTTCTGGAAGAGTCGTCTATAATCCATATATTTTCTATACATTTTCTATATGTGGCATTTATGGTCTGATGCGCATGAGATGTAAAATACAACAGTTTATACTTTCTGATGCGCTGAAATGCAGTAAAATAGCAGTAACTGAGGAGGTGACAGCGCTTCATATTAGATGAGATCTTTATATTGTGTTTTCTTCTAGTGAGGACCAAGAAATCCAACATTGCAAGAAGATAAAAGTGTCACCAGAGGACGAGTCATAGTCTGGAGAGATGTTCATGTGCAGCTCTATCATATGTAACATATATATATATATATATCCGGTGTCCTGCTCTGTCACACATGATGATCAGCTGCTATCTCCAGGGGACTCCAGGGGGACTACAGGGGGGACTACAGGGAGGGGACTCCAGGGGGGACTCCAGGGGGGATTGTCAGGGGGGGACTGCCCTAACCCAAAAATGTAGCATTACATGGTGCCCATTAATATAAGAGGACCCTGCGTGTAATGTCTAGAAGCACTGGGTCCCCCTTGTGGCAGCTGTCCGCTATGACTACTGGAGGGACACCCCTCTACTATCTCTATATACCCTGATAGCACATGTGGGGGGCAGTGGTATTATATGACGTACAGTGTCCATACATAGAGATTTGTGGAGTCACTCCGGGACTAGCGCCTCTGAGCAGACCCTGTGCCTGGTGACTCCAACTAAATGTAGATAATGCCAGTGGTCCCTGAAGAATAAGGACAACAGGAGATACAATCTCTCCTGCCTGATTTCCCTGCCCCTCACCCGTCCCCATCCCCTAATCAACAGCAGATCCATCTACAAAGAACAGGTATACAGAATATTATACGTAAATCATTTCTTCTGTCCGGCGTTGGGACCAATGGTTTACTTCCCCGGAGAAATGCTGGGGCAGAACTTCTGGGGGGTCATCAGTATGTGCCCCCACCAGACCCTCTGCTTGTCTCCACAGCAGCATGGACGTCACAGTATCACCGGTCACCATATCTAGTCTTATGAATAGTCAGTAATGCAGTTGTCTGCCGTGAGTTGCCAGTAGATGCACCGAACGTCTGTGGTGATGACAAGCATGGGGGACATTGTAACATCTTCATTATTTGGCATAACATTTGTTTCTTCTTTCTCTGTTCCCACCTGCAGGGACATGAAAATAGTGGAATCTCTGCCGACATGTGGTGTTCATTACTACAAAGTAAAGGTCAGTGACCGTTCCTCTATAAACACTCCAGAAAAAGTGATATTCCTCTTCACAGACTTTATTACTTGTCCTGGACGAACCTTTAAGGGGTTTTCCCACCTTGGACATTTATGGCATAGCCACATATTTATGCCATAAATGCCCGATACATGCAGGTCCCACCTCTGGGACCCACACCTATCTCCCTGACCCCCGTCCTATCTCATCCATCTCCCAATGCTCCCCGCCACTGTCTGACGAGGTGGTCAGGAGTTACGGAAACAGCATAGCTCGCCGTGCTACGCTGTTTCCGTAGCTCCCTACCACTTCGTCAAACAGTGACCTGGCCTCATCAGGAGCTGGAAGAGGTAGGACGAAGGTCAGGGGGCCCTTTTGTAGAAATAGGGTGTGGGTCCCAGTGGTGGGACCGGCATCTATCGGACAATTATAGGACTTGCCATAAATGTCCAAGATACGAAAACCCCTTTAATGAGGAGGAATGAATTGGCCGCGCTCCTGCAGTGTCTGATCTTTTATGAAGATATTGGGCTGGAAGTTTTCATGTTACTTTCCTTTGCTTTGTCTGCTGCAGCTTGGCATTGAGCTGCATCCCCCGGGCTACTGTACATTCTGGTTGTAGCGTCACTTGGGTCTACTCCAATAGTTTCTTACACAGATAGGGGGGACATGTTGTTGCTAAAATGGTTATAATAACCAGTCATTAAAAACCATTTTACCCTAAATAATGAAACATTTCTATAGATACAAGTCCTTGAGTTTTCCTCTTATGTCAGATTGTTAAAAAATCTTCTATTCAATCATTTCCTAGTAATATCCGGTCCTGAGAAAGCCGTATACTGCCGGTATGTCTGCACTGACATTTCTATCACCAAACCTTCCCTGTTACCCATGGAATTCCCAAGTGCTTGTTCTCAATTCTGGAATGGACACTTGAAGGAGGAGGATTCTGCCAGTGGATACTATTTTTTTGCCACATGTTCCGCTGTGTTGTATTGCTGCTTGTCTGGAGCCGGAGACGCATCCAGGAGAAAGACACGAGGCGCACAGGAGGGTCTTACTGCACACTAGGGGGGGGGTCTATATTTGTTTTACTATAAGATCGTCCCTCATCAGCGCACGCCCCGGCTTACAGGGACTTTACATCATAGTAAATGGATCTTTCCATCCCCATAATTGGATCTTTGTATAAATGCTTTGGCTGACAGATCTCATGTTTATCATCATTTTCCCTATTCATAGATTCTGATCTTATCCATCCTTTGACCTGCCTAGGTAGAGTCGTGTGTTAACCTTAGACCATACTATCCCCCCCACCCCCACTTAGTAAAGACACATGACACCGAGGTTGGATGTGAAATGGCCACAGCAGCCGTTTATTAATTTCACAGTTTTATAAAAACAATTTAAATCCGAAACATTCGGATAACTAGTTAGGAATCCACCAGAGAATTCCTCCTAATAATTCACATGACCCAACATGGGTCAGAATCATAAATAACAATTAAACGTTAACATTAACCCGAGCAGAGGAAGTCCTTGAAGCCCCTTCAGATGTTCCCTTCAAGAACACACCGAATTAGCCATCTGCAAACCACCAATTACCTCCAGCCGTAAACCAGCTCGGAAGCACCGTTCACCTCTGCAGATGGCTCCAACCACTAGAAGTCCACTTCAAGGGGATAACACCCGATGAAGCCCTCAAGTGATATACCGACCACTAGAAGTCCACTTCAAAGGGATAACACCCGATGAAGCCTTCAAGTGATATACCTTCTACCAGAAGACCACTTCAAAGGGATAACACCCGATGAAGTCTTCAACCATGTACCTTTTTTGGGGGACGCATACCCCCGATGCGACCCCCCCACCATTTTGTACTGACTGGCCTCAAGGACTCCCCCCGCCAGCTGCCATGACAACAGAACCTACTCCGGAAAAAAGAAAAACATGTTAAATAAGCACACAAATAAAACACAACGCTCATAGACGGACGTACATAAGACCTAAGGAGTAACAAACCAAGGGTGGGAGGGTGGGAGCTTACTTGCTTCTATGTTACTCCTCCCGCTGCTTCCGGCTCAATGCCGAAACAGCGGGAAGCGCAGTAACGGCCCCCCGTCCCCCTTAACTCCTCCCCGTCCCTCCTTCAGCTCTTTCCAACTCTCCCTCAACTAATTAACCCTTTCCCTACCAGGACGGTCATGTCGGCTTCCCTTCACCCTGCGGCTGCGTCCAGCCTCTTCTTTATAGATTTGAGGTGAATGTTATTTTGCCATAGACATTTGTGGTGTTAAATATGTCTGTCTCCTTATGAGTGAAGGTGATGCCTTCCAACATATGGGCGGCTGTCGGGATAGGTTGGCACCTGACATTATTATATAGATTACAGTGGACACTTTGTTTGCTGACCGCCCTGTGTGACATGTAAGAGCTCAATAATAACCCCCATATTTGTGGTCTGTGCATCAGTGAAGAGAAGATGGGACATGTTCCTGTCAGTGGTTATACAGGGACCAGCGACATGTGATTGTCAATACAATATCCGGCCTTCACAGGATCCCAGTGCACATAACTCCTATAACCTATGTCCAGTATATATGGCGGTGAGAAATAACTGCGGGCAGCGCTATCACGTCTCTCCCATCCCCCTCAACTGAAAACATCAAACTGATTTTTTTTATTTAACTGTCAGCAGCGCAGGTAATGTGCACCACAGATCCCAGCATGCTCTACTGCCAGAAGGAAATGAACTACATGGATGTGTTTAGACTTTTAAAGCATCTCTATTGGTTCCTCATTGAACAGAGAAGGTGGAAGAAACACACATTGGGTACAATCTGTCCATGCCAATCCATACACATTTTTATTTTCTAACCTACAACTTGTACGGTGAGAGCTAGAATCTGATTGGATGCCATGGGCAGCACCACTTAGGACCTTGTTGCCATGGACAGCATCACAGAAGCGTCGTCACCCAGTCACGGAATACTCAGCAAGAACGGTCAGTGCGAGGCCGGCATCGAGGAGAGAGGAGCGCTAAGCACTACTGAGATTGTCCCAGCTGGGTTCTAATTTGTTTTATATCTTTGTTATTTTTTTATTATTTTTTTTTATTTGTGTTAGTCCTTCCAGACCCGCACTTCCAAGTGTGTGGAGGAAGAGACAGCCAGATGGCTGCCCCGGGGGCTGGTGGAAAGTTCCAGCCCCGGAGATATCTCCATCGTCCCGGGAAGACCCCGTACAGCCGGGAGCCTAAAAAAAGGCAGACTGGCCTTTTTGGACATCTGAAAGCAGCTTTAAGTCTCGTGCCATATATTAAAAAGCTGTTCACAACACCTCAAAAAGAGTCGGGCCGATACCTGAGACTAAAATCTCCACCACCAACACCTGCAGCCACCACCTGCGCAGCAAGGCACGTTCCTCAGGTACCAAAACCCACCAAAAGATCAGGTGTGGTTCGGACCACTGCCCCATTGCCCAGGAGACCAACTGCCTTTGAGAGCTTCCTTGCAAGACAGTCATCGATCTTGTCAAGTCAGAGAAGGTCAGCAGTGGCAAGAACATCTAGGGTCCGCAGTGCACCATATGCCTTACCACCGCGCATTAAGGTGACTGCAAGACAGCTGTATGACTACCCACTAGGGGAGCCTATGGGTTGTGCATCATGCAGGATGATGAGGGCCATGCTGAACACCCCATTGGCGGATAATCGCAGTTCGTTTGTCAGCGATGAGGGAGACTATGTCCGGTACACCTTCCACAGAGATACCATCTTTCCGGAGAAGGAGTACCATGGCAAAATATTGTTTCGCCTAAAAAGAGACTAGTGGTGGAGTCTCCTGCAGCGTGCAAATACCATCTTAGTGCACTAGCTGCTAATCCAATTGATTTGATTTTCCGGTTTTGACCTTGGCTTGAATTTTGGACTATGCTTTTTGACTGCCGCCTGCCCTGACCTCTGCCTGTTTATGGACAATGCTTGTATGCTGCCTGCCCTGACCCCGGACTGTTTATGGACTATGCTTGTTTGCTGCCTGCCCTGACCTCGGCCTGTTTATGGACTATGCTTGTTTGCTGCCTGCCCTGACCTCGGCCTGTTTATGGACTATGCTTGTTTGCTGCCTGCCCTGACCTCGGCCTGTTTATGGACTATGCTTGTTTGCTGCCTGCCCTGACCTCGGCCTGTTTATGGACTATTCTTATTTGCTGTCTGCCCTGACCCTGGCCATGTATTGACTATGTTTGCTTCCGGCTTCACAAGTGCCACAGCTGTGCTGCTTATCAGTCCACTCTCCGCAAAATATATTTAGTGCCCACCTGCTTTCTAGGCTGAGCACCCTGGCTACTTACGGGCAGTCTGGCCTATATCCAGAGTGCTAACCATTACACTATTGGAACCTTCTTTAGGTTGTGACCCCTAGACGAGGCTAGGGGTCCCAAACCACAAATCACCACTGCCTGGGGTCCCCTTTTTATGCCACGTTTACTCCTAGAACACGGGTACCTTCAGTGCCCTCTGCTTTAAAGGCCAGCCCTCCCTGATTACCCTTAGTACCCTTGTGTCCATGCTGCTAGTGGATAGCCTGGGCGAGATCCAGAGTGCTAACCATTACACTTTGGAACGTGCTTTAGGTCGTGACCCCTAGACCAGACTGCAAATCCCTTACCAGGGCTCTCCACTACTGCCTGGGGTCCCCATTTTTATATCCCCTGAGTATCCGCCTATTACACGGGTAACTGTGCCCCCCCCCCCTTGTTACTAGGCTGGCACGCACTAAGCATGCTCAGTTCCACACATCCTGACTGCTGATGGACAGTCTGGCCTAGATCCAGAGTGCTAACCATTACACTATTGGAACCTTCTTTAGGTCGTGACCCCTAGACAAGGCTAGGGGTCCCAAACCACAAATCACCACTGCCTGGGGTCCCCTTTTTATGCCCCGTTTACTCCTAGAACACGGGTACCTTGAGTGCCCCCTGCTTTAAGGGCCAGCCCTCCTGATTACCCTTAGTACCCTTGTGTCCATGCTGCTAGTGTATAGCCTGGCCGAGATCCAGAGTGCTAACCATTACACTATGGAACGTGCTTTAGGTCGTGACCCCTAGACCAGACTGCAAATCCCTCACCAGGGCTCTCCACTGCTGCCTGGGGTCCCCATTTTATATCCCCTGAGAATCCTCCTAGTACACGGGTAACTGTGCCCCCCCTTGTTTCTAGGCTGGCACGCACTGAGCATGCTCAGTTCCACACATCCTGACTGCTGATGGACAGTCTGGCCTAGATCTAGAGTGCTAAACTAGTCATAACACTTTAATGTCTCTTCCGCTGATCAATGACAGATGGAAATGTCCTATATTGGTGAACTGACTCTTAAAGGGCCCATGCCTATCCCTGGGACAACTTACTCTAGTAATTGACTCTTCTCTGGGCCTCAGTACTAAGATAACTACATCTAAAAAGATAGACGAGGCATCCTTTCCCTCTCACAGTATTCCAGCTGATGGAGTAGACTTGTTTATCCCTGAATCCTCTGCTGACTGAGGAGTTCATGAAGCATCTGTTAAGGAGGCAACTAGGAGAATGTAATAGAAATTGTCCACTCTCTAAAAAAGGAATTGCTCCAATCAGGAGACCATTGCCAAATCACAGAATGAACTGATGAATAAAAATGAGGAAATGGAGAAAAACAATTCTGGACATAGAGACCGATCCCTTCTCAACCACAATTGACTTTGAGGAATCCTGGATTTGGTCTCTAAGTCCCCGACTTCATGAGATTTCTGCCTCCAGATGTCTCTACCGTAGAAAAAACACTGGCCCCAAAGCTGAAAAATCTTCCCCCAGAGTTGGACGACTTTTTATCATCTCATCATCACATCGAGATCATTGCCTACAAATGGAGATTCCCATCAAACTAGTAATATCCAAAAACCTCCATCATTATGTCTTCACAACACGGCCCGCAGCTCTGAAAGTCTGAGAGAAATGGAAACTCCTGTCCCATCACCACCGAGAACCTCCGTCACCACCAACATAAGAGAAGAATCCCGGAAACTCAATCATGAATGGACTGTAGCTGGACGGGGATGGTAAGTCTAAATACTCACTGTTTCCCTGATGATAATTTAGTATGTGCTAATACTTGTTACATGACGTCTCTTCAGGATTCTGTAGTCTGAATACATGTTCACACCACCACTCTCATTGTTTTACCTTCACCTTTTAGGCTGTGTTCACACGGTGCAGTCATGTCACATGTTTTTGCCAAGATTCCATGGCAAAAATGCAGCTTCTTTGCAAAACCGCTGTGTTCTTGTTGAGTAGTGAAAATCGCTGCAAAAACCATGATATGACTGCAATGTGTGAACACAGCCTTAACTATACACTTGATGTGATGCTTCATTGAAAGTTAGACCCTGTTCACATTACGTTATAGCCTTCCGGAGGACTTCTGCAGTGTACCTGTGACGGAAGTCTGCAATGTATCGCACTGTTTAGGTATACAGTGGCAAATGGTGGCCAAACCCCACGGCAGAAGCGCTACCTGGAGCCGGAGCTAATAATGAGAATGATAAGTGACGTCACACAAGAGGACAACTCAAAACTTAGATTTAAAGGCCATATTTTAATTTGAGGAGGAAATGTTCATTAATTATCAACTAGTGAAGATTTTTATCTTTAGCCCCTTAGTGAGCACCAATGCGCCTGTTCATGGCAGCCGAGTCTAAGTCCTGCGCGGGGGTCCTGCAGGCGGGAGCGGGTACTCAGCGGTCATTAGACAACGGTAGCAACCAAAGTTTGCAGTCAATAGCGACCGCGACATTTAACTTGTTTACAGGGGGAGGAGCTCCCTCTCTCGCCCATCGGCGGCCCGCAAATGCAATCGCCGGCCTCCGATGGGGTGTCATGGCAGCCGTGGGCCGAATAAAGGCCCCTAGGCCTGCCCTGGCTATATACCTATTAGGATGTGCCAGATTTACACTGACAGGAAATAATTCTTTGGTGGACTAAGTTACCAAAGCATCAGAGCGTAAAAATGATTAATAAAGATTACAGTTGAAAAATATAAAAAAAAAAAATTCCCATAAAAATGTGGTTTTGTTCAGTAAAAGTGTAAAAAATTAATAAAAGTGCACATATATGGTATCGCCGCGACCGCAAAGACCCAAATAATAAAGTTAACATGTAATTTAAACCGCTCTGTCACCAGTTTATAAGTGCCCTATCTCCTACCTAATCCTAAACAAATGCTAATTTGTTCTTAATGCCCAACTGGGCGTTTTTTTTTTTACTTTTGACCAAGTGGGCATTGTAAAGAGAAGTGTATGACACTGACCAATCAGCATCATACACTTCTCTTCATTCATATCCAGCTATACTCCCAGCACAGCGTGATCTCGCGAGATCACGCTGTGCCGTCACTCCCACAGTAACTTTACCGGAGTGGAGGCGATGTCTTTTCATTCTCCCGACATGCCGGTAAAATTACTGTGAGAGTAAGTGACGGCACAGCGTGATCTCGCGAGATCACGCTGTTCTGTGAATATAGCTGGACATGTATGAAGAGAAGTGTATGATGCTGATTGGTCAGCGTCATACACTTCTCTTTACAACGCCCACTTGGTCAAAAGTAAAAAAAAATGCCCAGTTTGCCATTTAGAACAAATTAGCATAAAACGAAAAATCGTCATAAGTAACTTCTAGGGGTATGACAATATAAGTTTCTCCCAGATGGGATTTGAAGTTGCTGACAATATACTTACCCATGATATTCCTCTTTGTCATCTTGGTAACTGCTATTCCAGACATTTTCTGACTCATTTTCTGTTATGGTGACATCATGTACGCTTGGGGGGAAAAAACCCCACTATAAATCTCAGGATTGTTCCAAACATAAGAAATGTAAATTGTGTATATTATTTAAGGGCCCAGTTTCTCTTCTGCAGGACATTATTACCGTCTTAGCCATTATAACTGTTGGGGTCACTATCTGGCACTATTGTTTTTAGGGGCAGTATTGAGTTGTGTCTGGAAGAAGTCCTCATGACGATTTAGGATGGATAGAGAAGAAAACAAAGAGAACGACTCCAATCATAGAAGACGTCACCAGTGAGTCCAAATCTTTCCCACTAATGTGTCTAAAAAATTGCCTCTAAATAGAATTGTTCTTATGATGTTTCATTGAATCTGTAGACCTTGTGAGGCCGGGTTCCTATGTAGCGTAAACGCTGCGGAATTTCCAAATGAAATTCTGTGTGGAAATTCCACAGTATTTACAGGAGCCGAAAAGTGAATGAGATTTGAACAAATCTCATGCACCCGCTGTAGAAAAAATCTGCAGCGAAAACCTTTCATAAATTGACCTGCAGTGTGAAGTTTAAATCATGTCAATTAATGCTGCAGATTCGTTGCTCTTTTGTTGCGGGTTTTCCCCATTGAATACAATGGGGATGTTAAATCCGCAGCGAATAGCAAGTGCTGTTAATTTTGCGGTGGAACCGCTGCAATTCCGCCGCTAAAAAAATCACTAATTAAATAAAAAGAAACCTTTTTTCAAAAAAATTTAATAAAAAAGCTAATACTTGTCATAGCGACGCATTCTTCTGTTTTCCGTCTAGCTCGGTCTCCTGGGATGACTTTTCATCACATGTGACTGCTGCAGCCAATGACAGGCTGCGGCAGTCACATGGGCCGCAGCATCATCCCCGGAGGCCGGACTGGTCAGCGGTAAGTATACAATTTATTATTTTTCTTGTAGCGGAGATTGCACCCGAAAAACTGCACCACAATTTGGTGCAGTTTTCTGGGTGGAATTCCCTGCGGGTTTTAGGTCGGATACGCTGTATACTTTTACACAGCATATTCTGACCCGTGGGAACATAGTCTAAGATAATTAGGAGGGGGCACTCATGAAGCCCTTGCACTGGGCCCACCAATGTGTTAAAATGGCCGTGTACTAGAGGGGGTTCCTGACAAGAGATGCTCCACTATGACATCCGTATACCCTAATAGTACATATAGAAAAGGGATGTCTAACTGATACAACCACATTAAATCACTATCCATAAGGCCCCTATAGATTGCAGACACAGATCTTTTTTGTGGGTCCCCCCAGTTCATCCCTTCAGGAGCCGTTTAGTGGGTGTAATATTATGGTCCCCATAAATTGACTTTCATGGACTGTATATTATTTTTGTATTGACTTGGTGGGAATATTTACATTCAGATAATTTTATTTAGTAAAATGTAATATTGCAGAATTCAGTCAGATTTGGGTTTTCATTGAACGCTGAGATTGTAATGTAAGTCACAGCGACTCCACATAAATCTCATTGTATTTCAATATCTTTCCAGGCGCAGAAATCCCGGTCTCTGCCCATTGTGCCCCTTATGTTTTATATACCAGTGATTTACACATTTTATCACCATCCATCTCAGGTAATGACAGAAAGCAGCGGAGGGATCAGGAGATCAATGTGTAAAGGATGTGATGTTCTCCCAGAGATAGTGGATCCCGGGGATCAGGAGATCAATGTGTAAAGGATGTGATGTTCCCCCAGAGATAGTGGATCCCGGGGATCAGGAGATCAATGTGTAAAGGATGTGATGTTCCCCCAGAGTTAGTGGATCCCGGGGATCAGGAGATCAATGTGTAAAGGATGTGATGTTCCCCAGAGTTAGTGGATCCCGGGGATCAGGAGATCAATGTGTAAAGGATGTGATGTTCCCCAGACTTAGTGGATCCCGGGGATCAGGAGATCAATGTGTAAAGGATGTGATGTTCTCCCAGAGGTAGTGGATCCCGGGGATCAGGAGATCAATGTGTAAAGGATGTGATGTTCTCCAGAGTTAGTGGATCCCGGGGATCAGGAGATCAATGTGTAAAGGATGTGATGTTCTCCCAGAGGTAGTGGATCCCGGGGATCAGGAGATCAATGTGTAAAGGATGTGATGTTCTCCAGAGTTAGTGGATCCCGGGGATCAGGAGATCAATGTGTAAAGGATGTGATGTTCTCCCAGAGATAGTGGATCCCGGGGATCAGGAGATCAATGTGTAAAGGATGTGATGTTCTCCCAGAGATAGTGGATCCCGGGGATCAGGAGATTAATGTGTAAATGATGTGATGTTCTCCCAGAGTTAGTGGATCCCGGGGATCAGGAGATCAATGTGTAAAGGATGTGATGTTCTCCCAGAGGTAGTGGATCCCGGGGATCAGCAGCCAAACAAGTCACAATACAATGCAGAACATATAGAGATTATATATATATTGTTTGTCTTTAAAAAGAACGTCAGCATGGGGGGGGGGGGGGTTTAATTGTCACAAATTATTTCTTTGTTATTATCTAATAATAAATTCTATATTCAGTTTATAGAGAAAAATACATCAAACAGTGAATTTAACCGACATCGCTGGACTTGATGAACGCCGGATTATCAACTGTCTGGATTATTGGACAGATATTGTATATACACCGATCAGCCATAACATTATAACCACTGACCGGTAAATGGAATAACATTAATGATCTGGTTACAATGGCGTCTGACAAGGGGGGGATATAGGGCTCTTCCACACGCTGCGGAATTGACACGTTTTTTTTCCGGACGGAATTTCGGACGGAATAAACGCAGCAGAATACAGTAGCAGCAAAGAGGATGGGATCTAACAAATCTCCTCCACACGCTGCAGAAATATTCCGAGCAGAATTTGGCCTGCGGTGCGTATTTTTTGGACCGTCGCATGTCAATTCCTGCTGCGGAAAGTGTCCAGAATTGCTGCGTTTTTCAGAGGAGACGTCTCCATCTCCCAACATTGTGAAAAACGCAGCAAATTACGCACCATTTTCTGCCTAATAAAACTCAGGAAATGGTGCGTTTTTGCCACAGCGGAATGTCTGCCTTTTTCAGCTCGAATTTCTGCAGCAATTCCGTTGTGTGTGAACAAGCCCTTATTATGCAGTAAGTGAACAGTCAGTTCTTGGAGTTGATGTCTGGGATGCAGGAAAAATGGGCAAGTGTAAGAATCTGAGCCACATTGACAAGGGACAAATTGTGATGTCTGGACCACACACACACGCACACACACGCACGCACGCACACAAACGCACACACACACACACACGCACACACAAACACACAAACGCACACACACACACACGCACGCACGCACACACACACACACACACGTGCTATAGGTATAAACTGCTTTAAAAAGGACTTCTCAGTAGATAATTGTATTCCCCATAAAATAACAATTCTGGAGAATCTTTTCTTAGAACTCTACATTGCGTCGTTCCTCTGTTATTCCTCCTGGTAATGTATGAATAAATCAACAACTGGCAGTTATCATTCCCCGTGTCATAGGGGCGTGTTTCTACAGAAACTGAAACTGTCCAATCAGTGCTGAAAATATCAGGCAGTGCAGAGCCACACCCTATTGACAAGGAGAATGGTAACACCTAGTTGTCAATTTATTCATACATTTTCAGGAGGAATAACAGAGGAACGACACAACGCAGAGTTGTAAGAAAAGATTCTGCAGAATTGTTATTTCTTGTGAAATTCTAGTATCCACTGATGAGTCCTTTTTAATGCAGTTTTCACTACGGGAAACAGGTTCAGGAGCAGTTTATTGGTTGGCGGCCAATGGATTTTCACGCTGAAGTTTCAGATCTTATTTCCCATTTTCCAGGCTGCGGGGGGTAGAGAGCAGCGGCGTGTCGCCTTTTCCTGGTAACATTGCCTCCAAATCTAACTGAAAATCTCCTTTTCACAGCACAAGGATTTGGGAACCGAACTCTGAGCTCATTATTCATGCGGCTGCGGCAAAACTGACAAGACGATATAATATCATTCTCTCCGGCCCATGAGGAGCTGAAGACATGAAGTGACATGAAGTTGTGTTATTCTTGGGGGAGTCACACGGCTGATCCACGCAGAACCCCTATAGTGAGGTGAACATTTCCAGCTGATGTCATTATAGAATTAGAAAAACTCCATCTTCTGATATTTCACAATGGGAATTACTACATAGGGCCGGATTCACACCAACGTGGGGGAACTCGGACCTGAAAAACGTGACGAATATCACATCCGAGGTGCCCCCGTGCGAGTTCCGTTTTCACAGATCCCCGAGACTTGAGTCTATTGAGGGATCTGTGAAAACGGAAGAGAATAGGACATGTTCTATTTTTTATCGGATCCCTTCACACGGTTGTTATAACGGCCGTCACATGGACGTTCTCTACAATCATCTGAATTCAGCCTTAGAAGAATCAAAGATCAGTCTATGTGAAGAGCAATAGTGAGAACTGGAGCTTTATATGAAGAACATGACATTTATCTATAAAGTGCAGCTAAACGTCTGACAAACTTCTGACCGGTCATAGAGAGATGTCAGAAGTCTGGATTGGTGGGTTCGAGCACTGAGACCCCCACCAATCTCTAGAATGAAGCAGGTGAAGGTCTCGTGTGATCGCTCAGCTGCTTCCTGTCTGTTCGGCTTTTTCCGGAAAGCCGATGTAGCGGAGGACGGGCTCATAGACTTTCTATTGACTCCGCACAGATACATTTATTTCCGGAAATACCAGAACAGACAGGAACGGCTGAGCATCACACGAGACCTTCAGCTGCTTCATTCTAGAGATTGGTGGGGGTCTCAGTGCTCGGACCCCCACCAATACAAACTTCTGACCCGTCACTATGAGATGTCAGAAGATTGTCAATCGCTCCGTTATATAATAGTAATACCACTATACATTGCCTAGATAGTAGTGCCATACAGAGCGCACCGAGTACCCCAACACAGTGCCTAAATAATACTGCCATACATTGCTCACATAACAATGTCATCCAGTATACGCAGAATACTACTATACAGTGCCATATAGTTCATGAAAAAGACTGCCATGCAATGCCAGGCCTCTGTGGTGTGTGCCATGCTGGCACTGGTCCAGATAGCAAGACTCATTGTGTCTGGAAGTTACATATGGAAGTATAGTATGTACCCCAGACCCCTGTGGTGCCCCCCATACTTCCATACATCACTTCCAGAAGAAAGTAGTCTTGCTGTCCTGAAAGTGCCAGCATGGAAGTATGGCATGTACCACATAGGCCTAGGGTGAGGGCCATTCTTCCATATGTCACTTTCTACTATTATTATTGGGTTTATGATTTCCTTTTCCATTCTAGAACCGTTGACAGTCGGGATGATCCACAGGAGGATTCTGATAAAACCCAAATTGAGGCACCAGTATAGAAATCATCTGATAGTAGCACCAGCACCGCCCAGCAACAAACCCCTGAAGAGGTCAACATTCTGGCAACATCGTGAGTGGCTGCAGACACGTGGCCAAGTCGGCCTGCACCGCGGTGTAGTATGGGGCGTGGCAACCCGGCGCCCACAACCAATCCATGATTAACACCAGTGTGCCAACTATCTGACCCGAAGAAGCAACAAATGTCCAGGGGCCGTCATCCTTCACAGTCTCGCGCCCCATCTACGACATGTGCCAGAAGACCGACAGCTGCACTGGTAGAACATGCTGATTGCAGGGGTGGAGATCTTTGTTGGTGCAAACGACCCGTGGGACCTGTATCAGCATGTGGGGCAGCACAGATGGCGGGTGGTGTGTCCTTCTACCCCGACACATTACACAGCTGGACCACCACAACACCCTGACCATTACCAGCCGTATAACAGTCCTCCAACCCTGTCTCAGCAGGACGGGGACTATCAATCTGAATACCACGGCCCCCCACCCACTGGCCAATCACACAGTGGCCCATACCCACCAGCTCAGACTGGACCTGGACATGCAGAGTGCAGCTCAGGACCCCCAGCAGCGTCGACCTCTCTGAGTGCTGAACTGTTTGACATGTGATCTTCTTTCCTCATGTGATTGTTCTGCTCAGGTCTGGGCTGTTGTAAATGTCATTTTTGCCCCATGTCGGTGATACTTGTTTATTTTGTTTATTGAATATAAATGTTCTTAAAACAAGAATGTCTGCTGTCATATATAAGGGACTTGTTTTGGATTGTGGTGTGGTTGGGGGATTATGTCCCGGTATTAGAAATTGATAAATTATCCTCAGAAAAGACACTCAATATCCGATCGATGTTGGAACCGCACAACACCGCCAGATCGCTGTTCAATTGTCCCGGTGCCGGAGCTACAACGAAGCAGCTGATCTGCGGCGCTGCCGGGTGTTTCACCAACACTGATCTGATATTGAGGGCGAGTAAAGTTCATCAATAGCGAAATTTCCTGCAACCACAGGGTCGGTGGGTTGCCTATAAGGGCTTGTCCTTATCTGCGTTGGGGGCTTCACCCGGGGCCTCCGTCGCAGATTCCGTGAGAAGCAGTGGAGAGAAAAGTCCTGCTAGTACTATACGTTTGGACTATTTTTTTTACTTCAGATATTACTTTTCATGACCTGCCTAAGTAGAGTCGTGTGTTAACGAACCTTCCTTTACCCCATCCTATCCCCCCACCCCCACCTTTAGGAAAGACACGTGACACCGAGGTTGGATGTGAAATGGCCACAGCAGCCGTTTATTAATTTTACAGTTTTATAAAAACAATTTAAATCCGAAACCTTCGGATAACTAGTTAGGAATCCACCAGAGAATTCCTTCTAATAATTCACATGACCCAACATGGGTCAGAAACGTAAATAACAATTTAACGTTAACATTAACCCGAGCAGAGGAAGTCCTTGAAGCCCTTTCAGATATTCCTTTTTTAAGAACACACCGAGTTAGCCATCTGCAAACCACTAATTACCTCCAGCCGTAAACCAGCTCGGAAGCACCGTTCACCTCTGCAGATGGCTCCAACCACTAGAAGTCCACTTCAAGGGGATAACACCCGATGAAGCCCTCAAGTGATATACCGACCACTAGAAGTCCACTTCAAAGGGATAACACCCGATGAAGCCTTCAAGTGATATACCTTCTACCAGAAGACCACTTCAAAGGGATAACACCCGATGAAGTCTTCAACCATGTACCTTTTTTGGGGGACGCATACCCCCGATGCGACCCCCCCACCATTTTGTACTGACTGGCCTCAAGGACTCCCCCCGCCACAGCGAAACAGGCCTTGACCACCTTAAGCCTGTGAGTTCCTCCACACCACCACCGCCCTTTCTATGCCTTCTGCTATCGCCAAGCTCCAAAGATCAATGCCAACCTCGGTCAGATGAACCCCGTCACTCCTCCAGAAATTCCCCACTCCTGACTCCAAATCCCTATGCCTCACGCAAATGCCCCCGTTTTTTGCGACAAAACGGGACACCGCCCGATTTAATGCGAGCCTTATTGACTCTCTCCACAGATCTAGCTAACCGCCAATGCTTTCTTGGGACTATGTCCGACCACACTATCACCAACTTGGGATAAGATACCCACAAACACAACATATCATGTTTGATATCCCGCACCAACTCACGAAAGGGGCGGACTCCTAAGTCATTCCCACCCACGTGCAACACTAAGACCTCCGGAACCCTATCAAGCCGAGCATATGTCTGGAATTCCGCCAACACCCTGCTCCACGACATACCTCTAAAACCCAGCCAATGCACAACCGCATCCTGTCGCGGAATGCGCAACTGGCGACCATCCGGGCGGACGTCCGCCCTCAAAGCCCCCCAGTGCACGTAAGAATGACCCATCAACCACACCAAACACGGAGGCGAATCTGAAACGGAAAAAACAATTAGGCACCACCATATAACATTTTTAAAGCGTTAACAACAAAATTAATAACATATGGGGGCGGACATAGGACTTAAACCTGTTGGACTCCCAACGACCAATACGCCTCACCCCCTCATCATCCAACCCCCAGCGCCCCGCTTCTGTTGCTGCGCCAATCCTGAAGGAATGAGATGAATATGAGCCTGCCGCGACACCAACCGCCGTCAAACATTTTTTAAATACAGCTCCAAACTGAAACCTGGACAAAAACGACCCGTCCACATGACGTAACAAAGGCAAATCTGGAGACCCCCTGTTTTGCGTAAAACCCCGCATGCACTCTACTGGGCACATAACCGACCCCGGGAGGGCGAACAAAACTATCCGTTTTCCCTTCCCTACTTGGTCAGTTTTTGACCGACGCAACCATACCTCCAGCCGATCTGCGAATAGGCTCACCTCCCCAGATCTCAGCCCCCCTGCCTGTTTGGTACTTGGCGACACCAACTCACCTATTCTAAATGCCCCAAAGAACGCTAACGAAAAAGCCAACCGAAACAAATCCATTTAGTCTGAAGAACGACAGACCGATGCTAATGAACCGCCTAACGAGCTAAGCAAAGCAAACGACACAGGCCTTCTACTATCCGCCTCCACCCTACCTCGGCGCAACCCCTTCAAAGCCTGCGATACCAGAAATTCCTTCGATACATCCTGAAAGCCCCGCAACTTAAACCCAAACGCCACCGCAGATATGAACCGGTTCACCTTCGCCACTGAAAACCCCGCCTCCCAGGCGTCCCCTAACCAGTACAAAAGTGCCACCAACCTGTCTCTATCCGTATTGACGTCACCCAACTCTCTTACCCACTCCTCCCACTGCCTCCAACAAGCAGCATAAGCACTCCACGTCGTGCGCGCCAAAGACCTTTTTAACAGTTGTTCTACGGGACCGATACCAGATCCCAAAGATGCTCCGGACAAGCCAAACCGAGACGTTCCGCTCCCGGTGCCAATTGCCGAAACCGGTCCCACTGCGAGCGAGAAAGAGCATCAGCGATACAATTCCGTACACCCGGGACATGCACCGCCACCACCCACGCGTTCAACGACAAACACACCAACACTAAATGTCGCAACAATTGAACTACCGGAGGAGAGGACGCCGTGATGTTATTAATGGCAAGCACCACCCCCATGTTGTCGCAGTAAAAACGGACCTTCTTATCCCTGAGCCTGTCCCCCCAAATGGTAGCCGCCACCACGATGGGAAACAGCTCGAGCAGGGCCAGATTCCGCGTGAGTCCACTGGACACCCAGCTAGCCGGCCATTGACCTGCGCACCACGGACCTCCCCCGTAAGCTCCAAAACCGCCCGCCCCAGCCGCATCCGTAAAAATATTCAAATCACTCGTATCCTGCGCTGGGGCCATCCATAGCGAGCGACCATTGTACTGGCCCAAGAAGTCATCCCAAACCTGAAGATCAGCTCGGTGCTCCTCCTTGAGCCGCACAACCTCCTACCAAACACCCTCCCCATCTGCATAATCCGGCAGGCGAAATTCAACTTCCCCAGCAGCGACTGAAGCTCCCGCAGCGTCATTTTCTTCATTCTACAAGCCCGCCGAACCTCCAGCCTCAAAGCACCCAACTTATCCGCAGGGAGACGACACTCCATTGCCACCGAGTCTATTTCGATTCCCAAAAAACAAATCGTCGCTACCGGGCCCTCCGTTAGATTCTGGCGCCAAAGGAATCCCAAAATCCCTCGCCACCTTCTGCAGTGCATGAAGCAAATTACCGCAAATACAGAAGAAAACTTTCCGCCTTCTTACGACAACTTCTGTTTTATGACTTGCGGCAGCTTCAATATTATTAGAATCGTTTTACATTTGTGTTTTTCTTTAGTCTAATTCCATTGCACTGATTTCTACGATTTGTAATTTATTTGTTTTTCATTTATTATTCCTGTTTTTTTATATATTTTTGTTATTTTAGAATGGGCTGTCTGTGTAATACATGGAAATGCCGGGTCCTCCAGAGGTGGAGAATCTCTTTGTAGCTGCTCTCTGCTCCGGCCTATAGATGAGAGGCCTGAAAGGGGGACCCCACTATTAACTCTGTATTCCCTAAAAAAAAAACAAATCCTAATTCCTCTCTTGTTTTCATGTCTAGTAATGGAACAGAATTGTTTGTGCAGAGCTTCCGGATCCACAAAAGCATCCAAAACTTCATAGTATCATTAAAGGGTGTAAGATTCATGGTCCATGCGGACATTTAAACGCAATAGCTTCTTGCATGGAAAACAAAAAGTCTTTGGGGGGCAGATCCTAGCTGCCGAGGAGAATGGCTGCTTGAAGACCTCGCTCCTGCTACAATATCTGCTCAAAGCGGCACACCGCAAAGCTAACCAGCCAAATTTGGCCAGCTTAAATCTGCACAACCTCAGGAAGCTTACCGGGCACCGCTCCTGCTGGTCTGGGACCTGAATCCTCTGTTTCGGAGACCAAACAGTCTGGGCTATAACGTCATGGGAGCGGCGTCCCCGGAATTAATCAATTGCCATCTGCTGGTGTACACCTTCCCCTGTCATACTCACTATACAGGAGAGCCCACTTGGCATATTGATTTGGGCACACATTCTCCCTCATTTAAGGGTCCACGCATCCGAGGCCTTCTCTGCTTCTGAAGCAGCGGTGTAAATTTTCAGATGTCGGCCGCCCCACTGCATAACATCAGACGTGTGAGCTGTAGAGAGAGATTTCGGTCTGCTGGCAGATACCCCTCCTTACTGATTGATGTGCCCCTGTGCATTTATATATTTGTTTAACGTGGAAGATAGTATTTCCTGCACCTTTCATCTGCATTTCTTTAATTCTCCAAAGGATCAGCTATCATTTCTAAACGCAGAGACAAAGCCGCTCCTAGAAAACTAAAGCCTCATGCACACAAACATATTTTTGTGCCCGCAATTCACCCTCAAATCTGCAGGTGAATTGCGGCCCCATTCATTCAATGAGCCCATGCACACGACCGTGGTTTCCATGGTCCGTGCATGGCCCAGAAGCCTGGACCACAAAAAGAACGGACATGTTTCAAGGCTCATAGAAATTAATGCACGGCCCGCGATGTGCGGGCGGCCCGCGGGTGACACTCCAACCCGAAAATCACGGCCGTGCACATGGCTATGGTTGTGTGCATGAGGCCTTACTGAAGCCCAGCACTTTCACAAGACTAGATAGCACTTTGTCGGTTGCTTCTCTTGCCCAGAAATACAGGGACAATCTGTCCCTCACAACTCCCCGCAAAACCTTAGTGGGGTGCCATCTGAGGATAGAGACAGAGACAGTGCTAAACGGACAGGGGCACCCTATTTTACGGCTTCACCAGCAAGCAGAGACCTGGTCTGCAAAAAATCCCCTATAACTGTCGCTGTTATGTTGTCTCAATTATTGACAGATGAACCTTGTGATATTACTCAGTTTCCTTCATCTGAAAGGCATGTTAGTCCTACTCCAAAATGGCATAAATAAGAGCGTTTCTTCGTTGGTCCGTAAACTACAAGCCAACGTTAATGATTTGGAAGATCGTACTGACCACTTAGAACGTAAGATGGAAGACTTTTCAGTTGCACACAATGAACTTGTGGACACTCATAATACATTTAAAGATGATGTCAACTGGCTCAAAAATAAGGCCACTGACGGTGAAGATCGTTCAAGACGAAATAATATTAAAATACGGGGCATTCCAGAGGAGGTGTCTCCCACTGAGCTTGCTAGCTACTTGAGAGGGTTGTTTCTTGCTATGGTACCGACTCTCTCCGACTTAGATTTGACGATTGATTGGGTTTATAGAATACCTAAACCGAACGCGGCTCCGGACAAGGTGCCTCGAGACACGTTGGCTAGAATACATTTCTACCATGTAAAAGAGAGATTGATGTTTGAGGCCAGAAAACTGGGAACTACCGCCTCATACTCTTATTTCACTATTCCCGGATATCTCAGATGCCACCCTGCGAGCCTGGAGAGATTTTCTTCCAGTTACCAGGACCCTAAGAGATCACGGCATCAAGTACAAATGGGGATTTCCTACAAAGTTATTGATAACCCATAATGGAACACGCGCCATTGCTGCCTCTGTGGAGGAAGGAATACCAATTATGTCTGTTCTCAGTTTATTACTTTCTGGTTCACTCTGTTTTTTTATTTGATATATTATCGGCTCTGTGTTGTGGCTGCTGTGCATTTACTTTTTCAGGATATGTTACTTACAAATGCTTTGTCTAGAACAATGTGTCTTGTTATTGTGCTGATGTTGACCTGCTGGCACTTCGACACGCTTAATGGCATCTGTCCTCTGACTCCTAAGTATGGTATTACGCTTCTCTTCATTTAATGTCAGGGGACTCAATAGCCCCTTTCAAAGAAGTTTATTGTGGCGAGAGGCTAAGACTTTAAAATGTGACATTTTACTGGTGCAAGAAACACATTTCCATGTGGATAAAACTCCTAAATTCTCCAACAAACATTTCCCACATATTTTTACATCCACTTGTCCGGCTAAACGTAAAGGAGTTATGATCGCTGTTAAGAATACGGTAGCTTTCACCTTTAAATCTCTTATCAGTGATCCGCAAGGGAGATAATTGGGATTGGTATGAGAAATTAATAACGTTTTGTACACTATATATAATGTGTATTTTCCCAACATACGCCAACATCATTATCTGAACTCCCTCTTGCCAAAAATAAATTCTTCTGCGCAGGGTCAGTCGGTTATAAGTGGGGATTTTAACATGACCATTGACCCGGGCATAGACTCCACTGCTAGAAAAAGACAGTCTTTTCCTTTTGCTAGAGGAGGGTTTGTTAGTAGTGCGGAGGTGCCAACATGGAGGTGAGAGGGTCTATCCCTTCTTTTCCTCCCCTCATGTTTCATACTCTAGGATAGACTTGTTCCTGGTAAATAATAGGGTACTCCTGCAGTCACAATCCACTGTGATTGGACAAAAAACTTGGTCTGACCACGCCCGAGAAAATGTCTTCTTCCCAATGGCGTTTAAATGATTACATACTCCATCATTCTAACCATCGTAAGTCCTTGATAACAGAACTGACTCATTATTTCTCCTCTAATGTGGGTTCTGTTTCCTGTCCCTACATCTTGTGGGATGCTCACAATGCATTTATAAGAGGGATGTTAATTAAGGCTTGTTCTCAGGCCAAAAGAGCAAGGGAAAAATAAATCTTTGACTTAACTAAGCAGATATCAGTAGTAGATTTGAAAAATAAATCTATACCCTCACCAACTTATTCTTCCGAATTGGTGTCCTTACGTTTGAATTTGCAGTCTTTACTTGCTTCACAACACGACATCTATCTCAAACGCATGCCAATGTCTACTTATGTACATAATTATAAAGCTGCTGCTCTCTTTGCCAGAAAAATTAAACAGTCCTCGCCCCGTACTCATATCGCCTACCTTCTGGATGACCAGGGTAATAAAATAATAGATCCTAGACTGATAGCTAAATGGTTTCAAACCTATTATAGCGATCTATATAACTTGTATTTAGACTGTACTACTTATCAACCTTCGAAGTCCGATATTGCTGATTTTCTACAATCATTCCCATTGCCACTGGTCTCCCAGTCTCAACTTCAAGGCTCTTGTGGGGCCCATGGCTGCCTGAACCGCACATGACAGCCCGAACCGCACGGACCCCCTCATGCCCAGTGGCATCGCTAGCACCGGAGGGGGCCGCGGTGCTAGCGGCAGCAACATTCATTTGTATCTGAGACCTCAGGACTCAGATACAAATGAATATTATAGGCTGCAGGACACGTTAGGCATGCAGCCTATAAGGCACTGGGAAGCCTCCCTGCTCAGGCCGGCGTGATGAGGTACTGCATCACGCCGGTCTGCGCATGCGTCTAGTCCGGAGGATTCACATGCGTCCAGCTGGAGCAGCCACCACGGGGCAAGGTAAGTAATATATATACTTTTTTAGGTGGGGGTAGCGCTGTGTATATATTCAAGGAGGGGGAGAGTGCTCTGTTGCACTATATATAAGGGGGAGTGTTGGGTGGCCCTATATACAAGGGGGGGAAGTGTTGTGTGACCCTATATACAAGGGGGAGGGTGCGCAGTGTGGCACTATATACAAATTGGGGAGCAAACCCAGGGCATATAGTCTACTTAGTCCGCTACTGCTGGGCCCTGATGGATTTACGAATAATTATTAGACTACCGTTTAAAAGTTTAGGGTCACTACGAATGTCCTTATTTTTGAAAGAAAGGCACAGTTTTTTTTCAATGAAGATAACATTAGATTAATCAGAAATACACTCTATACATTGTTAATGTGCTAAATGACTATTCTAGCTGCAAACGTCTGGTTTTTAATGCAATATCTACATAGGTGTATAGAGGCCCATTTCCAGCAACCATCACTCCAGTGTTCTAATGGTACATTGTGTTTGCTAACTGTGTTAGAAGGCTAATGGATGATTAGAAAACACTTGGAAATCCTTCTGCAAATATGTTAGCACCGCTATAAACAGTTTTGCTGTTTAGAGGAGCTATAAAACTGACCTTCCTTTGAGCTAGTTGAGAATCTGGAGCATTACATTTGTGGGTTCGATTAAGCTCTCAAAATGGCTAGAAAAAGAGAGCTTTCATGTGAAACTCGACAGTCTATTCTTGTTCTTAGAAATGAAGGCTATTCCATGCGAGAAATTGCCAAGAAACTGAAGATTTCCTACAATGGTGTGTACTACTCCCTTCAGAGGACAGCACAAACAGGCTCTAACCAGAGTAGAAAGAGAAGTGGGAGGCCCCGCTGCACAACTGAGCAACAAGACAAGTACATTAGAGTCTCTAGTTTGAGAAATAAACGCCTCACAGGTCCTCAACTGGCAGCTTCATTAAATAGTACCCGCAAAACGCCAGTGTCAACGTCTACAGTGAAGAGGCGACTCCGGGATGCTGGCCTTCAGAGCAGAGTGGCAAAGAAAAAGCCATATCTGAGACTGGCTAATAAAAGGAAAATATTAATATGGGCAAAAGCACACAGACATTGGACAGAGGAAGATTGGAAAAAAGTTTTATGGACAGACGAATCGAAGTTTGAGGTGTTTGGATCACACAGAAGAACATTTGTGAGACGCAGAACAACTGAAAAGATGCTGGAAGAGTGCCTGACGCCATCTGTCAAGCATGGTGGAGGTAATGTGATGGTCTGGGGTTGCTTTGGTGCTGGTAAAGTGGGAGATTTGTACAAGGTAAAAGGGATTTTGAATAAGGAAGGCTATCCCTCCATTTCGCAACGCCATGCCATACCCTGTGGACAGCGTTTGATTGGAGCCAATTTCATCCTACAACAGGACAATGACCCAAAGCACACCTCCAAATGATGCAAGAACTATTTAGGGAAGAAGCAGGCAGCTGGTATTCTATCTGTAATGGAGTGGCCAGTGCAGTCACCAGATCTCAACCCCATAGAGCTGTTATGGTACGCAAGAAGTGCCCATCAAGCCAATCCAACTTGTGGGAGGGGCTTCTGGAAGCATGGGGTGAAATTTCTCCCGATTACCTCAGCAAAATAACAGCTAGAATGCCAAAGGTCTGCAATGCTGTAATTGCTGCAAATGGAGCATTCCAAGACCAAAGCAAAGTCTGAAGGAGAAAATTATTATTTCAAATAAAGATCATTATTTCTAACCTTGTCAATGTCTTGACTATATTTTCTAGTCATTTTGCAGCTCATTTGATAAATATAAGTGTGAGTTTTCATGGAAAACACAAAATTGTCTGCGTGACCCCAAACTTTTGAACGGTAGTGTTTAAAGAATATGAACAAATACCGGCCCCTCACTCCATGCAAGTATTTAATAAGCCCACAGCGGATGGTGCTTTCCCTGTGGAGAGGCTCTTAGCCACTATAGTTACCCTTCCTAAACCTAGAAAAGATCCTTCTTCCCCAGCTAATTTTTGCCCTATTTCCCTCCTAAACTCAGATATTAAAATGTATGCAAAAATTATCTCGAACAGGCTCTTCCGTATCATTTCTCAATTGGTTAACTCGGACCAAGTCAGGTTTGTGGCGGGACGACAGGCCCCAGATGACCTCGTAGGTTTTTGAACTTAGTGCAGTGTGCGCCTTCGCTGCTCCTTGCCCTGGATGCGGAGAAGGCATTTGATAGGGTCCATTGGGACTATCTGTTTCAGCTCCTGGAACATTTTGGACTTGCATTGTATTTGTCTCCCTCAGCTAGGGTTCTATCTTCAGGGTTTTTATCACTTTAGGATAAAAAATTGTACACGCCAGGGTTGTCCTCTTTACCCTATTATTTTCGCCAGGGTTGTCCTCTTTACCCTATTATTTAGTGATGGAACCCCTTGCAGAGCTGATACGACATAATCCAACAATTCAGGGTATTCAAGTAGGATTTAAAGTTCATAAAACTGGTCTTTATGCGGACTATGTGCTTTTGGCGGTCTCTGTTCCTCTTAATTCATTACCCGCCATATAAGACACCCTTTCACAATTTGGTAGGATATCATACTACAAAGTTAATATGAACAAGTCTCAGGTGTTAAACGTGCGTGTGGACCCAGCTAGTAAAGTCTCCTTGGTTTCACAATTCCCCTTTGACTGGAGAGATGATAATATTACCTATCTAGGAATTTCTATCACTAGTCCTAGTTCAACGTTATTTGCAAAGAACTATCTTCCGCTTCTCTCTAAAGTATCCAAACTTTTAGACATTTCTCGAAACCAATGATCTCGTGGGCCGGAAAAATAGTTATGGTAAAGATGATGATCTTGCCTATAATATTATATGTGTTCCGCACTGTAATTGTTCCATTGTAATAGTACTTTCATTCTACTGTCCTTTCTCACATTTATTACTGGTGTAACAAACATACTGATCTTAAATGAGTGTAGATTGAAAGGATCACTATGGGGTCCCCTCTTATTTCTCTTTTGTCACTTGATGGTCCTAAACGCCCTAATGTGGGAAAAAAATACGCTCTCTATTGCTCCCTCTATAGCCTCTTGGAATTATATAGTTGCTAACACACCCGTGTCTGGGTGTCAATCCTTTATGCTGTTACCTCTTCTTTATCTCTCCTCATTTTTACCGGTACTAAACTTGAGTAACTGCGAAGCCGCCGGGATTGATAGTGTTGGCTCCTCTATGATTCTAAGGCACTGATACCCTTTAACACTCTGGTAAAGCGTTACGGATACCCAAACATGATATGTACAAATATTTTCAGATCCGCCGTATTTTGCGTTCTAGGTCTTTAGATACGCCGTTATTTCCCAGCAGTGCATTTGCGGCCTTTAATTCTGTAATGCCTAAGCCTAACGGTAGCTCTATGTTTTATTCTAATATTTCCTGATCACAGACTTTGGTTAAGCCAGGCTACCTGTTAAAGTGAGAAACCGAGCTCAATGTGACCATCCCATTGCAAGAAAGTATTCTGCTATAAATTGGGTTTCTAGAATCTCCAAGGGCGCCAGCCATCGGGAAACAAGACATATAATATTGCTCAGATGGTACAGAACCCCCTCGCTGATAGCTAAATTTAATCTTTCCTATTCCCCTCTCGGGGATACCATTGGTATTCAATCTCTGGAAAGCTGCTTTTGCATTTCAGTCATCTATTTAGTAAGCCCAGCGTAATGTAGGCGCAGCCGTAATGAAGCAAGCGCATGACTAGGTGTTTGGGAGTTCTAGGCTATTATGTTCTAGGTATTATGTTTTAGGCTATATTTATAGGGATGGGAGGGTTATGTGAAAGGGGGCATGGGGCAAAATGTATCTATATGTGGTGGGTGGAGAATAAAGTATATAAGTCCATGCGGGGAAGAGGCAGCCCTCTTTCCCGCTGGACAACAGGAGAAATTTTTGTCCTGTTATTATATTTTAAAAGACAAATATACAGATTAATATTTCTACTTACCTGATGGAAGCGGCGATGGAGACAACGATGGCCAGGATCCGCGATGCAGCGATGCAGCACGGCGTGGGATGGCTGGATGCGCTGATTGCCGGGGCTCTTCCTCCGGTTCCAGCGGCTGGAGAGGAGAGTGAGGGACGCAGCAGCAGGCGTTCCAGGCCTCAGGAGAGGCCTTCATCTGCAGAGACGCCTCGGTCTGGTCGGCGCCGAGGGAGCCCCTCCAGGGACCCTCCTCCTCCTGCTGGTCCGGAGCTGCACCCTGGCGTCGGTCCACGGAGGTCTGGGAGGAATCCCATCAGGCGGGCGAGACCGGAGGTGACAGGAGGGGGGGGGCCGCGGCGGCCATCTTCCTCCCTCCTGTCTTCAACAACAACGCCGGAAGTGGAGGCGGGACCGGATGCGCGCGCAAGACCGGATGCGCGCACAGGACCGGATGTGCGTGCGGGGCCGGATGCGCGCGCAGGTCCGGAAGTGACGGCTTTCTCCGGCGCCGATGCTCCAGGTGCCGGAGGAGCTCAGCGGACAGACATCAGGACACCAGCGCCGACCCGCAGGAAGAGGCGGGCGGCATCTAGATGGGGAGCGAGATCGCCTCCTGCAGGAGCAGGGAGGCGTGCGGCGGCGACAGCGACCGGAGGTACCCGGGCAACTTCTTGGAATGACGCCGGGCCCCATCCGGACGAGGGGGGGCAGCGGTCTGCTATACAGGCAGCGACGACTACAAGAAGATTTTATTTTGACAGCCCTGCAGAAGGACTGGATCGGCAGGGCTGTCGTTCTGAATATGCCACGCCACCAGGGGGTGGCAGGATCGTGGACGGGCCGCATTCCGCGGAGCCTAGAGCAGCAGCGACTGGAAGTGCGGGGAGCTACGGGGAGCGTGGGGTGCAGGAGCACCACTCCCTAGGATCGTCACGACCGACGCCTGGATTATCTGGAGTGATGGACGCGTCCGCTGGGAGGTCACCTCAGGGACGTACGGGTGAGTCTACCACTGATGTGGTGCCGGGGATGTGTGGGGGGGATGTGGGGGGGATATTGTCAATGTCACAGATGCAATTGTTGTTTAGAGGGATGCAGGAGTATTTTATGAGAATTGTGCCAGGCGTAGAGCAGTCGCCAGCGAGGGTATGGGGCGCTGCTAGTGAGGCGTCTGCTAGTGCGGCAGGGAGTGCAGTTGCTAATGAGGCGATTTCTGGTGCAGCTGCGGCAGTGATTGCGGGTGTTAGTGAAGTGGCGCCGGTTGTGGGTGCCGTAGTGGCTGTGGGAAAAGCAGTTGACGAGGCGGCTAGTACAGCTAAGAAGGTGGTGGAGGATGTGCGTTTGGCTGACGCCGCTAAAGGTGAGGTTTATGTGTGTTTTGAGGGCCCGCTGGGGGCACATTTGAAGGTGGAGATTAGGGAAAAGATATGGAAAGATGAATATGTTGAGATTTTTTCTTTGCTGCCGTTAGAGAAGTTTAATTTGGACCGGTGGAAACCGGATGAAAGTAAGAAGGAGGAGGAGGAGCGGCGGCGGTATCGTTTGATTCCACGGACTTTTGCGAATTGGCTGCAGGCCTTCGCTATCTTGGCTAGTGTGGTGGGTGAGAAGGCGCCGGAGAACTGTTCGGCGTTATTCTGTTATATGGATTCGGTAGGGGAGGCGTATCGTGTATACGGTGGTAATGCGTGGTTGCGGTATGACGAACAGTTTCGTCAGCGGAAGTCGGTGCGCCCGTCGTTGCGATGGGATCACAAGGATATCAGTTTATGGATGCGTCTGATGTCTGCGCCAAAACAGGGGCAGCAGCCCTTTCGTGATGCGGCCGGCGGTCAGGGGTCAGCAGCGGGTCGGTCAGGATCCTCAGGAAAGGGGTGTTGCTGGCAGTATAATGAGGGGCATTGCAAGTTCGGCCCAGATTGTAGGTACAAGCACGAGTGCTCCGGTTGCGGAGGCGCCCATGGTTTGTCCAGATGCTTCAAGAAGCATAAGGGCAGGCAGGGAGATGCTGAGCAGAAGAGGGGCGACGCCGGTGAGGGTGGAAAGGATGCTCCCGTTTTTAAGGGGCTATCCAAATAAGAAAGTGGCGGATTTGTTGTGGTTAGGATTTTCAGAAGGTTTTCGGATTCCTTGTACGTCGGTTGGACGTGACGGGGTAGTCCGTAATTTGTCGTCTGCTTTGGCGCGGCCTGATCTGGTTACGGATAAGCTGCTGAAGGAGGTGGCTTTGGGCCGCATGGCGGGGCCGTTTTCCTCCCCGCCTGTTCAGAATTTGCGTGTTTCCCCGTTAGGTTTGGTTCCAAAAAAGGAGGTGAATAAATTCCGCCTTATTCATCACTTGTCTTATCCGGAAGGCGAGTCGGTGAATGACGGCATTGATCCGGCCCTGTGCGCGGTCAGTTACACTAACTTTGATGCGGCGGTTGTTTGGGTTCGGAAATACGGGAAGGGCTCTCTGTTAGCGAAAACTGACATTGAGGCCGCTTTTCGTTTATTGCCGGTGCATCCGGATAGTTTTTGTTTGCTGGGATGTTATTGGCAGGAGGAATATTTTGTGGATTGTTGCCTCCCGATGGGCTGCTCCATTTCATGCGCTTATTTTGAGATGTTTAGCACGTTTTTGGAGTGGGTGGTCCGTCGGGAGGCGCAGGTGCAATCTGCGCTGCATTATCTGGATGATTTCCTGTTTATCGGGCCGCCGGGTACCTATGTGTGTGCAGGATTGCTACACACTATGGAGAGAGTGGCAATGGATTTTGGGGTACCTTTGGCGCCTGAGAAAACTGAGGGACCCACGACGGTCATTAAGTTTTTGGGAATCATGATTGATTCAGATAATATGGAGTGTCGCTTGCCTGATGATAAGTTGCTGGAGATGAGAGAGTTGGTGGCGAGTGCGCTGCGCAGGAAGAAGATACAATTGCGGGACTTGCAATCCTTGTTGGGGCATTTGAATTTTGCTTGTAGGATTATGCCCATGGGGCGGGTGTTTTGCAGGCGATTGGCGAGTGCTACCGCAGGGGTGCATTCCCCTCATCATTTCATTAGGTTGTCGGCGGAGTTGAAAGCTGACTTGTTGGTGTGGGGGGAGTTTTTGCAGACCTATAATGGGCGGTCGGTGCTTATGTATCAGCCGGTGTCTAGTGTGGACTTGGAGCTGTATACTGATGCATCAGGTGCATGCGGATTTGGGGCTTATTTCCAGGGGCAGTGGTGTGCAGGAGTTTGGCCTGATACATGGCATGAATGTGGTTTTGTCCGTAACTTGGCTCTGCTGGAATTGTTCCCGATTGTGGTGGCTGCGGAGTTGTGGGGGGATTGTCTGCGGGACCGGAGAGTGCGTTTCGTATGTGACAATCTAGGTGTCGTTCAGGCTGTTAATGCCCAGACGGCTAATTCTCCGCCAGTCGTGCGGCTATTGCGACATTTAGTTTTGAGAGGTTTGATGTTAAATGCGCATTTTGTGGCAGTGCATATTCCTGGGGTGCTGAATTCGGTGGCTGATTCCCTTTCTCGTCAACAGTGGGACAGGTTTCGTCTGCTGGCGCCGGGGGCGGAGTCTCATGGCCTGCCGTGTCCAGAGCATCTGTGGAAGGTGGTGTGACAATGGCGATGTCGCTTGTGGAAAGGTCGGTTAGTGCGGTCACGTGGCAGAGGTACAGTGCGGTGTGGCAGGTATGGGAGACGTTGTTGGAAAATGCGCAGGCAGGTATTGCAGATCGGCAGGCGTGTTTGCTGTATTTTATAGGAAATGCGTACAGTGAGGGGTCGTCTGCAGCAATGGTCGCTCGCAGTTTGTCGGCCTTGGCTTTTTGGTTTAAGAAGAAAGGTGAGGAGGACGTGACTAAGTCCTTTCTGGTGCGGCAGGCAATGAAGGGTTTCAGGAGGGGTTCCGCAGTTAGGGATCTCAGGAAGCCGGTGTCATTTGAGCTGTTGGTAGCGATTTGTGAATTGTTGAGGGAGGTTTGTGTTTCAGCATTTGAAGTGCGGCTATTTACACTGGCCTTTTCTTTGGCTTTCTTTGGGGCGTTCCGGATATCGGAGTTGGTGTCGGCCAGTAAGAGTGTGGCAGGGGGTTTATTGTATGCTGATGTGGATTTGGATGGCTCCTGCCTTTCTTGTTTGCTCCGTAGATCTAAGACAGATCAGGAGGGGAGAGGTTTTGTGGTGCGCTTGTATGAGTTACCAGGGTCGCGGGTGTGCCCGGTCCACTGTTTTCGGGAGTTTGTTGCGGTGAGGCCTGAGGGCCCGGCATCCTTGTTGGTTCATGCAGACGGGCTGTCTCTGTCAAAATTCCAGTTTTCACAGGTGTTCAAAAAATGTATCCTGTTGTCCGGCAGAGGTGGAGCAGGTTTTAGCTCTCATTCCTTTAGAATTGGCGCAGCTACGGAAGCAGCTCGGTGGGGTTTATCCCCGGCGATGGTTAAGAAGATTGGTAGGTGGGAGTCAGACAGATACAGGTTGTATGTGCGGCCTCACTTGCTTTGAGGCGGTGGAGATAAGATGTGCTGGAGGTGGATATGGAGTAGTTACGTTGTTGTTTTGTGTTGTTTTAGGTGCAGGTCCCTGCTTGATTTGGATCATGGGGCACTCCTACGTACACTGGGGAGGTGTGCGTGCTGATGTTCGTCCGGCCGGACGGCAGTTGGGCATGGATCACGCAGAAGTGCAGGTCAGATGGTTGGGCCTGCGGGGCATGCTGTGGTGTAGGCTGTTACCAGAGGTACAATTTTATGCGGGATTGGACAGGGCGCCGGATATCTTAGTGGTGCACCTTGGCGGCAATGATTTGGGCATTCGGTCGTCCAGGGATTTAGTGAGGGATGTGAAGATTGACCTTTTGCGGTTGTGGTCGGCGTTCCCAGGAGTGGTTATTGTATGGTCTGATATTGTGGCTCGCAAGGTGTGGCGGCAGGCACGTTCCGTACATAGCTTAAACAAAGCGCGAGCAAAGGTCAACAAGGTAGTTGGCAGGTTTGTGGCACGCAATGGCGGTGTTGTGGTGCGGCATAAGGAGTTGGAGGGTAGAGAGGTAGGTTTCCTCAGGGCGGATGGTGTTCATCTAAACGAGGTGGGTCTGGATATGTGGACCTTGGACATTAAGGAGGGCATGGAGAAAGCCCTGCAGTTGTGGAGGGACAATCATGTGTAAGGGGTCACACATGATTGTCGTGGCGGTAGGAGGAGGGGTCTTTGGAGGCACGGAATGAGAAGGAGAAGCAACAATGGAGATTGTTGCAAGAGAACTCGGGGCGTTTAACCCGGGATAGTATTGGAGGGGCTGGGGAGTGGTTACCCAGCTCATATATATTCCTGATGGGCAGGGTCCCCAGGAAGGGAGAGAGAGGTCTTGGACATGGTTGGTGCCCTCGGGTCAGGTGCAGAACGGCTGTAGGGTAAGGGGTCCAGACCTAATAAGGAAACGATGGAGTTTAATGATTGAAGTGCCTTCAAGGATCCTTTATCTGGAGTTGGGAAATAGAGCAGGATGTTATCATGGAGTTATGATGTGTTTATGGTTATGCTCTTTTTCAGAAAAAAGGTGTGTTTAATAAATGGCTGCTGTGGCCTTTACACCAAAATTCATGTGTGGTCTCTTATTGGGGTTTGGGGTGTAAGGTCGTAGATAGCGGAAGCATCAAACATACCTTAAGTCAAGTAAGCCCAGCGTAATGTAGGCGCAGCCGTAATGAAGCAAGCGCATGACTAGGTGTTTGGGAGTTCTAGGCTATTATGTTCTAGGTATTATGTTTTAGGCTATATTTATAGGGATGGGAGGGTTATGTGAAAGGGGGCATGGGGCAAAATGTATCTATATGTGGTGGGTGGAGAATAAAGTATATAAGTCCATGCGGGGAAGAGGCAGCCCTCTTTCCCGCTGGACAACAGGAGAAATTTTTGTCCCGCCCGCCCTCCCAGTATTTTCTCCTGTTTATGGGAATTTGTCGGTTGGGGTTTTGTTTTGTCACAGTAGCAATGGCGGTAGGAGGAGGGGTCTTTGGAGGCACGGAATGAGAAGGAGAAGCAACAATGGAGATTGTTGCAAGAGAACTCGGGGCGTTTAACCCGGGATAGTATTGGAGGGGCTGGGGAGTGGTTACCCAGCTCATATATATTCCTGATGGGCAGGGTCCCCAGGAAGGGAGAGAGAGGTCTTGGACATGGTTGGTGCCCTCGGGTCAGGTGCAGAACGGCTGTAGGGTAAGGGGTCCAGACCTAATAAGGAAACGATGGAGTTTAATGATTGAAGTGCCTTCAAGGATCCTTTATCTGGAGTTGGGAAATAGAGCAGGATGTTATCATGGAGTTATGATGTGTTTATGGTTATGCTCTTTTTCAGAAAAAAGGTGTGTTTAATAAATGGCTGCTGTGGCCTTTACACCAAAATTCATGTGTGGTCTCTTATTGGGGTTTGGGGTGTAAGGTCGTAGATAGCGGAAGCATCAAACATACCTTAAGTCATGCAATACTTCATCCCCCCTTCTCCTGCATTGGCGTTATGTTATATTGATCTTGCAGATATTCCTAAAGATTTTCGGAGTATAACAGGTCATGTCCTCTTAGCTGCCAGATTGTTGAGAGCCATGACCTGGAACCATTCGGACCCTCTCACGATAGCGGAGTTAATTAACCTTGTCCACTTTGACTATGCCATGAAAAAGATGGTAGCTGTACGCTCAAACTCATATGGTACATTTCTAGTAAATTGGGCAGTACTGATTATAAGGCTTCTGGGGCCCCTCACCCTTAGTGGCATACTTCTTAGAATTTGTTTGAAAGGATTTAATTAACTACGATCTCCCGTTCATTTCATCCACATTTTATTCTTCGACACATGTACGCCGTATAAATTAAAGTCTCTCCCATCTCAAAGGAGATCTTGGTACAAAGATTGGTTAAGCTCGCGGATACTGTAATGTTTTCTGTATGTGTGGTCCACTCTCCGAAATTTGATATCTGTATGACCCATTATATGGTAACGATTTCCTGTTCTCCTTTTGTTCTACGTCGCAGCCAAAGTTCTGGTTTTGCTTATAATTGTTTCTTTGAGTAAATGCTTTATTAACTTCTGTACTATATTGTATATTGCATAAAGAAATGAGACTGTATGCTTTTTCCTTGTCAATTTGACGGCATCATTGCTATAGTGATATGTATGCGGATATATATGTACATGCCTTTATTTTGTTTTGGAAATCTAATAAAAAGAATCTAATTTAAAAAAAATGATAGAAGTCTGGCTATCACATCTCTAGGTGCGGCCTGAGGTAACATTTTAGGTTTAGGGATCCAGTGGGCTCTGCCAATCAATAGATCTCCTTGTTCGGACTCTGGTATTAACCCCTTCCCACAATTTGGCGTGACTGTACGTCCGGAATCAAAGTGATTTCCCGCACTCGGGCTTACAGCTACGCCCAAGCTTTAAACTGTCACCATGTCGAGGGGCGTAGC